>NC_057716.1:52627712-52721659 GCF_004010195.1 Chiloscyllium plagiosum | reverse complement strand
ATTGAACTTCCAAAATGCATCACTTTGCATTTATCCAGGTTAAACTCCATCTGCAATTTCTCAGCCCAGCTCTGCATCCTGTCTATGTCGCGGTGCAGCCTGCAGTAGCCCTAGATACTATTGACGACACCTCCAACCTTTGCGTCATCTGCAAATTTATTAACCCACCCCTCAACCTCCTCATCCAAGTCATTTATAAAAACTACAAAGAGCAGAGGCCCAAGAACAGAGCCCTGCGGGACCCCACTCAACACTGACCTCCAGGCAGAATACTTTCCAGCTCCAACCACTCCCTGCCTTCTGTCAGCCAGCCAATTCTGAATCCAGATAGCTAAATCTCTCTGTATCCCATTCTTCCGACTTTATGAATGATCCTACCATGGGGAACCTTATCAAATGCCTTGCTGAAATCCATATAAATCACATCCACTGCACGACCGTCGTCAACCTATCTTGTCACCTCCTCAAAGAGGAGGGCCTTTCCAGTGCTGCTTATTTCACATAAAAGAATAAAGAAAAAAAAGTCCTCACTATAATTGCCTGAAATGACCCTGTACCATAAATTCCTTCACTGTCACTGGGTCAAAATCCTGGAATTCTCTCCCTAATGGCATTGTGGGTCTATCTACAGCACATGAACTGCAGCAGTTCAAGAAGCCAGCTCACCAATTCTTCCTCAGGGGCAACAAAGGATGAGCAATACGTATTGGCGAAGGCTGCGATGCTCATATCCATGAGTGAATGTAAAAAGAAACAGATATAGATATCAATTCCATAACCACTGGGAGTACAGTGTAGATAGATGAACATGGCTGGATGTCCTCTGGAAGTAGATTGTAGAGTTCCCATTGGGAGAAGGCAGATTTTATTAAAATAAGGCAAGGTCTGGCCATGAGTCAGTGAATGTGTTTGTATGTGTCAGGTCTAACATGTCCCTTTAGGGTGAAATATAGGAGCAACACATTTTTTTTTTGCCCAGATTGTGGTAGGAATTTGGTATCCACTGCCTGGAAAGGTAGTTAGGATGGGAATTCTCATGATCTTTTAAAAATAATACTGAATGAGTTCTTGAAATATCACAAGATTCAAGGCTATGGGCCAAGAGGTGAAAAGTGGCACTAGTGTAGATTGAGAGCAATTTTTGTCAGGGCAGACTTGATGGGTCAAAGGGCCTCTTCAGTCCTGTATGATTCAATGATTCCAATGCGTAAGGCTAAGCCTACTTACCTTCTCCTCATAAGACAGTCCTTCTAAACCCAGGATCAACTGGTCATGGAGGGGTGTCAGGCTAAGTGTGGTGTCAGAGGGCTGGAAATTGTGCAAGTGAAGAGATCAGTGTTGGGGGAGTGGGGAATGTTGGGATGATGGATCTAGGAGATAGAGGAAAACTTGAGTGTGAAAACTGAGAGATGAAGTTGAGTCTGGTGTTCGGGTCCATGTGTGATTCGGGATGGAGGGAGTCAGATCCACGTGGAGTCAGGATGTTGCGGGGACTTGCAAGCAAAGTTTCTGCTGTGATCGTCTGACTACAACTTCTTGTGATCTGTATTGGTGCCCCCCCCCCCCCCAATCTCTTGATTGCTAGCTTCATTTCCATTCCACGACTCCCTACTCTGCCATCTTGGCTGGTCCCCTTTCTCCCTGCAGATTGTCGCTCCTTGGCTGTGGCCTTCTATATCTGACTTTTCCACAAATCAATCTGTGCTGGACACAGACTTTAAAGAAATAAGATCCTGCTGTTAAATTCAGCAGGATCTATACGTTCTTTGGTTTCTTCCCTCTAACCACGTTCCCTCAATCCCTTCCCACATTCCTGCTGGTATCGAGGCCATAGTGTTTTTCTTTTTTACAAGTGAAAATTGTCTTACATTGAGCATACTGAGTTGTAATGAATCTCTATTAGCTGAAATAATAGAACACTCAGAAAAGTCTACTTTGTCTAAATTACCTGGTTGAGTCAGTTGTAGATGTGGTTGGTAAGTGCATGTGTAGCTGATAAAATTGGTGTCCAACACTGATCCCTGATGGGACATTTGTAAGAATGTTTTTTATTATCAGCATTATGCTGTGGGTAATAGCAAATGGGTCAAAAATGCAGCTGCTGTCTGGAGTACATTTGTAGCTCCTTTAGGATTCATTACACAGCAAAAAAAATCCTGAAGTGAACCATATATATTAAATTCATAAACTACTGGAAGAGACCTCTGCACTACTGTACATTTATGGAAAAACCTGAATGTTATTGCCTGTTAACAGCGTAGTGGACTAAAGCAATAAAGAAAACTATTGTCAAATGGTGTTTTGGAGCTGTATGGAGGTGAAGTGACCCATGTCACCTTTCCTTGCCAGAAAAGTACAATGCCTCTGTCGTTCTTGCCCCAAGCTAAAGATGCCAAAGTACGTTCAGCTGAAACAGGAGAACGTTAGACATTACTTTAAAGCAAATGGCTGAACTATGTTTCTTTTGTGGCATAATACTTTTATAATTAAGCTATGGGCAAGTGACAAATTCCAATCCCATCATAGCCATTTGAGTAATTGGGTATGAAAAAAAAACAATATTTTGTGGGCTGCACCAGGCAAAATGACCATAAAAGTTGTAGATTGTCATAATATCTTATGTCCATCAGGAAGGTTCCTCCAGCCACTACCCAGTCTGACACACAACCCACATTGAATATTAATATCCTGAGGACAACTAGGGATTGGCAATAAATTGTGTCTGGCTCAGCATTGCCCATTTTCCAAGCTACATTTTTTTTAAAAAACTGATATAATGGAGTCAGCTCAGCTGGACTATTGACAGCATTCTGTCCCAAAACATTTAGGTATCAAAACAAATGTCAAGACATACGATCCTGCAAGGATTAGTAATAGGCCAAAAGATTGGGAATATTTTTGAAACCAGCATAGGATTATTACAACAACAATAATGCAAGAGAATCAAAGTTGGAGAGAAAACATAAAAGAAAGAGAGAGTAAAGCTTCTATGAGCCTATGAAAAACAAAAGTGCGACAAATGTAAGCATTGGACTCTTAGAAAAGGACACTGTGGCATTACAAATAGGAGTTTGAATAAATAATTAATATCTGTCTTCTTAGTAGAAAACGTAGAAGCAACTCATAAAACAACAAAACAAGGGGCTGAAGAGAACGAGAATCTTAAACCAATAGCAAAGAAAGTACAAGGAAACGAATGGGACTAAAGGTAGACAGCTCCCTTGGACTTGATTGCCTTAAAGGAAGTGGCTACAGAGATTGTGGATGCACAGCTCCCCAGCTCATCATTCCTACAGCAGGATGTCCATTTCTTTTTCCTACAGAGCTGGTCTTCCTATATCAGAGTTAGTTGGTTAGTGATTTAGATTGAGAGACAATGCCAGTATTTAAAAATGAATGCAGCAGTTGCTTGATAGAAGAAGGAATGAAGAGGTATTCCAGCTGTTCCTTTCCCTTCATTAACTTCTCTGTTTCTGAGATAGGCTATAGCTACAAATCTAGCAACATCACAACTACCTGCCTCATGCTTCCTCTCACCCCACTTTTCATTTTCCTATTAGAAAGTCCAGCATGGTACATGGATGTTGCGCATTAAGTTAAATGTTTTTGGAACAGAGATCAAGTCCACACGTTTAGTGAGAGCTTTGTTTCAGTTCATCACACTCCATAAAACTCTCACCCCACTGATTACTAGCTTCCCATATTTATGCAACTGATTGTCACCCAATTAACCCTTAATTAATATATCATCATGTGTTCCCTTGTTCCAATAAATCTTGGGCATCCTTTCAGGTTTAGGGCTCTTTGGCAGGTTTTACGTGCTTCGTTCATCTCTGGCTATTAACCATTCCACCTCCTCTGGTTCCACTTAATACACCAGAACTTGTCTTATTATCGTCTCCTTTTGCTTTGTCTCATCATCCTGCTAACCTATTACGATCTCGTTCCTTTTGTCCTCTTTTTGCCTTTCGTTTCTATGTCATTTTATTTTCTTAAAATCCATTATGCTTTTAATTTTTTTTTGATTCTGAAAACAGGTATAGATCTGAAATGTTAACTATGTTTTTATTTCCACAAATGCTGCCTAATCTGCTGAGTGCTTCTCATATTTTCGGTTGTAAGTAATGTCCCTTTAAAGAGAAAACCATTATTTACCCAGACTGTATTTCAAAATCAAAACTTTTGAAGACTTAACTTTTTAACCTTGCTGGAAAAACATATTGTCCTAAAATTCCATTATTTTACTGTTCTCCTTTTCTTACCCATTCGAAGAATGAAGTAGAGTTGCAGTAGTTGGAAACACATTTTTTGCTTTTAATGCACTGCTCCTTCGTTATCTGCCATTGGCTGTCATCTATGAAAAATGCTGCAAACTATGCTTTCATGGGGTAAAAATGTCATTATTTACTAGATCAAAAACAAATGTGGACTTTGACAAATATTTGCTTATGCCAGGAATTTTGCCCACACTGTGTTAGGTTAGCACAATTGCATAAGGACTTTGAATTAATTAAAACCTGGTTTTGTAAATACATTTATTAGCAAAAAAAACCTTTTTTTTGACTTTAAAAAATATAAAGTTATAAAAAATATAACAAATACCAGTATAATAAAAAAACACAAATTGCGATACAACTACTGTCTACTAACTACTAACCTCCTCTATAAAACAAAACCAAACACTGTGCAAAACAGCACCAATAAATAAGAAAGTGACTCAAGGAAAACAAAAGAAGACACTTCTCAAAATAACAATGCTCAGCGCAAAGCTCCCAAACAAAAAACAGGAGTGTTGTGTATATACCCGCATTAACTCAGGAGACCCCTTTCAGGGCCCAGGGCTCAGCAAACCTAACCATCCTGGTTAAACAAATGCCCTAGTTAAGATAGCAGACAAATCAGTGTCCAAATAACTCAAAAAGAGCTGCCATCTTATTTAAAAAGGTCTGTTGTGTGGTGCACCATATTTGTGAAAAAAATCCAAGGAAATGTGCTCCATAATTAATTTCTGCCATCCCAGCAAGCCTGTCGGGTTCTCAGACACCCAATTCATCAGAATGGTCTTCTGTGCACAGTAAGTAAGAATGTTGGGTAGTTTCTTCCCATGCTTGTCTAAAGGTGATAAATTCGGTAGACCTACAAGGAGAGATGTCGAGTCTACTTTAACTTGGGTCCTCAATACCCTCCCTATCTCTCCCGCCTCAGTGCTCCAATAAACACCGAGCCTGTGGCATGTCCAGAAGCAACGGGTAAGAGTACCTACACTTATTTTACATTTGGGGCACATTGAAGATGCCCCTTTTTTAAACTTTGCCAGACAGTCCAGTGCCAAATGAATTCTGTGCAGAACTTTTAACTGCATAGCCTATGAAAAATTGATTTTAATAAAACACTTGCTTCCTGAAGTGCATTTGACTCTAAAAGGACTACAGCATGTTTTACAGCAAGGGACTGTAAAACCATCACAATTTTTTGACAAGTTGCAAAGGATTTCAGATACAGGTTTTTTCACACCAAGAAAAAGTTTATATAATATTTAGAGTGACATTTCAATTTTAAAACAATTCATAGGTATTAGTCATCACTGTGTAATCCCATTTGTACATTTCTCAGTCAGCTGTTCAGCAGTGCTAGAACGCCTGACCACAGCAGAAGGATTCCTCTTATTAACATGACAAAATGGCAAAACCATTTCAAGGTACAAAAACTTGTTTTCATTTTCAAATGTTGTTCTTTATAATCAACACCAACAATGCAAGATTTTTGGCGCAAATATTTTGAAGTGTTTTACATGTGGTTGAAGTGATTTATTTATTATCTTGCGTCATTGTTAGTTGTTTAAAACAGAGGAGATTGAGCGGAGGGTACCTGATTTTAGGTTTGCATGAATAATGTGTCTTATTGTGAACAGCAGCTGGAGCACCAGGATCCATTATCACTTCACCATATGTGCTTGTGGCTTAAATGACTCTAGGGCTTCCACGAAACCGAAGTAGATTAACTATTTAAGTTCAAGATAGAGGCAATTTTATTCATACAATAGATGTAAAAAAATAATTTTATGAAAGCATTTGATACTAAATCCAATGCGGCAGAAATAGTGTAATGAACAAATTGCTTTCTGTAATGGTTGTGTTTCTGCACAATAAGGAACAACTTTAACTTAATTATCATTTCCCCGCCATGATTGAAATCCTCCTCTGATACTCCAAAAACTACAATTGTGAAAGATTACTTATGAAGAGGTATGTTTCATCCTGTTGCCATGCTACATCATTAGTGTTCATATAATGGATAAATCATAAAATCATACAAAGCATATCCACAAATGGTAATATTTGGTAATCCATTGGCCATCTTTCTACAGTAATTGAAAGCTTAGGATATGGTGCTATTAAAAATTTCCAATTGTGGTAAATTCCCCAAATCTGAAAAATTACTAGAACTACCGTTTGCAATGTGTCGGAGATGGGATCAAATACCTTCACAGGTCCAGTGCTCAAACAATGACTGCTCTTGTTTTTTTTTGTAACCTACTTTTGTGCGATCTAACAAAAAGATTGATATATTTTGCATTTTATCTGTGAGGAATTACAGTGGGTTGTCATGGGAAAAAATGTGTTTGATAGCAAAGCAGATTTATGGCAGTGTACCAGCATATCTACTGTGATTGGAATTTTGACCTTTGAATTTAAGGATTAATCTTTTAATTGCAGGGGAGGTGTTAAAGATGTGATTATATAAATTGTGAGCACATTTTTTACAAGATAATAACTTGCATCTGCTAAATAAATAATTTGGAATGTACCTTTTGATCAGTTTTGGTGCTGGTTTTTGAAAGAAAGCAGAACCTGTACTTTCATGAAGCATTTAATCTGGTAAGCAGTGGCTGGCAATGTAACCTGAATACAGGAATCAACTGAATAGTGGTTCTTTGTCAGAATTTTCTGTGCTGCTTTAGGAATGATGTGTATTATGAATAAAAGGTGAGTGTATCATAAGACCTTCTCTCGTAAGAATATTTCCCTCCATTTAAAAAAAATGTATCCAGTGTTCCTTTGCATTATTTGGAATATTTTGTATTCGATTTATTTTGGGGTTCTGATCAAATTGGTACACTTGCAGGACCTTGTTTTATGACTTTTCTAACAGGGTGAAAATGTATAACTATTATTGTTGATCAATGTACCCTGAAAAGTTTCATTAGTGTATGTGTTTTGTCAATATGCAGTACTTCAAATGTTTTTATTTGGCTGCAGCAGGAAGTGTGTAGTATTTAACATGGAAAATGACCTGCACGATACCATTCAGACTGCTGTACAGCATAGAGAGAACATTCAAGTAATAGCCAAGTACTGCAGATCTAAAATAAAACGGAGACACCTGGTTGGTCTGGGAGTGACTGTGGAGACAGAGACAAGAGTTAGTGTTTTGAGACCAAATTACTCAGGAACTGAAATGTTAAGTTCTCCATAGAGGAACACTGTTGCTGATGTTACCCTGATTGGCATTGCTGGCATCTTGTGGTATCTTTCACATCTGCCAGTCAAGGTTTAGAGTAAAGGTCATTCAAGATAATTCGCAATTAAAGCAGCATAATAATTTCATTAACACGTAAGTTGTTTGATCAATAATAGTTCTTTTGAATCATCTTTATTTTAGAGGTCCAAACTTTTTCTAGTAGAGGTTAAGGAGTGTTGTACTATGAAATGTAAACAGAAATTCCCATTTTTTTTCAGATTTTTATTCAGCAGGTATTAGGGTTATGAATCCAATACAGGTAAATAGAGTTAGGATACAGAGCAGACATGGTCTAGTTGAAAGATAAAATCCATGCCAAATGGCCTATTGCTGTCTCTATGTTCCTAAAACAGCTTGGAAACAGTGCACACTTGTAGAATATGAATTCCCATACAATTCCTCACACAGTGTGTCTCTGGATTTGGTTATATTCCATGTTTTTTTTTCCACAGAGAGGATGAAAATCACTGCAAATTTACCTCAGGGCTTTCTCATGACTTTCTAGCAGCTGCTCAAGAATTGATTTGTTGGAGGCCAGCAAATACATTGTGGCTTTACGTCAGGGACTGCTGTTTAGAAAGTAAACAAAGAGGAGACAGAGAAAATAAATAGGCAACTATCAATATCTGTTGACTGTTATATTTAGAGCAAGAAAGGTTTCAGTGATCAATAATCCATTAGAAAAGTTAAAATATACCAAACTAAAACATAAAATTCCCGTAAGTTCCACTGAGATTGGCAGTGAAATGTTAGAATTGATTATCATAATTTTAATGTAGTATCAAGAGTTGATCTGTTCAACATGTTTCTTGGGAAATCCCTCAGGATTAAGAATGATCTGCTTCCACTCTGGTGTTCTGAGTCCTGAGGTAGCTAAATAATCCACTGCTGGATCCACAAACCTTGCCACTGTTTGCTGAAATGGGTATTTGAGTTTCTTGTGTTTCTTCTACTGTTTGCATTTTTTTTTGAATCTGGGCTCAAAAAGGTTGGCTCCTTCACAGATGTTATTTCTCCAAATTGGACGTTGTTGGGTCTGATATCTCTGAGTTGGCGAGAATATTGTATCTTTTTCAGCATTTGAGAACATCCTTGAAGCATTTCTGATAATCACTTGCTATGACAAAGCCTGGAATCGAAACATATTTTGGAAATTTTGTGTCAGGTTTGCAGATGATGTGGTCCATTTAACACGTGATCAATTATTACCAATCCCTCAATGAATACATTGGTATGAGAGAAGATTGTGATGTTGGAAGACCAGTGAATTTGCAGGATTTTCTGGAGGCATGTCTGATGCTGTGCCTCAAGGGATTTGTGGTGTCAGCAGTTCATTGTTTATGTCTCTGAGTTACACTGCCCTGTAGACCATAATTGTGGTGTCAGGTTTGAGATATTTGTTGTCAAATACTTTGTTCCTCAAATGACATAAGGCTGTACTGATAGATGGAGGCAATGTTGACTTTCATCATTATTATCTGCCCTCACTGAAAGGAGACTCCCAATGAATGTGATTTGATTCATTGTCCAGTGACTCATTGTGAATTTTGACATTTGGGGAGCATATTTGCTCCTTTTGTCTTCTGGATCCTGAAGGCCCATTCTCTTAAACTCCTCTATGAATGCATTGATGATAATTTGGAACGCGGACTCTGAATGTGACATGATGCCTTCACAGGAAGGCTAATTCTTCATTCTCCACCTGCTACACAACAACGTGCAAACCATGAGTATCATCGATGGACCATCCTCAGACCTAATAAGTGTGCAAATGGGGGTTAAACTAGGCTGTGTCATTGCACCAATGCTCTTTTCCATCTTCTTCATTGCAACTTTTCACCCCATCTCCATGGTGTCACACCACACCAAACTGCATCACACTTTTTTGTGAAGCTATGGTGCTTTCATGTCCTTTCAGCCTCTAAATATTGTATAAAACCAATGAATGCTTTAGTCACTCTCAGGATGTGGACCAGCATTTACTTTCCCATCCCTAATTGCCTTTAAAAGGGTTGTGGCAAGCTGCCGCCTTGAACCACTGCCATACATTTGATATGTAGGTAGATCCACAATGTTGTTAGGGAAGGGAGTTCCATGGTTTTGATCCAGCAATACTGAAGGATGGTAATATACTTCCACATTGCATGATGAGTGGCTTGGAGTGGAACTGAACTTGCAGGTAGTCATGTTCCCATGTTTCTGCTGCCCTTATCCTTCTAAAAAGTAGTGGCCGTGGGTTTGAAAGGTGCTGTCTAAAGTGAATTGCTACAGCGCATCTTGTAGATCTTGAATGACTGATTGTCAGAGTGGAGGGCCTGAATGTTTGTGGATGTAGACCCAATCAAGTGGGCTGCTTTATCCTCTAGACAAGGAAATAGGATATGTGAAAAAAGACATCAGTCATTCATTGATAACTTTCAACTTTTAAAAAAATATACTTTATATTTCTCTGCAGAACAATAAATGTATCAACTATCTACAACTGTTAAAGTATCAGCATTCAAAACTACAAGCTCTTGAATCTTTGTATCTTGAATAAATAAATATTGTACAATTAACATTAAAGATTGGAGAGCCAGAATTGCCAAACAAGCAGTGTTTTTCTCTGAAGCACAGACATTTCAACAGTCAAATGGACATCTGGGCTGTCAGTGCTCTCACTAAAGTGTTGAACATTTATGGGGATTTATGGAAGTGCTTACAGATCTTCATCTCGTTCCTCTGGTCTTGTTTCCTGGCCTAAATCTTAAAGACTATCTGTTTTCAATGGTATCTGTGCATATATTTAGAGCCATACAGCACGAATCAGAGGGCTTTACATCTCCTGCAGATTCAGGGCACTTGTCCTTCTCACATCTCCTTAACTAACGTCTTCAGCATATCATCCAGAAACGTTCACACCCAGTGTGTATCATGACATGGAGATTTCAATCTCAGATCAGGATCAGTTAGAGATGGCTTTCAGCATCTGTTCCAGTCATGTTGGACTTTTTCCTTAAAAACTTCTTGTTAGCTTGAAGTAGTCAAGACTAGCCCTAAGTAATGCGAGCATCTTAAGGTTTTAGTAACCCTACTGAGGCCTGCAGCTGGTTACCAATGCAGTTAGCACTTGCTGCATGCTGAAATCATGTTAAACAGCAGGCAGCATGAAATTGGCCTGCTGCCTGCATCAATTTGGATAGATAATTGTGCATAGGCAAAAGTGAGGACTGCACATGCTGGAAATCAGAGTGGTGCTGGAAAAGCACAACCGGTCAGGCAGCATTTGAGGAGCAGGAAAATCGATGTTTCGGACAAACGTCCTTCATCAGGTGTTAGCATCGCTGAATCTTCCTTCCCACCTATCTGCTCCACCCTCCTTTCCAACCTATCACCTTCATCCCCTCCTCCATCTGCCTATTGCACTCTCAGCTACCTTCTCCCCAGATTCCCCAACATTGTTGGGAAGAGTGAGCATCAGACTGCCCTTGTGGAGATAAAGTTGACATGTTCCATTGTATTGTTTGACACTCTCACAATTGTAAATGGGATAGGCCAAAACAAATTTAGGAACTTAAAACTGCAAATCCATTAGTTTTTGTGGCCTATCAGCAGGAGCAGAGCAATATTCAATCACCCTTTCTCTACAATTAGCATCAAGCTACAGGTCCAATACAAATTTAATAAGGCAGTTTCAGAGGGCACATGACAAGTAATGGGGTAAAAACAATGACTGCAGATGCTGGAAACCAGATTCTGGATTAGTGGTGCTGGAAGAGCACTGCTGGTCAGGCAGCATCCGAGGGGCAGTAAAATCGATGTTTTGGGCAAAAGCCCTTCATCAGGAATAAAGGCTGCCAGGTATAACTTAAAATGCGGCACCAACCTGGAGAGGCTACAACGCATCATGCAAAACATGAACAGGACAAAGTAAAGTGATCCCACACTTTGTGGTTCAGATGGAAGCTCTACTGTTGTGCCACATGCAGTAGTGAATGCCGGTGGATAATTAAATAACCAGAGCAGGAGTCTCCTAAGAGATCCCCATCCTCTGTGATGTCGAAGCCCAGCACATACAAGATACAAGAAGATGCAAAATATAAGAATGAAGCATATCTTTAGCCAAATGTGCTAAGCAGATGATTCATCCCAACCTCTTTGTGAGGTCCCCAGAATCGCAGATGCTGTTTGACTGTAAATTCAGTTCGTATACGTGTTACTGAGAAATGACTGAAGGCACTGGATATAAGGCTATTGGCTTTGACAACAACTAGACAGTTGTTCCGAAGATGTTAGGTTAAGAAAAGTAGTATTTACACATCAAGAAACTGTCCAATGCTGTTGATTTTGGATTTCATCAAAGTCACTCAACTCTAGAACTCATTACCTCTTGGATCAAACATTGCAAAAGAGCTGAATTTCAGAGTGACTGTTCTTTACATCAATGCAGTACGTGACTGAGCATGGCAAAAACTAAAGTGAAAACCCTCTACTATTTGCATTCTTTCCTAACAAAAGGGAAGGAATTTATCGACAGGTGCAAAATTAGGAGCACGAGGAGATTAATCTACTCTTGAGTCTATTCTATCATTTGATTAGATCATGGATGGACTGATTGTCATCCCAATTCTAGTTTTCTGCCTACTCACTTTACTGTTTGCTGATTATCAATCAAGAATTTATTTCACTCAATCTTGTGCCAGTGTCTTTGCTGTTCTCTGGGGAGTTGTTGTTTTTGGAAAACAATCATCATAATCCTAAAATATCTCTGCAAGAGTTCATTAGGGTAGTGTCCTAGACTCAACCATCATAAACTGCTTCATCAACGAAATTCCACTCTTCAGAAGGTCAGAGTGTGGATGCCTGCTGATGATTGGACAATATTCTGCATCATTCATGACTCCTCAGATATTGTTGCACTCTGTACATATGCATCAAGACCTGGACAACAGTTTGACCTGGGCTGACAAATGGCAAGTAGCATTATAAATGTTAGGCAATGATAATTTCCACTAAAGGGGAGTCTAACATTCTTCCATTGACATTTAGTGGCATTATCATCACTGAATCACCCTTATCAACACCCTGAAGGTTACCCTTGAACAGAACTTATCAGAGTCAGCCATATGAATATGGCTACAAGAGCAGGTCAAACATTGAAAATTCTGAACAAGTAATTTAGCTTTTAACTCCCCATGCCTGACCACTTTCCATAACGTACACGACAGGAATTTTCTTCTCTTACCTAGGTGAGTGCAGCCCTAACAACACTCAAGAAATTTGGCACAACCCAGAACAATGTAGCCCATTGATTGACACTGCATCAGTGACCTTAAAGTTCAGTCCATCCAGTACTGCCACACAGTAGCAGCAGTGTGTATTACTTATAAAATAGACTGTATCAACTTGCCAAAGCTCCAAAAAACAGTACTTCCCAATACAAGAAAATTCTACTTCCCAGAAGAACGAGGACAGCAGATGCATGAGAATACCACCACACTTAAGTTCACCTTCAAGCCACAGATTGGTCTGACTAAGGAATATATCACTGTTCCTGCCCCGTCTCTGGATCAAACATCTGGAGTTCCCTTCCTGACAGAACTATGGGTTTACCTCCACCAGGTGGACCACAGTAGTTCAAGAAGGTTCACTCCTACCCTTTCAAAGGTGATTAAGGATGGGCAATGAATGTTGGCCTTGATAACAATTCTCACATCCCATGAACAAAAATGCCCTGTGTTTTTATTTGAATTCCAGCATTGGATGTGGGCATCATTGACCAGGCCAGAATGTATTGCCTATCTTTAATTGTCCTTGAACTGAGTGGCTTGTTTCACCATTTCAGAGGATAATTAAGAGTCAACCATATTGTGAATCTTGAGTCGTGTGCAGGCCAGAACAGGTAAGGATGGCAGATTTCCTTTCCTAAAGGACATAAGTGAATCCTTAGTGGGCTTTTTACAACAATAAACCTTAAACTGGCATTAGACTAGCTTTTAATTCAGATTTCCCCAACTGCCTTTGTGGGTTTCAAACCTATATCCCCCAAACATTGATCTGGACTTCTAGAATTACTAGCCCAGCGACATCAACACTTGTATGGTTTAGATTCAGATAATGCTTTGTGGAGGTTTCAGCATTAAGAGCACAAATCTATTTTATATATTGTGTAAGATTGCAGATCTGGCAGATTATTTGGAATAATGAAGATTGCAAACTAGAATTCTGACTGATAGAACATTATTTTACAAAAACAAAAGTGTCACATTTGTCAACAGACCTGAATTAATTTTAATATTGAGTTTCAATTTAAGGTATTGACATTGGGAACTTAAGCAATTGGTATGTTCTCAATCCCAGTTACTCAATGAACAAACAAAGTCAGACAAAGAAAATGCTAAATATTATTTGGATTATTACCCATATTTTGAAATACAGGATCAATATTAGATAAACTCAAATTGATAGGCAAATTGGAGTCAGTAAACTTAAATGGGAGATACAACAAGGAAGGATCTCATAAATTGGCTTGACAGACCACTTTGCATAAATCGTCAATCTGAGTCTTAAAAGTCCATGAAAATACAATCCTCCTCACAAGGACTCTCAGTTCCTCATTAAGGATTCATCTATCTGATTGCCAGTAAATAGCGGCGTGCAACCAACCTGGGTTCCACAGACACACATTAAAGTGACACATTTCTTGACGATGTTATCGTCAAGTAACAGAAGCAGCTGTAGCAACTCTATATTGGTCTATTCTCAGCTTCTGAATTTGGCTTCTTTATTCTTCAGCCTGCTTTTACTGCACCACTGGAATCATCGCCTGTGATCTGACAAATCCCTGTGCCTTTTCGTATTGTTTCAGTCTTCCCAGAAATTTTAGTTTCAAATTTCAGTTTTGGCTTTAATTTCAGAGGAAAGATCAGTCTCATTTCACAATTTTCCTTTTCGATAAGGTAATCTCTGTTGGGATAAAGAGAAGGGAACATACAGAAGATTGGATTATGCAGAGGTACATGGTAGAAGATGTAGAATAACGAGAATTGAAGAGGTATTGAAGGATTTGTGAATGAGGCAATTAATTTTGAACTGGATGTTTTGGGATACTCAGAATCATTGATACAGAGTCATAAAGATATACAGCATGGAAACAGACACTTCAGTCCAACCCGTCAATGCTGACCATATCCTAAATAAGTGCCAGGAGAAGTGGGAGTTCTAGACCAGAATTCTCTCAAGGTAAACTTGCAGATTGAGTCAACAGTTAGGAAGGCAAATGTAATGTTGTCATTTATTTTGAGAGGACCTGAATATAGAAGCAGAGATGTACTTCTGAGGCTCTATAAAGCTATAGTCAGATCACATTTAGATTACTGTGTACAGTTTTGGGCACCATATCTCAGGAAAGATGTATGGCCCAAGAGCGGGTTCAGAGGGAGTGCATGAGAATGGTCCCAGGAATGAAAAACTTAACATATGAGGAATGTTTGAGGACTCTGAGACTAAAATCAATGGAGTTTAGAAGGATGAGTGGGGATCTAATTGAAATTTAGAGAGTACTAAATGGCCTGGACAGAATGGATATTGGGAAGATGTTTCCATTGGTAGGAAAGACTAGGAGCCGAGGACATAGCCTTAGAGTAAAAGGAAGACATTTTAGAACGGAGATAAGGATAAATGTCTTCAGCCAGAGAGTGATGAATCAATGGAATTCATTACCACAGATGGCTGTGGAGGCCAAGTCATAGACTATATCTGAGATGGAATTAGATAGATTCTTGATTGTCAAAGGGGTCAAGGGTTATGGGGAGAAAGTGGGAGAAAGGGTTTGAGAAACTTATCAGCCATGATTGAATCACAAAGCAGACTTGATGGGCAGAATAGCCTAATTTCTTCTTCTATTTCTTATGGTCTTATAAATCTAATTCCATTTGCCAGCCTTCCTATTCATAGATCCATCCAGATGCCTTTTAAATGTTGTAATTGTATCAGCTTCCACCACTTCCTCTGGCAGTTCATTCCACCCTCTCACCCTCTGCATGAAAACATTGCTCCTTACGTCCCTTTTAAATCTTTGTCCTTTCACCTTAAACCTATGCCCTCGAGTTTTGATCTCCTCAGCCCAAGGAAAAGACCTTGTCTATTTACCTTATCCATGCCCCCTCATGATTTTATAAACCTCAGCCTCTGACACTCCAGGTAAAATAGTCCCAGTCTATTCAGTCTCTCCCTTTACCTCAAACGTCCAACATCCTTGTAAGTCTTTTCTGAACCCTTTCAAGTTTCACAACATCCTTCCTATAGTAGGGAGACCAGAATTGCACACAGTCCTTACCAATGTCCTGCACAGCCACAAAATGACCTCCCAACTCCTATTCTCAATACACTGACCAATAAAGGAAAGCATACCAAACTCCTCCTTCATTATCCTATCTACCTGTGACTCCACTTTTAAGGAACTATGAACCTGCACTCCAAGGTCTCTTCATTCATCAACACACCCCAGGATCTTACCAGTAAGTGTATAAGTTCTGCCCTGATTGCCTTTCCAAAATGCAGCACCTCATATTTATCTAAATTAAACGCCATCTATCACTCCTCGGCCCATTGTCCCATCTGATCAAGATCGTTTTGTATTCTGAGGTAACTTTCTTCATTGTCCACCTGTTATGGACCAGGCCAGAACCCCTTACAACATTCCCAGTTTTTTTAAGCAGGTGTAAAGTGGATATTCCAGGAGTGATGCTGCTGGCCCAACAATTCAGTTTTAAACAAAACAGAATGTATTTACAGACTACTGAATGGAACGTGAGCAAAAGAGGACCGAATTTAGAATAACTAACCTATCTGAAAACCCACTCGACTCTATTGCAACTTATTGATGCTGTTCCAAATGCTTGCAACATCCCCATAAACAACCCATTGGCAAAATAGGTAAAATAAAACATGGGTTCTGACAGGTGAGAGAGAGAGAGGATCAGCATGGAGATGTTTCTTTGACCAGCAGCCTCAAACAGACTGCTTGCTAAAACCCAAACCTGAAAAACCCTTAACTGAGAGAACTGGCCATTTTTCTTTCATTGTACATGTGTTTAAAAAAAAATTCAAAGCCTTTTCAGGTAGATATTTCCAGACATATTGGAATCTCTCCCTTTATGACACATCTTGAAAATAAACCAAGGACAACATAACCTTGTTAAAGAAGCAGCATTGCCACACACTACATCTCCAATTTTGTGACTGGGACTCAGGGCTGAATTTTCCTGAGGGCTTAGGGGTTTTGTTGATAGGGTTAGGTTTATGCTCTGTGCTTGGCAGAATGATCGGCCAAGGAAGCTATTGGATGGTTGCCTCGTTCAGTAATATTCTATGCAGGGATGCAGGAGGGATATATTTTCATTAAGAGAAAAGATGCTACCCTAATCATAGTGACTGTGGAGATGTTGGGATACAGTACAGATTGAAAATTGATAAAAACAAGATACTGCAAAACTTGGCTTAACTTAAAGTTGGTCAGGCATCATGACCAGATGAGATGCATCTGAAGTTGCTGAAGGGTGTGTGGGCACTGCAGAGAATTAAATATAATCTCCCAACCAAATAACATTTTGTTCAGTGTGTCACCAATTTGTCTGAGTGTGGGGGTGCGATACATGTTTTGCACTGCCATGCATGCCCAATAAATTAGTGGCCAGCACAAGCTCAACCTTGGCCATGAAACTCTAAGGGAAAATTGTTTAGCCAAAAGGGATGTTGCCAAAGGAATGAAAAATTACAAATGTTTCATTCTACGTCACAAAAAAAAATAAGGAAAGACCCAACAACTGCAGACTAGTGGAAACGTTTTGACATAATACTTTTATGCAAAATTAATTAAACTTGAACAAGTGCAGATTAATTAAGGAAAGCCACAGTAATCTACTACAGTCAGATTGTGTTTAACCTTCCAGTTTGAATTTTAACAGGGTGGGTTTGATATGCTGTACATGGACTTCTGAAAGGCTTCATAATAAACTTGTAACTGAAATTGGAGTCCATGAAATAAGAAGGCGGATGACAGCATGGTTCTGGTTGAGTGACAGAATACAGTCTCAGTGAAGTTTTTTTTAAGACAACAGGAAGGTATGTATAAGAGATGTTCTGCAGGAGGAAGAGTTTTCGCTGATGTACATTAATGACTTGCATTTGACAAAATTTCAAAACTTGAAGAATAACACAGAACCTGGATGTCTCGGGTGCCGTTTAATTTAAGTGTTGGAGGACTTACTGACTGGCTGAACAGCCAGCAAAACTCCTGCATCACCTTCTTAAGAAAAGGTCCGTTTCTATTAAGTGTCTCTTAGGAAGAGATTGTTTTCAGATCTTTTCATAAGGAAATTATGGAGGGGAACGGAGGTTAGTGCAGACTTGTGACTCATGGTCTTGAGATAAAATGAAAACAAAAAGACTACAATCCAAGACAAGTGAAAGTAATGCCTGCCTTGTGATTTGCTACATTAAATGGTCGGGGCATTTGAAGCTCGTGATATATTTATGCCTCTGTCACCTTGAAAACTCTACATGTGCGTAACTTGTTTCCATGGTGAATATGAAAGGAATTGCAGCATGTTTTGTGGATGAGGTGCTTTTTTTTGTTGTTGGCTAAGCTGTTTGATGTTAACACTGGCACGGCTGTATTGCTGGTATCCAAGAACAAATATGGCAGATCAACATTGAAGCGGTATTGGGCAAAATTGCCACAGGCAAAGCTCTGCTCTTTCACTGAAACTTTATTACAATCCTAATTAATTCCACCTACACCGTTGAGCAACTATGGAGAGCAGCAGCATGTTGGAGTAAACAAATTTGATTCAAATTTAGTATATCCTGAAGACTTCTGTTATAAGATCATAAGAAATAGGAGTAGGAGGAGGCCATTCAGCCTAGTGAGCCAACTCCACTATTCAGTAAGATCATAGCTGATAAGACTGTGGCCTTATTTCCATATTGCTGCCTGTACCCCATTGTTCTTAACTTTCTTCCTAATCAAAAATCGATCTGACTCAACCTTAAATGCTGTCTGTTGAAGAGACTTCTGAAGACTAATGACCCCCTTAGAAAAGAAAATCTTCCTTAGCCCTAACTTAGGTGGGACAGTCCTTATTGTTAAATTGTGTCCCTAAATCCTGTAACATTTAACTTGACAAGCTCTCTTAGAGTCTTATGGGTTTCACTAAAATCACCTCTCATTCTTCCAAACTTGGCTGAATTGGCTCATGATAAGACAACTCCTTCTTCCCAAGAATCAGCATGTGAATTTTGTGAGCTTTTTCCAATGCAGTGCAATCCCTCCTTAAGTAAGGATTCTGAAAGTATATGCAGTATCACAGGTGCAGTCTCACTAATGCCCAATATAGTTGTGGTAAGATTTTCCTACTTTTTTAATCCATCCTCCTTGCTAAGATTTTATTTGCCTTCTGAATTACTTGCTTTGTCCGCACACTCATTTTTATTTTGTGATTCACAAACTAGTGCATCCGGCGCCTTCTATCCTGCAGCATTCTGCAGTTTCTCTCCAATTAAGTAATATTTTGTTATTCTATTCTTCCTACCAAAGTATACAATCTGATATTTTCTTGCTTTGTACTCCATCTGCTATTTTTTTTGCCCAGTCACATAACATACATAGATTCCTATACAGACTTTTTCCTTATCAAAACTTGCTTTCCTGCCCATCTCCATCATTAGCAGATTTGGCAACAATATAGTTAGTGATTTTTGAGAAGATTTGTAGCTCAGGTTGATGATAAGTATGTAGGTTTGCTTGCTGAGCTTGAAGGTTTATTTTCAGATGTTTCTTCACTATACTAGGTACCATCATCAGTAAGAGTCTCCAGTGAAGTGCTGGTGGTATGTCCTGCCTCTCTATTTATATAGAACTCCATCAATAAACACATCGATTTAGATTCTATCTACCTTCCCTTGAAAACAAGAACCGGAAATGACATCACCCACTTTAAGAAACCAAAACCAATAAATAGAGAGGCGGACTTACCACCAATGCTTCACCGGACACTCTCACTGATGCTGTTACCTAGTATGGTGACGAAACGTCTGAAAACAAACCTTCAAGCTCAGTGAGCAAACTTACATACTTAACAATATAGTTTGTCCCTTCATCCATGGCATTGATATAAGATCATAGATTATGGAGACAGCAGTACTAATTCCTACTGTTCTCCAATAGTTACAGTTTGCCAAACTGAAAATGATCAACTTCTCATAACTCCCTGTTGCTACTCGGTTCCTTTGCGTCTATTTGTAGAAGCTTTTTCTATTTGTTTGTAGGTCTCTTACTAGTCATAGAGTCATCGAGATGTACAGCACGGAAACAGACCCTTCGGTCCAACCTGTCCACGCCGACCAGATATCCCAACCCAATCTAGTCCCACCTGCCAGCACCCAGCCCATATCCCTCCAAACCCTTCCTATTCATTTTTGGATTCAAATGCCTCTTAAATGTTGCAATTGTATCAGCCTCCACCACATCCCCTGGCAGCTCATTCCATACACGTACCACCCTCTGCGTGAAAAAGTTGCCCCTTAGGTCTCTTTTATATCTTTCCCCTCTCACCCTAAACTTATGCCCTCTAGTTCTGGACTCCCCGACCCCAGGGAAAAGACTTTGCCTATTTATCCTATCCATGCCCCTCATAATTTTGTAAACCTCTATAAGGTCACCCCTCAGCCTCCAACGCTCCAGGGAAAACAGCCCCAGCCTGTTCAACCTCTCCCTGTTGCTCAAATCGTCCAACCCTGGAAACATCCTTGTAAATTTTTTCTGAACACTTTCAAGTTTCACAACATCTTTCCAACAGTGGCCTGTAATTCGTATGATATCCCAGTCCCATGTTCCTAACTATGCCCTGAGTTCATCTGCCTTCCCTGTTAGGCCTCTTGCATTGAAATAAATGCAGTTTAATTTATTAGTCCTACCTTGTAACTGCCTGCCCTGACTGTTTAATTCACTTCTGTTCTCAACCGTACCAGTCTCAGATGGATCTCTTTCCTCACTATCTCCATGGGTCCCACCTCCCCCACCTTACTAGTTTAAATCCTCCCAAGCAGTTATAGCAAATTTCCCTGCCAATATATTAGTCCCCTTCCAATTTAGGTGCCATCTGTCCTTCTTGTACAGGTCACTTCTACACCAAAAGAGATTCCAATGATCCAGAAATGTGAATTTTCTCCCATACACCAGCTCCTCAGCCATGCATTCATCTGCTCTATTCTCCTATTCCTGCCCTCACTAGCTCGTAGCACCGGGAGTAATCCAGATATTACTCCGCTTGAGGACCTCCTTTTTAAATTTCTGCCTAACTCTCTGTAATCTCCCTTCAGAATCTCAACCTTTTCCCTTCCTATATCGTTGGCTCCAATGTGGACAATGACCTCTTGCTGGTCCCTCTCCCCCGTGAGAACATTCTGCACTCGCCCTGAGACATCTTTGCTCCAATGTCAGCTTGCCATTATACTTTCAGTCATCCTTTGCTGGTTTATAAACATTTCCTCGTCTTCTAGCTTACCGCTAAACTTTACAGAATTGTACATCTTACTGTCAACTTCATTCCATCCTTAACTTCCTTTGTTAGTTGTACATTATGTCAATGGTGTTGAGAATTGGTGCATTGCAATATCTTTGGAATTGTCTGCCATTTTTCTCTTTTTTAACTTTTGACCTATTTTTCATTCCACTTCAACTAATTCATACCTTCACAATTACCTTTATTTAAATTTAAGCCAGTCATTTCAGATGCAAATTTCTCAACCTCGAACTGAATGTGAAATTCCGTCATATTATGATCAGTCTTACCTCAATCATCCTATGCTTTGTAGTCACTATTTCATTCTGTTTCTTTACACATTATCAGGCCTAAACTAATCTGTTCCCTAGTTCCTGCAATCTCCTTTCACCAATTTGATCATTCCAATCTTAAGAAAATTAAAACACACCTGATTAGTGCAGTATCATTCTTACAAGCCCCTCCTACTTATTGTGTTGTCCTCTCTGCAGTGTCATTGCTAAATCGACCCACTAGTGTCTTCCTTCCTTTGGCATTTCTTATCACCACCCAACTGATTCTCCATCTTTTGAACCAATATCATTTCTCACAACTGTACTGTTCTCAACAGAGCACCTTACCTCTCATTGTTCTCTTCCTTTCCTTCCAAAATGTTAAATATCTTTGAACATTTAGCTCCTGTCTATTGTCAGTTGCAACCATATCTCTGTTTTGTTCATCATATCGTACTCATTTACTTCTGTCTGTTCTATAAGTTCACCCATCATTTTTAAAAATCCTGCTCAGCCAATTGCATAGAAAACATTCTCCCAGCTTGCAGTTGCAGAAGGTCATTTTAACAGTTGTAGGAATCTATATTTAAGCTAAGAAACAGAATTAATAAAGGATTCACAAAGTGTGAAAATATACTCTATAACAAGAGGGTATAGTTTTAAGGCAAAAGGCAAGAGGTTTATAAGGGATTTAGGGAAAACTTTTTTTCACCTAGAGGAAACTTCACGACCTTTCAAAAGTACTTAGATGAGTACTTGAAATGTCGTAACATTTGAAGCTATGGGCCAAGTGCTGGTTTGTGGAACTGGTGACGATTTAGTGTAGTTTTCTTTTGTGGTGGGGACTCAATGGGCCAAAGGGCCTCTTCTGTACTGTATGATTCTTTGGTTCTATGAATACATTAACATTGAATACATTAACATTGATGTATACAACATTTGTAATGTTACCACATGAGTACTGAGTCTTTCTTTTTGGATTTTATTTTGCTCGCTGCTTTGCCAAATTCATTTATTAATACATCTGAGCTAATGTATTCATGAAAAGGATGTACAGAGGTATGGTTGCACACCAATATTGCAGACAATGATTTCAACATTATTGTGTAAAAAAATAACATTGGCATTTATATGATATGTAATTCATAGAAAAGTGGTAAACGGTACAGGAGTACTACCTGGTACATAAGATGTGTGTATTGTTTTTACTGTAAGTTGCTGCACCTTCATTGCAATTTGTCATGTTTTGCTGAAGTGAACATATTGTGAAAACCACGGGCCTATGGTATCCCAGTTCAGAATTTAAGAACAATGGGCGGCACAGTGGCTCAGTGGTTAGCTCTGCTGCCTCACAGCACTAAGGTCCCAGGTTTGATTCCAGCCTCGGGAGACTGTCTGGGTGGAGTTTGCACATTCTCCCCGTGTCTGCGTGGGTTTCCTCCAGGTGCTCCGGTTTCCTCCCACAGTCCAAAGGTGTGCAGGTTGGTGAATTGGCCATGATAAATTGCCCATAGTGCTAGGTGCAATAGTCAGAGGGAAATAGGACTGGGTGGATTACACTTTGGAGGGTCAGTGTGGACTTGTTGGGCCGAAGGACCTGTTTCCACACTGTAGGGAATCTCATCTATATGAAAACTACATACAAGGGCAGTTGTGACTTGTAGTGTTTTCGCGCTCCATCTGTGCAATGTTAAGGATAGCCTATCTCATTGATTCTGCATTATCACAGGAGATAAAGCTGTCAGAGAGTCATATTTAGCTGTTGCCTGAAAACCTATTTGAGTGTAAAAAACCAAAACAAGCTCAGTGTGACCTCTAAGCTTCAGTTGGTATAAGGTCAATTGTAATCAATAAAGGGATGGGAGACATTAGCTTGGAAACAAAATACTGCAATCTGTAACCTTGGTGGGGTTAAGGGGGTTTGGTGGCTGTGGAAGAGGGATGGTGGAGAGTGGAACCCGCAGAATTGAATTGTTAGTTTTATTATAAAATATGCATCACGCAGTGAAAATTGAATTGCAAAACATTGATGGTCCAATGAATAAAATTATCTTTGTTATAAATCAGCCTATGATAGTGTCAGCTTAGTTTAGATCTCCATGGCATCAGTGAAACAAGCTGTACTTTAGAACAGTGCAATGCTTCCACAGTCGGCATTGCCCAGATTATAAAAAGAAACATTAACAACTTCATAATACTGAAAGTCTGCTGACCTTAATAACCAAATACACATCCGGTAAGATCTATGAATCCACAGAAAGGAAAAATTTATTTTGTACCAGCAAATGCTAATCATTTTTAAGCGAAATTAACATGCCAAACTTTACAACAATACAAATGGAAGGTGGGTGGTTGGTGTGTGGGTGGGTACACTGTGCAAGAATTAACATAAACCAGAAATCTGAATTGATTACTTGAAGCGAGCTTGGGAAATTAAAACTATTACTGTCCGATATGCACAGTCATTGGGTAAAAATCCCTGGCGCCAGTGTATACTGAGACCATGTTCTACATCAAAATTCGATTGATTGACTGTTAAATACTGGTCCCTCATAATATGTTACAAGGTCAGCCCAATGGATGATGATAGACTATTGTATCGCTTTTCTCCATGAAATATTCTGAGGTTTTTATATAAAATGATCTAAATGCATAACTCGAATGTTTGCGATTTCTTTTCAAAGTGACATTGTAGTAGCAACTACTCAACAATATCCTTTGTTAAAAAATCTACATTTCACTAGCTAGCTGATATGTAGAGACCTTCAGCTTAAGAGCCTCCAAAATAAGCTGCTGCGAAATTCACACAAATAAACTCTGGGCTTGCCCAACATGTTAATGGTAACAAGACAATTACTGAATTCTAGACAGTGTAGGGGAACATGACAGCAAAGTTTCAAATCCCTCAATTATACAGAAGGGTGCTGCTGTGACGTAGACTGTCAAAACCATATAGCCAAGAGAGAATACTAGTAAGCTGCCCAGGAACATCCCATCACCTCAGCTAATTGCTTGCAGAGATGTCTAGAACCAAGCAGGAACGGTCTCACCTGGCAGTGACGTGTGTAAATCAGCAATCTATTAAGGTATCATGATAAAACAAAATACAGAATCACAGTATTTGTACAAACACAGAGAATGCTGTAGAAATTCAGCACTGAAGAAGAGTTCTGAAGAAGTCATATCACACTCAAAACATTATCCTATTTATCTCTCTACAGATGCTGCCAGATCTGCTGAGTTTCTCCAGCATTCTGTGTTTGATTCAGATTTCCAGCATCTGAACTATTTTGTCTTTCTTCATAATATCATGTACATGGCCTTTAAATATGTTTAATGTCACAATAATTTAAGAAGCAATGATTTTAAAATAGAATGTCAAAATCTGCAGGTTTGATATCAATAAAAAAAAATGCCCTTACTGACGGGAAGATTAAAAGGAGAAACATATTGACTGAGTTAGTGGTATGAGATTGCAGAGCTCTGAGTTGCAGTGAAACCTGAATGGCCCCTAGTACATGAACCATAAAAGGTTAGTATGCAGGTACAGCAAGTAATTAGGATAGCTAATAGAATGTTAATGTTTATTGCAAGGCCAACTGATTGTGAAAGCAGGAAAGTTATAAGGTTTGTAAGGAAATGCCCAGCAGTTACAGATCAACTCACTTAATTTTGGTTGTGGGAAAGTTTTATATAAATATTAATTTGGCATCAAATTAATATCACATGGACAAATTTAGATTAATTAGAGAGAACCACCATCGATTCTTAAGGGAATATCATGTCTAACTAACTTGTTGAAGTTCGTTAAAGAGAGAACAGTGATATTTAATTAAAACAATGCTGTTGATGTCACATACATGGACTTTCAAAAGGCATTCGATATTGTCAAATGTTATAGCCTAAGGAATAAAAGAGACAGTAGCAACATGGATACAAAATTGGCTGAGTGATAGAAAGCAGAGTCATGAGAGTCAATTGATATTTTTCAGGCTAAAGGAAGTTTTACAGTAGGGATCGCCAGGTGTTGATAACCGGACAATTGATTTTCTAGATTTAATATTAATGATTGAGACCTTAGAGTTCAGAGGATAATTTCCAAGTTTGCAGACAGTATTAAACTTGGAAGTATTGTAAACTGTGAGCAGAACAGTGTCAAGCTTCAAAAGAACCCGAGATAAATTGATGGATTGGGCATATGGATGGCAGATCAATGCGGAGAAATGTAAAGTAATTCATTTTGTTAGAAAGACCATGAAGAGGCAGTATAAAAAAGGGGCCTATTCTCAAGGAAGCGCAAGATCAAGTGGAACTCAATATGTATGTGCTTAAGTCATTAAAGGGGTTCAATCAATGTTTCAGAATCACAAAACATCGAGACAGAATAGACAAGGAGAAATTGCTTCTGCTCACAAATGGATTACAATTGAGAGTTCACAAATCAAAAATCATTTGTAAAAGAAGTAAATGTGATGTGAGAATAAACGTTTTCACTTCGAGTGGTTCAGGTCTGGAATGCACTGCATGGAAGTGTGATGGTGGCTAGTTCAATCTTTTATTTTATTCATTCATGTGACATGGGTGTCACTGGTTAGGCCACCATTTACTATGTATCCTAAATTTCCCTTGAGAAGGTGGCAGTGAGCTGCCAACTTGAATCACCAAAGTCCATGTGCTGACCGTAAACCAACAATGCCATTAGGGAGATCATTCCACAATTTTGACCTCATGACACTGAAGAAACAGTAATATATTTCCAAGTCAGGATGATGTGTAGCTTAGAGAGGAACTTGCAGCTGCTGGTCTTCTCATGTATCTGTTACCCTTCTACTTGTGCTGTCTGACCAGCACTGGGAGTCTTTACAGAGTATCTTATAGATGGTTGACACTCCTGCTGAGTATTGGTAATGGAAGGAATGGAATTTATGGATGTCGCACCAATAAAGTGGGCTGCTTTGTCCATAAGACCATAAGGTATACGAGCAGAAATTAGGCCATTCAACCCATCGAGTCTGCTCCGCCATTCAATCATGGCTGATAAGCTTCTCAAACCCATTCTCCAGCTTTCTCCCCATAACCCTTGATCCCCTTGATATGCAAGAAGCTACCTCTCTGTCTCAAATATACTCAATGACCTGGCCTCATCAGCCTTCTGTGGCAATGAATTCCATAGATTCATCACTCTCTGGCTGAAGATGTTTCTCCCTATCTCCATTCTAAAAGGTCTCCCTTTTACTCCAAGGCCAAGCCCTCGGCTCTTGCCTTTCCTCCCAATGGAAACATCTTCCCAACATCCACTCTGTCCGAGCCATTCAGTATGCTGTAAGCTTCAATTAGATGCCCCTCATCCTTCTAAACTCCATCAGGTATAGTCCCAGAGTCCTCAAACGTTCCTCATATGTTAAGCTTTTCATTCCTGGGACCATTCTTGTGAACCTCCTTTGAACCCACTCCAGGGCCAGTCCATCCTTCCTGAAATAAGGGGCCCAAACCTATGCACAATACTCCAAATGTTGTCTGACCAGAGACTTATAGAGCCTCATAAGTACATTCCTACTTTTATATTGAAGTCCTCTCAAAATAAATGCAGTCATTGCATTTGCCTTTCCAACTACTGACTCAACCTGCAAGTTTATCTTGGGAGAATCCTGGACTAGAACTCCCAAGTGTCTTTGCATTTCAGACTTCTGAATATTCTCCCCATTTAGAAAATAGTCCATGCCTCTATTCTTCCTTTTGTCCTGGATGGTGTGAAGCTACTTGAGTGATGATGGAGCTGCATCCATCCATGTAAGTGGGAAGTATTCCATATTACTCCTGACTTGTGTCTTGTAGATAATGGACAGGATCTGGGGAATCAGGAGGCAAGTTACTCACTCCGGTATTCCGAATCTTTGACCTGTTCTTGGAGCTACTGTAATTATATGACAAGTCCAGTTTAGTTTCTGTGCCACTGGTGCCTCCCAGAATGTTGATAATGACGGCTACAGTAATGACAAGTATCAAGGCATTCAAGAGGGATTTACATGATTATTTAAATAGAAATAACATGCAGAGTTATAGGGAAAAGGGATGAGAGTGGCACTAAGACATGATGCTCATTTGAAAAGTCAGTACAGATATGATAAGCCAAATAGCCTCTTTCTGCCCCATAATGACTCTATGATTGTGAGGTTATGCTTCAGTTATACAGTGAATTGGTGAGACCTCATCTGGAATACTGTGTACAGTATGGTCTTCTTATTTAATGACGAATGTACATACATTGAAAACAATTTAGAGAAGGCTGAATGGACTAGTATCTGATATGGACACATTGTCATCAGGTTAGAGAGGATAGACTTATGTCTGTTCATGTTTGGAAGAGTGAGAGACTGATTGAAACAAATAAAACCCTGAGGGGTCTTGATGGGGGTGGATATAGAAAATATGTTTCCTTTTGTGGGAGATTTCAGAACTTGGGGTCACTATTTAGAAATGTCAGATCATCAATTTAATACAGAGATGAATAGAATGTTTTGTCACAGAGGGTTGAGAGTCTTTGGATCTCTTCTTGAAAAGCCAGTGGAGCAAAGTCTTTCAATTTTATTTAAGGCAGAATTAGATAGATTATTGATAAGTTACCGGGAGAAAGATTACCATCAGTAGGTGGGAATGTGGAATAATCAGATCAGCATGATTTTATTGAATGACAAAGTAGACTTGAGGGGCTGAATAGCCTACTCCACTCCTAAATCATATGTTTATAGATGCAAATAAAACTCATGAAACATCAGAGCATCACAACTGGTCACCAGAGCAGTGAATAATGTCTGAGTAGCTCACTGACCAGTCATGATACTGTTGTTTCAGGTAGCCTACCTTTGCTTCTTTTGTGAGATCATAAACAACAACAAGAAACTCTTCCTGCATTGTTGTGAGTCTGTAGAATTATATAACACTTGCTACCATCTCCTTTCACATTATATACATTCCTGTATTTGATGCTTATTACCAACATAAATGACAATGTTCTTTTGGGATCTTCTTTTGTGACAAGTCAGATATTTAGATTGTTGTCAGATAAGCTTGTATCTCAACATCTCAAAGCTTCAGCAGCTGCTGAAATGCAGGCAGTCCTCTCAATTTTGCTGTTGTACCTTGTTCCATTTGGGAACCTGTTATATCTTACCACATTCTGATGATACGTAAATCTTGCATAACCCAAAGCAATTAATCCTAGGGTTTCTGATGGAATCACTTTATGCAACAATTACAGCAGCAAGGTGACAGCCCTGGAATTTCAGGAACTAATTCAGTAATACAGGTTGTAATTTCAGACTTGACAAGAGGGAAAATGAGAGGTTTGCTTACTTGCCTTGTATCTTGTGAGATTTAGAGACCTTGCACATAACCCTCTTTTGAAATTGCACATTTTAGTAGCAGATGTGTTTCTATGCCCTGGCAATCTGACTTTGACGTCAGTCATATTGATGCATGCATTTCCTATTCATGATTTGTCCTGTTTGAATTTCATGGTCCCTGAAATTTGAGCAATACTGCCTTAAATCAGAACATAAGGATCCGTTAGTGTGGTAACTTTAGATGTAGGGAAATTAACTTTTCATTAAAACTTATATTTAAACTATGTATGCAGCTTTAATACTTCCTTTTTGTTGATCAGACAAAAGCTTAGGTATATCTGTTCCTAAAAAATCAATGACATAGGAAACAAAAATGTTCCTATGAGGAACATCACACTATTTTTAAAACCTTCACCCAAGCACTGCAATATATAATGCTATATTCAAAGAAGGTTAACTAGCTTGACACCTGGAATGATTGTGATGTCGTGTGAGTATATGTTAACCAGTCTGGCCTTGATTCTGCCGGAGTTCAGATGCATGAAGGGTGACTTGATTGAAGTCTGTTAGATCCTGAATGGTCTTGAGAAGGTGTACATAGAAAGGATGTTTCCTGTTATGGGTGAGTCCAGAACAAGTGGGCACTGTTTTAAAATTAGCTATCACCCGAATGGGGCGAATGGCTTAAATGTGCACCTATTTTGTATGTGCCTGTACAATAGTGATGACTGGAGGACATAGCAAAATTGAATTTTAAATTGTTTGAAGATGTTTAATCCAGCACCAGGAAATAATCACAATAACTATTTGACTTTTGTTTAAAAAAATCGGCTCTGGTCTGCGTATGATATCAGTCCCAGATATCCAGTTGAATTAAAGGGAAGTGAATATATTCTGTCCACACGTTGTGTCAGTTTATTTTGGTTTTCTTGTAAAATCTTTATCAACAACAAGATTTTCTTTGAAATTTCATGGAGACTACAGAATTCTAGGCATGTTACGTGTTACCATCTCCTTCCACATGACATGCAATGCTGTTTGATGGTTTATCACCAACCTAAATGGCAACCTTCCTTTGGGGTCTTCCAGAAAGCTCATCTTAAATTGTTGTCAGAAAGATTTACATCCCAATGCCCTGAACCTTCAGAAAGTGTCATGTCTTTTGTTGTATCAATGCTGCTTTGAAATATAAGCAAAATGTTAAATCCTGCTAATGGACCTTGCTTTTATTTGCTCAGTGGCAGTCATGTACATATGGTTAATGGAAAATCAGCAGCCAGTATTCTGTTCAATTGATCAGACACAATGAGAAATGTCCTTTTTGATTCTCTATAAGTTCATTTCATGCTACTGCCGCTCGTATTTTCATTCCCAGATATCTCCAGAGATTTTTAATAAATATGGCCTTGTTCATGTCCCATAAGCACAGATAAAATGTATCACTTGTTATAAAAATAGTTGTGTAACTAGTTTTTTTATATGTGTTTCATTGATTAAATAATTTAGCATTTCATCATTGAAATATTGAAAATTAAGTTTAAAATTATTACATACAAATTGTTGCTGAAGTTATTTATTGTTTTAATGTACATTCTCTGCAGAGCATTAACAATGCATGCTTTATGTAATGAAATATTATTAAAGCTTCAGGGATGTTTATGTTGAGTTGCTGCAGCGGCTGAGAGGAATTGGTGTTAATGGTTTCACTCTGAACGGAAAGTCTGTCTTGGCCCTCAGGCTGTAGTGACTTGCCAAGAATAATTTGACATAAAATCCTGTAAATATATGTATTGTATATTTGGCAAGATTTATTTTAGTTTGGGGAGGTGGGAGAGAGAGAAGAACCTTGAGCATTAATTTTCTTCCTTGATAGAATACTCAATTTTTAAACAGATCAAATTATAAAATTATGCTAAGATCTAATGATATAACAGTGAGGTACATTCTAAATTATTAATGCAGTTAGTCCTGCTAACAAATATGAATACTAACGAAGGTCAGATCGCTGATATTGACAAAAATGTCATTTACTAAACTATTCTATACCTGAAAACTGTGAAGGTTACAGGTGGTCCCAGTCTCAGTTCCAATTCCAGTTAACAGGCATGTCCAGGAAAGAAATGTCATAAAGTGAAATGTATCAGTTTTGTGCTGCATGAGTAGGTATACTGACAAAACAACCCGGATTCCAGGAACATTCTAGCAATCTACCACTAATGGCTTTTGATGTGTCAATTTCAAAAATGTAAATAAGACAACGTTGCCGAGAATGTGTATTGAGTTTTCTATATGAAAATAAATAGCATATTAAACTGTTGCATCTTGCAACTATGCTGAGCTGTTATAAATTGTAAAAGGCTTAGTAACATGTTCCTCAATGAACGTTAATTGTTATGACTGACATCAGGTTGTGTTATAGCGCAAAGAGCAGCTACTTTATGCATATACCAGTTTTATTTCTTTGGCAGCTGGTGCATTGCCTCAGTTAGGTAGATGCAGATAGGGCTAAATATTAAATATTTATTTGGTGAATTGTGTTCATAGCCTGCCAGTGCTCTTTTGGCAAAGGTAAGTGTTCATGTCCTGTCAAAATCAACAATTACAGCTGTAATGGCTATGTTTTAAACCCTTTCCCGCAACAGTTACTGGAAGAGGTTTCTATTTTTAGCAGTGTAGATCATTTCAATACAGTACTATCAGCAGTATGAAAAATGGTGCTGAATAATAAATGAGAAGATGATGGCTTCTGGAAAGGTTGAGTGTTGTATAATATGTGGAATATTTTGTGCCATGCTGTTTATGCAGTGAAGATTGTGACACGATGTACCCCATGTGGTAAAATTTCTGTTACAAGCATGCCCACACATAATGGACTAACTTGCAGTGGGCCAGGAACCCATTTATCCAAGAATGAACTCTGTTCTGGCACTTTAATTATCCAGGACATTATTCTCCTGCTTCAGGGTATCTGACCAATCAGAGAATGCAGGTGGGATGCACCACTTCTTATTAAAGAGAGCCTCGTTGGGGAGCAGAAGTGATTCAGATGAACCTGTATGGAAATTGGAAGGAAGTTAGGAAAGCTATGCCATGGATACCTGCCTGGAGGCTCTGCTGTGGGATCTGAGGGTCTGAAGTAATGGTGCTATTTTCCTGCAGGCAGGATGGCAAGGATAGCCTCAGAATCCGTTCCAGACAGACAAAGGAAGTGCCTGAGGAAGTGAACAGCAGGGGTTGGCCCCTCAAACCTGCAGATAATGAACTAAGCTGTCCAAGTGCTTCAGTTGCAGAGGACAAATAAACAGCGTAACACTTATAGGTACCAAACCCCTCATTCTAACTTCACTAAGGGAGGTGATTGTTCAGTGTTATTATCCAGACTACCAATCCATTAACGGTAGTAGAATTGTACTCCAACACAGTCTACAACCTCATGGTCCAGTATATCCTTCACTCAACCATTACTATCAAGCCAGGGAATCAACACTCAGTGGAGGGTGCAGGAGGGCATGCTAAGAGCAGCAATACGCATGCCTAAAAATGGTGTCAACCTGGTGAAGCCACCAAAGAGAACTACTTGCATTCCAAACAGCATAAGCAATAATTGACAGACAGAGCTAAGCAAGGTCATGACCAACAGATCAGATCTCAGCTCTGTAATCCTTCCACATCCAGTCTTGAATGGAGATGGACTATTAACCAAGTCACTGGAGAAGGAAGTTTCACAAAGATCCCCATCCTCAATGATACAAGTATCCAATGAGTCAGTGCAAAAGATAAGGCTGAAGCATTCGCAGCAATCTGGACTGGACTATGTTCACAATTCTGTCATTTCTTGTGGTCTTGGGAAGAGCAGTTGCCATAACATGCTGTGAGGCATCCACATGGGATGCTTTCTATGGTACATCTATAAAAGATTATCACAGACTTTATGTCACGATGAATTTCCTTAGCCTCCTGAGGAATTCAAGGTGTTGCTGTGCTTGCTTAACTGTAATGTCAATATAGGTGGACCAGGACAAACTGTTGGTGATCAGAACTTGACACTCTCAACCATCTCCACCTCAGCACTTTGGAGCAGACAGGGACATCCCCTCTACTCTGCTTCCTGAAGTCAATGACCAGCTCCTTCGTTTTGTTGACTTAATGGAGAGATTGCTTCTTTACACCATGCCATTAAGTACTCTATTTCCTTCCTGTACTCTGTCTCGCCATTGTTTGATATCTGACCTACAATGGTCATGTCATCAGCTAGCTTGAAAAGGAAGTTGGTGTGGAATTTGACCACACAGCGGTGTGTGTATAAGGAGTCTATTAGGGGACTGAGTACACAGCCTTGCGGGGGACTGATGTTGAGGATTATCGTGGAGGAGGTGTTGTCACCTATTCTTACTGACTGCGGTCAATTAGTCAGGAAATTGAGAATCCAGTTACAGAGCAGGGAACAGAGACCCAGGTCCTGGAGGTTACAGATGAGTTTGTTTGGAATTATGGTGTTGAAGGCGAACCAAGAGTCCCTAAATAGGAGCCTGACTTAGCTTTCTATATCCAGATGTTAGGGATAAGTGTAGGGCCAGGAGGATGGTGTATGTTGTGGACTTGTTGCACCTGTAGGTGAATTGCAAGGCATCAAGGCAGTCTGGGAGGCTGGATCTGGGAGGTAATCTATAACCAACCTCTCAAAGCACTTCATAATTCTGGATATCAGAGCCATCGTGCAGTAGTCATTGAGGCATGCTGCATAATTTTTCTTTGGCTCTAGGATGATGTTGGTTTTCTTGAAACAGTTAGGGACCTCAGATCGTAGTAAGGAGAGGTTTATGATGTCTCGAATACTTGTGCCATCTGATCCAACAGGATCTGAGTGCCCAGCTGGGGACCCTATTTGGGTTGGTTGTTCTCTGTGGGTTCACCCTTAAGAAGGCTGACCTAGTGTCTGTAGCGGTGAATAAGCATACACGTACATCCGAGGCTGATGGGACAGGTGATATTGTTTCACTGCCCTTCTGTTAACGTGAGCGTAGATGCTTTTATGTACTCTTGCCTGCGTTCTGCTTGACTTTGCTTTGCAGCCCATTGTGCCATGTATGCCACAAACAATGGGTGTCCATGAAGTTAGTCTGGGTCTTGAGCTTAGTTTGGCATTGCCTCTTGACATCTCTGGCCTTACAAAGGTCGCACTTCCATTTCCTATAGAGATCAGGGCCACCCAATGTGAATGCCTCAGGTCTGGACTTCAGTAAAGTGTAAATCTCCTGGTTTATCCATGGTTTCCGATTGGGGAATGTTCAAATTAATTTCTTCAGCATGCAGTCATCTACACCATCTGTAATGGTAGTGGCATACTCATTTAGGTTGGCCATTGAGTTCTTGAATATGGACTTGACCTTTAAACCCTTCTGTTTCCTCTGATTCACTCCATGTGATATCAAGAAATGGTTGGTAGATAATACAAAGCTATGGGCCCTGACAACATTCCCGCATTAGAATGGAAGACTTGTGCTCCAGAACTTGCCACTCCCCTAGCTGGTACAATTACAACACTAGCATCTACCTGGCCCAGCCATGCCCTGTACACACAAAGCAGCACAAATCCAACCTGACCAATTAATGCTCCATTAATCTATTCTTGACCATCAGTAAAGTATTGGAAGGTGTCAACAACAGTGCCAGCAAGCAGCACTTGCTCAGCAATAACCTGCTCTCTGACATCCAGTTTGGGTTCTGCCAGGTCCACTCAGCTCCTGACCTCATTACAGCCTTGGTTCAAACATGGACAAAAGAGCTGAATTCCAGAGGTGAGAGTGACAGCTCTTGACAGCAAAGCCATATTCAAATGAGTGTAGCATCAAGAAGCCTTCACAAAACTGGAAACAATGGAAATCGGGGGAAACTGCACTGGTTGGAATCTTATCTGGCACAGAAGAAGATGACTGTGGTTGTTGCATCTCAGATATCTCAGTTCCAGGACATCTCGGCAGGAGTTCCTCAGGATGGAGTTCTAGGCCCAACCATCTTCAGCTGCTTCAACAATGACCTTCCCTCCATCATTAGGTCAGCAATGGGCATGTTTGCCAATGATTGCACAATGTTCAGCACAATTTGCAACTCCTCAGTGTCTGTGTTCAAATGCAACAAGATGTGGACAATATCTAGGCTTGGGCTGATAAGTAGCAAGTAACATTTACACCACACAAATGCCAAGCTATGACCATAACCGGTCAGAGAAATAACTTCACAGAGGCTGGTCTTCCATCTCTAAGTCCCCCTTTATTTACACAGGGGAGGTCTTTAACACTGATCCAGCTTCCTCAGAGCCAGTTCTTAGAGTGTCAGAATGTCTTACACTCCTCTTTTTATCTGTCAGCCAGGGCTCACTGATTAAATTAGTATTAAATTAATAGTACTAAATTAAGAGGAATTTCTTCACCCAGAGGGTTGTACATCTATGAAATTCCCTGCCCAGTGAAGTGGTCAAGGCTTCCTCAGTGAATGTTTTTAAAGGTGAGATATATGATTTTTTTGAACAGTAAAGGAATTAAGGGTTATGGTGAGAGGGCAGCTAAGTGGAGCTGAGGCCACAAAAAGATCAGCCATGATTTTATTAAATGGCAGAGTAGGTTCAGGAGGGCCAGAAGACCTACTCCTGCTCCTGGTTCTTAAGTTCTTATGTTTTAAACTTGACACCATCCCGGGCAAAACAATCTGCTTGATTGACACCACATCCAGAAGCAGCCACTCGTTCCACCACCGACACTCAACAGCAGTAGTGTGCATTATCTCTGAAATACACTGCAGAAGTTCTCCAAAGATCCTTAGACAACATGTTCCAAGCCCACGAGGAAGGACAAAAGCAGCAGATACATGGGAACACCACCACTTGCAAGATTCCTTCCAAGCCACTCACCATCCTGACTTGGTAATATATCTCTGTTCCTTCACTGTTAAAATCACACAACACCAGGTTATAGTCCAACAGGTTTAAACCTGCTGGTCTATAACCTGGTGTTATGTAGTTTTAACTTTATACACCTCAGATCAACACCGGCATCTACAAATCATTCCTTCACTGTTGCTGGGTCAAAATCCTGGAATCCCCTCCTTCAGGGCATTTATTGACGTCTACAACATGTGGAGTGCATCGGTTCAAGAAGGCAGTTCACCATCATTGGAGAAAATGCAGAGGCATAGGATTGAGGGTGATTTTGCAGTTTGGATTAGAAACTGGCTTTCTGTAAGAAGGCAGCGATTGGTATTTGATGGAAAATATTCAACCTGAAGTCCGGTTACTAGTGCTGTGCCACAAGGATCTGTTTTGGGACTGCTGCTGTTTATCATAGGTGGATGGGTTAGTAAGTTTGCAGATGACACTAAAGTCGGTGGAGTAGTGGACAGTGTGGAAGAATGTTGCAGGTTGCAGAGGGACTTAGATAAACTGCAGAATTGGGCTGAGAGGTGGCAAATGGAGTTTAATGCAGATAAATGTGAGGTGATTCACTTTGGGAAGAAAAACAGGAAGGCATAATAGTGGGTCAATGGAAAGATTCTTGGTAGTGTGGATGTGCCGGGGGATCTTGGTATTCATGTACATAGATCCCTGAAAGTTGCCACCTAGTTGATAGTGCTGTTAAGAAGGCATATGGTGTGTTAGGTTTTATTGGTAGAGGGATTGAGTTCCGGAGCTACAATATTATTCTGCAACTATACAAAACACTAGTGCGGCCACACTTGGAATATTGTGTACAGTTCTGAACGCCCCATTACAGGAAGGATGTGGAAGCATTGGAAAAGGTGCAGAGGAGATTTACCAGGGTGTTGCCTGATTTGGAGGGAAAGTCTTATGAGGAAAGGACTTGGGTCTGTCTTCATTGGAGAGAAGAAGGCTAAATGCGGATTTGGTGGAGACATACAAGATAATCAAAGGATTAGATAGGGTAGACAGTGAAAGTCTTTTTCCTAGGATGATGACGTCAGTTTGTACGAGGGGGCATAGCTTCAAATTGAGGGGTGATAGATTTAAGACAGATGTCAGAGGCAGGTTCTTTACTGAGAGAGTGGTAAGGGCGTGGAATGCCCTGCCTGCCAATGTAATTAACTCAGCCACATTAGGGAGATTTAAACAATACTTGGATAAGCACATGGATGATGATGAGTGTAAGGGGATGAGCTAAGATTAGTTCACAGATCGGCGCAACATCGAGGGCCGAAGGGCCTATTCTGCGCAATATTGTTCTATGTCCTATGTTCTGTCCACTTCTGGCGGGAAACTTAGGGCGGTAATAAATGCTGGCCAGCTAGTGACGCCTACATTCCACAAAGGAATTTTAAAAAACTAGCATTCAATAGCACAACACTGTGTTCAAACTCCATGCCTTGCAATGCCTCTCATCCCTCTCTTTCAAGGCACTTCCTTCCTCTTGGGCGGCACGGTGGCTCAGTGGTTAGCACTGCTGCCTCACCATGCCAGAGACCCGGGTTCAATTCCCGCCTCAGGCAACTGTCTGTGTGGAGTTTGCACATTCTCCAGTGTCTGCGTGGGTTTCCTCCGGGTGCTCCAGTTTCCTCCCACAGTCCAAACATGTGCAGGTTAGGTGAATTGGCCATGCTAAATTGCCCGTACTGTTAGGTGGAGGGGAATGGGTCTGGGTGGGTTGCACTTCGGAGGGTCGGTGTGGATTGTTGGGCTGAAGGGCCTGTTTTCACACTATAAGTAATCTAATCACCATCTGACCAATCAGCATTCACAATCACCTACTGTTTTGTCACCTAAACCACACAGTCATTATTCACAATGACTGTGACCCTGCCAATCCATTCAAATACAAATGCAAATTGTCGTGCAGATTTCAAGTACCCAATGAAAATGAAAATGGTTATGACTGCACCCAGAATGGGCAGCTTAAGTGCCTCATTCTGTGAGAGAAGGGCCTGCAACTCTCAAAGGGTAACACCAGTAGACACACACACACACACAGAAAGTGAAGGTCAAACACACTGGTGATCTCACCATTCCATGTAGCCCTTAGATGTTAGCCTATTAGCCTTTATCTGAGCTCTGATGAAAATTTCATGCAGCCAACTAATGTTTGTGATGTAATAGCAACGTCAGTGTATTTGGAAAGATGGAGCCGAGTCACAGGAAGCTGAAAACCCACCATTGCCTGTTCATAGTGCAGCAGCTGTGAGGCACCTTATGGAACACTGGCAAGGGATAAGGATCAGTGGCTTCAGTACCTTAAAGTTTGCATTTTGGTGACACAGAAACTTAGGCAAACAGATAATAGTCACAAGTGAACATCTATTTACAACATAGACACTTATTTACAATCAACTGCCACCAATATCCCCGCAAAGGTTTTTTTTACTTAGATTAGATTACTTACAGTGTGGAAACAGGCCCTTCGGCCCATCAAGTCCACACCGATCCTCCGAAGCGCAATCCACCCGGGCCCATTCACCTAACACTACAGGCAATTTAGCATGGCCAGTTCATCTATCCTGCACATTTTTGGACAGTGGGAGGAAAGCGGAGCACGCGGAGGAAACCCATGCAGGCATGGGGAGAATGTGCAAACTCCACACAGAGAGTCACCTGAGGCAGGAATTGAACCCGAGTCTTTGGCGCTGTGAGGCAGCAGTGCTAACCACTGTGCCACCTTGCTGCGGTTCGTCTTCCTCTCCCTCCCATTATGTCTCAGTCGAGCCCATTAGCCTTGGACTCTGGATTGGCCAACCTTGGAAGTATTGATGTCCAGAAGGCTCAAACATGCTGCATATATCCTTGCCAGAGGCAAGTGTCCCCTCCTGGTCAAGCAGGGAGGTGTTGGGAGGCCCAGGCACCTTTAGGAGACCTCTGGGTGGCCTGCATTTGGTTCTTCCTCCTGGTGTGGCACCACCCAACTCGTTGTGCAGAAGAAGTGAGCGCCTCATCCCCCTTTGTCCTCACCTTTTATGCTGGGAACTAATGGCTAGAGAGAAGGTGTGTGCGTATATCCAGCAGACTCTGAGACTGCTGGGCCTGGCTTGCCATGGCTAGACAATCACATGCCTGAGGCAGCCAGATTTCAGTGTCATTGCTGCAGTGCTGCAGCCTGCAGGTTAGGTTGCCAAGTGCCCCCAACAAACCAGCCCACAGTACCTGTGTCTGCTTGAACATGTGTATGAAGTCTGTGGCAACACCATTGTGGAGGAGGCATGTCTTGTGGGGGAGGCCTTGACTGCAACCACCATGTACAGACTCTGTTGGTACCTGCAGGAGCCAAAAGAGAGAAAATGTTTCGATAGAGGGTGATGAGGTCTGCAGGTGAAAGATACATTGATGGCAGTCATAGACCCACAGTGCCATTGGAGAGGGGCATTCAGGATTTTGACCTAGCAATAATGAAGGAATTCTGATATATTTCCATATCAGGATGTTGAGTGACTTGGAAGGGAACTTGCTGGGACAGGAATGTCTCCACAAAACCTCACAGAACTCATGTCCCCTGTAAAAGGGTTGAAAATGCTAACATCGGGTACCTGACATTCAGCCTTAATGAGCACTGTTTCCTTTTGTAACCAGAGCACTGGAGGGATTCAGTGAGATAACATTAGATATCACTGTGTTAGTACTGATTCAAGTGAGGGAAAAATGGTGATATATCCTGAGTGAATGAGCAGGCAGCTAAGAGGTCATGTAGGATCAATGGTGGTGTTGGGCTGGATAAGAGTAAGTGAGAGAAGATACTGCATGCAGTGCTGAGAGTGGTGGAGCAAGAACCTTGGTTGGGAGGTGGGTGTAGTCACAGAGATTGACAGTAAGATAGCAGAGAGGAAATAGTGGCACTTATCCTCGCGAAATGGATAAGGTCATTCACCTTCTCCCAGGGTGTTCCTCCAAATCACAGAGGCTGCACTCACCTGGGTAGCAGCTTCCGACCATGCTGGCAGGACCTGGTCTCTTTGCCTCCTCTGGCAGTTCTTGGGAAAGAGGATGTCCTTCCTCTGTACCACCCTACCCACCAGAACTGGCAAAGCAGCTAAAATGTCCCTTTGTCTTGCATTGCATCCACCAACTGTGCACACAGGGCAGCTCCAGAATGCTTGTCTGAGTATGCAGTGGCCTTTCAAATTTGATTCCAGAGCCAGGGATGCTGAACTATTCTGGGAAAGCTGGACAATGATGAGCAAATGGGAGAATTAGGCATGCATCAGCCAAGAGGGGTGCCCGAGGGGTGTGATAGGTAGTTAATGAGTTGACTTTGGGATGATAGCATGAGAAAGCTGTCTAGGTCTCATGGAGAGAAATTCTTCATTAAAACTTGACAAAAATGAAACTTAGCCAATTAATGGTAAGTTTCAGCCCTCAGGTGGAGCAAGCAACCAGGAAGGCAAGTGGTATGTTAGTTTTTTGTTGCAAAAGGATTGGAGCATCAGAGTAATTATTACAATTACAAAGACATTGATAATACAACACTTGGTGTACTGTGTGTTGTCTTCCTCACCTTTCCATGGAAAGGGCATACTCATACTTGAGAGATAGACTCCTAGAGTATTTCAGCATGAAAGAGATCCTTCAGCCTCTTCTGCCTACATTGATCATCAAACAGCCACCTATTTTCTAATCTGATTTTCAAACACTTGACCTGAAGTCTTGTATGATAAAAACAAAGGCTGCAGATGCTGGAAACATCTCTATGTTCTATTCCTGATGAAGTGCTTTTGCCCGAAACATTGATGTTCCTGTTCCTTGGATGCTGCCTGACCAGCTGCGCTTTTCCAGCACCACTCTAATCTAGACTGAAGTCTTGTATGCTGTGGGAATTTCAAGTACTTGTCTAAATAGTTCTTAAACGTTTTGAAGGTTCCCACTTTTGGTGCCCATTCAGGCTGTGAGTTTCTGTTGCCCACAACCCTCTGAGTGAAAAGGTGTTTCCTCAAATCTTCTCTATATCTCCTGCTTCTTACAGTCAATTTGTGCACTGTAGTTATTGACTACTGTATTAATTGGCAAAATCTCTCCCTATCTACCCTGTCTATGTCCCTTAGAACTTTATGCACCTCCTTAGTTTTCTTTGTTGTAATTGTAATAAGCCAACCTATCTAGCCTCCCTTCGTATTTGAATCTTTCCAGCCCAGGCTGATGAATTTCCTCTGCATATTGAGTTAGATTTTTCTTAACATTACCTGAGCATTAAACAGCATTTGGGTCAGTTGATAGGACTCTGATTTGAATGCTATCTCCTGAATTCCAAACCATTGAATTTATAGAGTCATAGAGATGTACAGCATGGAAACAGACCTTTCGGTCCAACCTGTCCATGCCGACCAGATATCCCAACCCAATCTAGTCCCACCTGCCAGCACCCAGCCCATATCCCTCCCCTTCCTATTCATATACCCATCTAAATGCCTCTTAAATGCTGCAATTGTACCAGCCTCCACCACTTCCTCAGGCAGCTCATTCCATACATGAACCACCCTCTGCATGAAAAAGTTGCCCCTTAGGTCTCTTTCATATCTTTCCCCTCTCACCCTAAACCTATGCCCTCTAGTTCTGGACTCCCCGACCCCAGGGAAAAGATTTTGTCTATTTATCCTATCCATGCCCCTCATAATTTTGTAAACCTCTATAAGGTCACCCCTCAGCCTCCGACACTCCAGCTCCAAGGTCTCTTTGTTCAGCAACACTCTCTAGGACCTTACCATTAAGTGTATAAGTCCTGCTAAGATTTGCTTTCCCAAAATGCAGCACCTCGCACTTATCTGAATTAAACTCCATCTGCCACTTCTCAGCCCATTGGCCCATTTGGTCCAGATCCTGTTGTAATCTGAGGTAACCCTCTTCGCTGTCCACTACACCTCCAATTTTGGTGTCATCTGCAAACTTACTAACTACCACTTATGCTAGGACTCCAGTCTGAAAAACAACCCTCCACCACCATCGTCTGTCTTCTACCTTTGAGCCAGTTCTGTATCCAAATGGCTAGTTCTCCCTGTATTCCATGATATCTAACCTTGCTAATCAGTCTCCCATTAATGCAAAAAATACCAGGTTCGTACCAGGCACATGATGTTACCCATCTAATTTTCTCTCTACATGGTATAGATAATGCTTGACCTCAATGTCATAAAAACTAATATTGACCTGACTCTAATTTCAGTTGCAATGTTCTAACTGTCCTATTCTGTATTAAGGAATTGCTCTGAGACATTCCTTTAATCGAAATTTGTTAAACTACAAGGTATCGTGCAATGACTTTTTGAATGTTAAGTGGGATAATTTGTTCCTGGAGCCCGAGCGTTAGAAAGGCTAAATGATTACAGGTTGATAATTTCCAGAAGACTTCATTCTTGTCTTTTAACCAGAAGCTCCCAGGTCAATTCCCATTCCAGGACTTGATGGCCACAAACGACGTATTTGTAATGTGACCATATAAGTTTATTTTAACCTTGCAAATCCTTCCACTGTGGCTGTGGCAGGTGGTAGGAATGGGAAACATGGTCAGCCATGTTTGATGCAGACAGATAGTACTATAACCCCTGCTATCAGGCTTGCAACTTATTCCAGGAAAATAATAGTCACAGAGACAATTGTAAGCATGTTCTGTGTCTGGCTTTTTGATTTTTTAAATACTTGTTCATGACGTTTTCATGGATCTAACTACATAGACATAGATCTAAATCTCTCAGGACCTTCACTGTTTCTGGACTTTCACCATATATAAACTATGCTGATCTATCCTTTTAGGTCCAAAGTGGATGACTTCATAATTCTTTATATTAAAATCATTTGCCAAAGTTTTGCCCATCTACGAATCTATCAATGCTTCTTAACATGCTATCTTTGCATCATCAAAAAACCTGGATGTGTGCCTTTCTATTTTGCTATCAAAGTTAATAATAAATACCGTGAATAAATGAGGCACCAATACAATCCCTTGGAGGATACCATTAGCTGTATATGGTCAGTTAAAGTATCTGTCCATTATCCTTACTATCTCCCTCCTGCCTCAAATATGATTTCTGAAATAGATAAGTAGTTTGTTTTTGACTCTATGAATTTCAACTGTCAACTTCAATGTAGGTTGAATGACTTCTGGATAACCTTTTATAGAAATTCCCCTGCCTATTACTGTATTCAGTTATGGTCTGTCCATTATAAAATCTTGCTGGCTCCCTCTGATTAGGTGAACATAGACTACATATGTGTGGAAGCAGGTCATTTGGCCCATCAAGCCCACACAGATCCTTTGAACTTGACACACAAGATGGCCACCAGATCACAAAACGGAGAGAAACAGCAGAGTAGGTACAGACTCTGCCTGGAGCCTCCAGAATGCCAGCACAACACACTCTCAACCCAGTTGATTAGTTTAAGGCGGGTGGGGAAAGAATGCACATGAGTAATGTACACTACCCATCAAAGAGTCTGGGTCCAGCCTGCACCTCTTATAGAAATGCTAACAGCTTGACACAGACTCAATATGAAATGCTAATAGTCAGGGCTATAGTAATCGTTCTTCTCAGGAAGAGCGATTAGCGCCCATCACTACAGCAACGGATTTCCGTGCAGACATTGAAACTGACAAAGTCTACACTGGAACTGATAAAGACTGTATCGAAACTATCAATGATTCTGCAATGATTACCATAAATAAACCATGTTGCGAAGACACTGATCTCATCACAAGATGTATAAACGTTTCTTGACGTGCTCTGGGTTGAGAGAAGACTCGCAGCTGACTACTGTGGCTGTTGGTGTCTTTCTATCGCTGGAGCTCCGGTATTTTCTTGTGCAATAAACTCTGTCATTGAACCTCGACTCTGACTCCAAAACTGGTGTTTTTTTTCCCCACAACAATACTATGGACAAGTTAGCATACTCAATCCACCTAACCTGCACATTTTGGACTGTGGGAGGAAACCGGAGCACCTGGGGAATGTGTAAACTCCACATAGACTGTCACCCAAAGGTGAAATTGAGCCTGGGTTCCGGCATAAGAGGTAGCAGTGCTAACCACTGAGGCATCATGCCACCCCAACATGCTCAAAGTGTTCAGTTAGTCTATTCTTAACTATCTTCCTGAGTTCTCTATCTGAAGGAAGATTTTATGCACTGTGACAAAATCTCCACTATCGATAGGGAACCAGTTTCTGAATCCATCCCAGCCAGAAGGAGGATTGAACTCCATGCTGTTTATCAATATTATCCATGTCAAAGAACCAAACAAGCAGTTCCCACAGGATTTAGGTTAGATTAGTGTGGAAACAGGCTCTTCGGCCCAACAAGTCCACACTGACCCTCTGAAGAGAAACCCATCCAGACCCATTCCCCTACCTTTACCCCTTCACCTAACACTACGGGCAATTTAGCATGGCCAATTTACCTAATCTGCATATCTTTGGACTGTGGGAGGAAACCGGAGCACCCGGAGGAAACCCACACAGACACTGGGAGAATGTGCAAACTCCACAAAGACAGTTGCCCAAGTCGGGAATTGAACCCGGTTTCTGGCACTATGAGGCAGCAGTGCTAACCACTGTGCCACCATGTAATATACAATTTGACATACATATTGTATGCTGGCATTCCAGTTGCTTTCATCACATAGATCACCTGGCAGCTCTCTGGCTCTTACCCCTTGCTATTGATATACATTGGAAGAATGTACAATTTGATACTCAACCTGTTTGGTAACATTATGAATGCACAACACACCTTCCTTGATCTGTAATTATAGACTCTAGTAAGTTCCTGCTAACAGATGTTATCTCATCTTTAATTCTCTAGCTTCCATCACACTTTCTTAAATAATAGTGACATCTTTAGTTTTCTAATCAAAAGGAAAAGATCCTGAATTGAGGGAACATGGAAGATTATATTTAGGGCATCAGCATGAGCACACTTACAACAGCAGAGGTGGAACCCATTGGACAAATTTGCAACTGTGCTGCTTCTTGCTCTTCGGATTGTTCTTACTACTCGATTTATATGTTATTTTGCTCTCCTTGTACCTCTTTATGTAAAGTTTGTGATAACCTATTTATTAAAATATCTAATTGTTTCCTTTGATTAGCACCACTGCTCTTGGATGTGAAGTGATCATGAATTTTCGTGCATACTTTCATGATTTTTGGCATTGATTATAGGATTCAACTGAATCATGATGGAATAACCTCGCTTGTATTCTTTTAGTTTTGCAAAGATGAACACGATTGTCTTTCAAGGCAGTTCCATAATTGAAAAACTGAGTAGAGCCATATAGTGAAATAACTTTGAAAGTTAATCTTCTGAATTCAGTGAGTGATAATTTATCTTTTATGATGTGCACAGGTCACTAATGTAAAATTTCTACTTATTTGCATGGTGATAAGATGGAATGCATTGTTGTTGAAAGTAGTGAACTAATGCTTAAAATTCACACAAAATCCCTCTGCCAACCTCTTTAACAATGGTGTTAACCAGTAAAAAGAATTTCAATAACATTTTTTTAAAAGTGTATACTGTCTACAATGACATACAGAAGCACTTTTTTTATATTTAATGTCAAAAATTAAATGTTTCAGTTTTGTGATAAGAAAGGCTAATGCAGCTACATTCTTGTATAAGTCAATGAAAGAGATTATCAAAAATAAAAATCTTGACATACACAGATATGCTTCACTGGAGGGTTAATTATTGACCCACTAAAGTCTTTATTTTTAATACAATGGGTGAAATAGAGCTCTCAATAACGATAATGTGAAGTAAGATGCTCTGTGTATTAATAGTGCAGTATAAGTAATTGGAAACATACGTGTCTGCAGGTGATGGCAACCTTTTAAAACCTTTTTATGTTTGTGATGACGAGATGAGTGACTCACTGCACCTCTTTAAAATTCAACAGATCTGTTCTTCTCCTGAGAGTGTATACTGAGAGTGTATACTGTAGTTGCTTGCACTTGGCACGGAATAAGAACTTTAACCATTACACTGAATTTTATTCAAAGGTGCATGCAGCAGCTGGCTTCTTCACACTGTACGTACTCCCTCCCTGAATATACCAATTTAAGGAATTCTTGCTATCTTTATTTAGCTGGATAGAATTAACATGTATCGTATTTCAATCAGTCTGCTTTCTGATTTCCACACTGACATTTTTCTGATGCCTCCTGAGCACAGTGATAAACATGCTCAGTCCTGACCCCAGTTGGAAGCCATTACAGATAAGTAACCAGCTCCAGATAGGTCCGTAGGAATATAACCCTCACTGTCTGCATTGCACTTCATATTTCCGGCAGCAGTCCTGAAGTGTTGGTGTATAAAAGCGCTCAGAATGATGGAGATCGCTGGAACAGCTATTGTCAGAATTCCAGGCGTGTGTGCAATATGACAGCTGTGGTTTTGTTATGCTTCATGTCTTCAGGCACTATGAGTTTCCGCAAAGGTAACAGAGTACATTGATTCTAATTTAATGTTATAGTGATTCTCTGAAACATTTTTAGTAAATGCTGCTAAATTTTGTCATCAAATGTATTACATTAAAAGCAGCGTTGTCGTGCGGGATCTGTATGTTTCAATAATGTAATGAGCATGAAGTTAATTTGTGTTTCAGAAAAGGTGCTTTATAGTCATTGAGCTGTCAGAAGTTATTATTTGTTGGTATCATAACCATATTTCTTAAATGTAGAAATGGCTGTAGTCACTATCTGCAGTTCATCCCATGGTGAATAAGTGAAAGCTGTTCTTCTGAATTCATGTGGATGAGATTGTAATCTTTTCTATGGCATTGCTGCATTCATTGATGTAGAATATTTGCAAACTAACCAAATACCAACTGATTTTTTTCTGGTGCACTTCATGTTTGTTCTTTGCATTTGTATTTATCAGAGATCTATGCTTGGTAGTGGTGATCGTTCAATGTTTCATAACCTTTTCTCGTGTCTAATAATATCAGATAGCATGCAAAAGGATAAATAAACTTAAGCCATCACCTTGGTTTTGATTTATAATGCATTTAAGCAATAGTGATATTAATAAATTGCATATTTAACATGAGAAAGGGATTTTTCAAAATAAAACAAATTACCTCCCATTTAGGCCAATAGAACAAGAAAATAAAAATACTTCTGAATTTCATACTTGGTGCTCAATAGACCATCAACTAAGTTCCTTTAGTAATTTTGGTCACTTGCAATAACCTTGTAAGGTAATGTCTTGGATAGAGGAAGCTTAGGTTATATTTTCAATGCTGATTTCTTATTACCTAAATAGTGATTATAGTAGCATAACATACATCTGTCCAAAATCCTTGAAAAAGGAGGTGGATACATTATTTTATCTTTATTTCTCTGTGGGGATTTTTTTCCCCAGAGTACTCGGTATTCTCCAAGCAGAAGGACAGACAAATGACCTGCTCCCCAAGTCTGCCAATAATGCTATTTAAGTGTTAGGATAAGTATAGGAGAAGCCTGTTTTTTCTGTTTTGAGAAATACCTTACTCTGGCATAATTGTTCAATGGTCTGTAATTTTGCTGTCCTACCATTATTAGGGAAGAATGCTAAAGGAAAATATGAGGATTTTCAAGAGATATGTTTCATAGCATTGGAGTATTTTAACCAGAAACAAGTTGAGAACCAAACAGGAGAACCAAGCCAGATCGAGAGCAAGACAATTGTAGAAGGTCCTAGTGAGAAAGATAAGAATGTTGAAATACACAGGGAAGGAACAGGATAATGAGAAATAGAGAATTCAAGTAAAGGAATGTCAAAAATATTTAAGAGGTGCAAGATTGGAACATGGGGGAATATAGTGGAAAATATAAAGAATAACAAAATATAATTTACACATAAAAGGAAAATAGAAGAATACAAAATAAATTGACTATTTAACAATATTAGTGGCAAGCTGGTAGCGTAGGACAACAAATTTGAGAAATGGTTAAATTACTCATTCTGACAATTTCTGCTCATGGTGCTGATTCACCTAGAATTGGGTTATTCTAAAGTAAATAAGTAAATGCTGCTCTCATTTTCTCGGAGCAAGAAAAAGCAGCAGTAAGTAGTTTAATGACAAACCTGCAAGCCTTAGTTTCACTGTGGGAAAAGTGTTTGAGGTTTTGCTAAGATATAATGTCTGAAAGGACAGATTCTGGTCACTAAGGGCAAAGCCCAAATGATGTCCAAACATTTTAATAGATTTCTTTGACAAGAACTTGCAGATCTGACTGATAGTAAGATAGTAGATATGCTAATATGGATTATAGGAAGGGATTTAGCACTATACTTAAAACATTCTTATTCATGAGGTGCTTTGTTGTGAGATACGTGAGAGAATATTAAATCAATGAATGTTTAAATGATAGGTAAGAAATATCTAGTTAAACCCTATTGCTGTTCTGGTGGTAAAAGGTTCCTAGCCTTCATCTGTAAAACTAACTCTTTTAATTTGTACAAAGTATGGTAAACTTGTTCATAAATGGGCATTATCTATTGTTGTATAAAGTCATAAGAATGGTTTAGTTTAAACAAGAATGCAGTTTCTTTTTAAAAAATATGCTATGTGGAAACTTGCACAGTTTGTGTAACTGCATCTAAAACATACTTCCTGTGTGTTTGACTCTTTGTGTTACACTAATCGAATGAGCCATTTGATTTAGATCTCTGGACTAAGTATGTTTTATAATTTTTATAATCTTAAAGCAGTTGCAAAAGTTTGGTGTATGCACCCCTGGGAGATGGCAGATGTCTCTAAGAGATTCCTTTTATCTTGATTGTGTAATTGGGACTTTTCAGGGATGAGAATATTTTTCCAACCTCTGGGTCCTTCTGTCCATTCTCCAGGAATTCCCAAACACAAGTGGCTCTGATGCTCAGGCTATCACCACCACTTGCCTTCCCATTGTTTACTGCTGTTCCGATCTCAGGTTATTTCACTCATGCTTGCTCCTAATGGATTCACAGTTAGATGTGGTCGTGTTTATCAGAGAAATAATCAGTGATTGAAGGATCAGTGAGCAGTGGAAAAATATCAGTGGCACGTGAGGCTGAGCACTAGCTTACTGCTAGAATCCAAATCGTTTCGGAGGGGGAGGGGTGGCTGGGTGGCCGGTAGGCTAGTAGACTGCTGGGTGGACTTGGCCTGCCTGACCAAGGCTCTCATCCAGTTAGAATTAAGAAGAGGGACTGCTGATTGAGTAGTGGGAAGAGAGGCTGCTGATTGAGTGCAGGAGCAGGGGGTATTAATTATTAGTGAGTAAATGTTTTCACAACATGTAGATAAAAACTTGTAATTAGCTTCTCCACCCTACTTTTAATATTTAAATTATAATATTTAAATCTTTCAAATGTACCAGTGAGAGAATGGTAAACTTAAGATAAAATTATGTCCACTACATGCTTCTGTTATGACCAGGTAAGACGAGGTGTTCCAGCTGCCTCTATCCAGACTCTTCAGCTGGCTGCAACAAAGATTTATATTCTTTTCAGCATGAGGCCATGCCTTTCTCTATTAAACATGCAGTTGCATAAAGTTGGCTATGTACGTAAGGAGCCAAGGACAAGGTTTTTTTGAGTGAAAGAAAGCAATCTTATTATCTGCCAATCAGAAAAAAACTTGAAAATGTGACATCAGGCATACAGATGCATGCAGGAACAAAGTTTGTACTATCAATAAGATGCACTATAGAAATTCACCAAGCACCCTTTGACAGCATCTTCCAAACCCACAAATCCTTCCATCTTGAAGGAGAAGGGAAGCAGACACATAGGAACATTACAATCCGCAAGTTCTCCTCCAAGCCACTTGTGGTTCTGAATTGGAAATATATAGGGCCAAAATCCTAGAATTCACTCTCTAAGAGCATTTTGCATCAACCACAGTACGTGGACTGCAGCAGTTGAAGAAGGCAGCTCACCAGCACTTTCTGTAGGGAAACTAGGGATGGACAATAAATGCTGGCCAGCCAGTGACACCCACATCCCACGAATGAATAAAAACAACTCACAAGGTATCCAGTGTGACAGGAAGATGAAATGAATGTACAGCCCTTAGTTGGTAGGGTGCGCTTGAAGTTTAAAGATTTTAACCTAAGACCATGGCTGTTTAATTGACATCTTATATCCTCAGCAGTGAGGATGGTTGGTTTGACAAAGCTAAACTAATTTGTTTGGTCATTGAATTGCTGTGGTCATTTTAAATCGATTTCTATTCCATTTTGAAACCATTTCAGTCCTTGGAAGTTCTACATATTAAAATCAGATGCAGTTTGAAAATCAATACTCTGGATGTGTCACATTAGTGATAAGATACAATGATCATATAATATGTCATCAAACTGTCAGCCTTTTTGGTTATAAGTATTTTAGATCATGTGGTCATTAGAAGGTTACTTTAAAATAAAATAAATTGCTCATTCAGGGTACTCAAACATTTCAAACATCTGAAGAGGGGTACACAATTAAAAACATTTAGAAACCAAAAAACCTTCAGTTCAGTGGCTGCACGTTTTGCTACTTGCAGATGTTTCATTTCATGCCAGTGCTTCTGCAAATGTTTTTATTTACACCAAGGAAGAATCACTGTGGTAACCAAGTGAAAGAAAGGATGATATTCACTTTCCTAGTTCTCTCAATCGTATTCACAGGGGCTTGAAAAGGAATATTGTTTAAGGGATAGTGCAATAAAAGCTTGAAAGGAGATAAAATAGCATTTTGGTACAATACATGAAGCTTCGTTGAAGATTTGCTTGCATTCAAGACTAATATTCCTATATTGAGCTGAAAATACATTTGGATTTTTTGGAGCATAACTAGTATTATGTCTTTTGGGTCTGTTAAGTAGTATCTTTTCAGTGCTGCTGGCATTACTTATGATTTTTGCTTCAATTTGTCTTTGTTTACAAATCTTTTGCAGCATGCAGTTAATTAAGAGGATATATTTTAATGTGAAGGCGAGTCGAAATTAAGTCACTCATAAAAAAGGACAAAATTAAAAGCAAAAAGAAAATCCCACCTTGCATTTCAAATTGGTCTGCACTGTCCTTTAAATTATTAGTGATATCTGCAGGGTTCTCCATGCCAGCAGTAATGACAGTGCTATGGCATGGCAACAGCAATTTGCATGTTTTTTAAAAAGTAGAATTGTAGGGATGCTTACTCAGAAATCACAATGAAACTGGAAAATGTCATACATTGAAATTATTTTGTGTGACACATAGACCTGCAGCTGCCAAAACAAAATAGCCTGGACATTTTATCATTTGCTTATTGTGTTAATATAGAAAAATCAATTATTACAGGGTAGAGATTAGTAAAAGTGAACTAATACTAACTATTGTTGAATCTGCAGTTAGAACATTTAGCTAGTTTGGGAAGCTTATTTTAGAAAATAAAATGCACAAAAATTGTAGCAAAGAACCATCACTGTTACATGGCTGTAATATATCCTTCTTATGGATGTAGTTATCTGGTTTTATAGACAAGATGCTTTCGTTATGAAAAGCAATATGAGTAGCTACTTTCTATCCTTTCGAACTAAGAAGGGACCTGAGAGATGTATTCCAAAATTTGAGGTGACTATGTTAAATAGAGAAAAAAACTCTATCCACTGATCAATGATTGGGCAACTACAAGACACACATTTGAGATGAACAATAGTGGATGAGGTTTAGAGAAGGGATTTTGGAAAGATGTTTTTCAAAATATGGAGTGCTGAACTGGAAACAACATTGGGAGAGGGACATAGAAGGAAGATTCACTGGAACATTAAAAACAATTTGAATACATGGAACAAACAACTTTAAAAATCAGGAGTGGGTAATGGAACAGCAAAACAAATAGCTGAGAGTGAGTGCCTTGCCTGTCATGGCAGCATTTGACTAAAGATCTTCAATAAAATAGGACACCGAATGTATGGTCACAAACTGATGTGACGTATGAAAAAGTTGGGTACGTAGAGGAGCTTATAAGATACAAAAATAATTAAAATATCCCAAGATCAAATAATTCTTTTTCAGAGCAAATACTGCTCCAACAAAATTAGCGATTAATAGTTGCTTGATGGTACAAAACGTGAGTATTGCTGAAGAAAAGACACATGCTATCAAAGCATTTTGTCTTCCACTCATGTGGACAGAATCATACGGATATCAAATCTTAAAAGGAACAACAGTTTCTGCTGCATGAGAACTGACTGACTCACAGACTTTGATTGGCAGAGGTATTGTTCCAGGTAACAGCCAACTTCCAAGCTTTTGTTCAACCTCAAATCTGGAAAGTCAACTCTAATTAGTTGACAGATTATTATGGGTTTATTTAGAAGGAATGGCTGACCTTCAGGCTTTTATTCGGTTGAAAAAGTTTGAATTCATTCTGCAGATTTTTTTGTAATCAATGCATTACTACACACCTCTGGAGGAGGTAGACTTAAACTTGCCTTCTGGATCAATAGGTAGGGATACTGTCAGTGTGCCACAAGACCTCCATGAACCAGATGTGACTTTTCTCCCCAGACAATTGGCATTGGTTTCAGTGTCATCATTAGACTCTTCTAATTCCAACTTTTTATTGAACTCAGATTCCATCATCTGTAATGGTGGGATGAGCCCAGGTCTCCAGAACTTTATCTGGAACTAAGAATTAATAGGCTAATAACAATACCATAAGGCCATCATATCCCCATGTTCATTCAGTCTGCAAAGGACTGGGCCCTGTGAGTGAATGTAGATGGCTTCTAGAGTAAGTGATTCTGTGATCATTAAAATTGGTTATTCATGCAATTTTTACTTCAGTCAGGGTGGAGATGTTGCCTTAGGCCCATTCATGAGTTTTTATACTGTGCAATGATCTGTTCTCTGATCAGGGTAACCATTGTCCTCCAAGATACCTTTTCACTCTGAAATAGCACAGGGTCAGTTTGAGAACGTGTAAGCACGAGGCCAACAGCTTGTCTAATATTCCACAAGATCTAGAAATGTTTGAGCTGTCATTTGAAGCATCTGTAGTTAAACTGACCCATAAAATTATGTCTATAATAACAACTTGTTTTTGATGGCCTTGTCATTCTGGGGACTCCTGCAATGGCTTTTTGCCTGGGCCTCTGTACAACCAGCAGTGGGTATCACTCCCAATGACACTGCCAGCTCTTGGAGGTAGGAAATCCCCCCCAAAGACATCGAGGACTTTGTCATAAACCAGATTATTGGCCAGTTTGGCATTAAGCTGTATCATTGGGTGATGGGGGAACAGGGATGTTACCAAAGAAAGACTGTGGTGGTGTTGCCACTCGCTCTCAAGCCAGTGAACCACTGCATGACCATTAAATTCTATCCATTGTTTCAAGTTTAGAACCTGTCAGAGGTAATTGGCCCAATACATTAACTGCTTTTCTCTCCACAGATGCTGCCAAACCTGCTCTGTATTTCTGGAACTTGCAGTTTTTATTTTACATTTCTAGTATCCATAATATTCTTCTTTTATGTTGTTATAAGTTTCTGATCACTGTTTTAAAGACTGGCCTGTCGGAATTATTCTTAATGCATATCCTTTAAACTTTATTTTGCTGATTGTCATACATTTAGACTGGCACCATTTTTCATTTTCTTGGTAAATTGGTTTCATCATTTAAGGTCATTAGTATTTAAACATTACTGTGGAGTTTTTATAGGATATTTAAGTTAACAATTTATCAAAATCTTTCATAATTCAACAAGTTCCTACTTTTATAATTCATACATCTTGAATATTTTTGAATTTTAAAAATATAGATTTTCAAAATGCAGCTTATCATTTGTTATCATTTAGTCTTCTTGGTGAATAATATCACAATCTTCATGGCATCACACACTTTGTAAACTGATTTTTAAAATCTGTGTTGAGTAATGCTGCAAATGATTTACTTTTGTTCTTCAACACCTTCAGTATTATAGTTCTTGTTAGTTTTCTTTTTCTCCATTTGTACTTTCTTCATTCCTTTTGTTGCTATTAAACTGTAGTGAACAGTTTTACTAGGTATACATTTTCCATTTTTGTCAAATTTGGAATCGGTCAAGATAAATTTTATACAAAATGTACCCCTCATAAAGCCAACGGCTCAGTTACATTGTTAAATTTAGACCTTGCCTTACTTGTGTCATGGAACACAGACTTGTTAAGACCGTAGTTATTTTTTGTTGCAGTACACAGAAGTAAGGTATGCAGCCTTGGTGAAGGAGAGAATATGAATGCAGAAGGCATGATGTTTATGCTATAGATACGTCTTGTGGCATTTCCCCAAAGGAAGCATTGATTGAAATTTCATTTGGTGCATTTTCTAGAATTTTGCTGCTGATAATAGAATGTAAACCTGTGTATCCTCAGTAAAACTCCACTGCAGCCTGAACTCTCCCTTTATTTCCAACACATTGATACTGAAAGTTGAGACTCAAGTAAATCCAGTTAATGTATTCATACTAGGAAATGTTATCCTTATTTTTCAAAGGAGTTACAATTAATCTTATGTGAAAAAAACTTTATATAAGAACAGCTAGCATTTTCCAGAAAGTCTTTTTGAGGCAAAGGAAAAAGTTTTAAAACTGCATCTAAACTTATCAGAGTAAGTATGAAATGATCAAATCTATTACTGGGTCTCCCAGGAACCAACAGTTTATTTAACATTTTGCTATCAGGGGTATATAACAAATAGTTTAGAAAGTAGGCTGGTTGGTTCTCACAGTCTAACTCTCAATCTGATATAATCAGATCAAACAGCCATTAGTCCTGCTTTTCAAGTACTGCTGTGTGCGTTTCTGTCCCCCAAAGATTCTGTTTTGGGTTCATCCTCATCTTCACATATATGTGGCCCTTAACTCACATGATCTGATGAGATAAGCTCAGATTTCAAATGAATGCCGATTGCCTGTCTACAACTGTTCGTAACCTCATCATTGCCTTTGTATTGTCAGACATCCTATTTTGAATGAGTGTCAATTTTCTGTAACTAAAGTTATAAAACAACTGAAGTCATTGTTTTAAGTGTCCGTCACAAACTATTTATTGTTGCTGTCAGTACCGTCCCTACTTTATCTCTCAGCTCCCTTAACCCCCCCAGTGGTTTCAAAGTGCTGTCTTGGAGATTAGCTCAACCCTAAAGCAATCCCCATTCTCTATCTTTCATCAAGATATGTGAACTCTTTTTGTGCAAGGAGAGAAATCAAAGTGATGACTGTAATGCTTGTGTGGAGAGGAAGGAAGACACAATTCATGGAGGGCTCCTGTTGTGAGAGGGGGCAAGAGGCTGAAAGTGCATGTGAGTATTGACAGGCAGGTATATGATGAGGTGCCCTAAAAGAGTGAACTGAGTGGAACTGCAGATGGTATCACTCTGAGGTGTGGTGTGTAAGAGAACACTGTGAAAATCAGAGTGTGACTATTGGCTCAAGAATGGTCTGTCTCTAACCTTTCTCACCTATATGAAGTCTTGTTTCCTATCGATGTAATGTCTTCATGCGGGAAGGACCACACCCTGTTGCTGACTTCCTCTGCCTGCTTGATTGGAGAGGTTGTCCTGTTCCTCTGGCCAATGAGGAAAATCACCTTACTGCAGCTCCTTAGATCCTGCAGCAAGACCTCCAACTATGAGGGGGAGGTCGTGGAAGCAATATTTTCAGGTCTCCTAACAATTCCTCTTGTTGCTGTAGCCTCAAAAATACAAGCAATGGTGAGCTTGACTTATGCATCCCTTTCTTAAATAGGGCATTTCAGCTTTCGCGCTGTCCCTAGTTGGGCAAAGAGTTGGAGGTGGGATGACCAAAGCATAGTGGGTGTTAAATGGCCTGTTGCAGTGGTACCTATTACACACTTGAAAACAGTTTCATTCTTCCAGCAGGGCAATGGTGATAAAGTGCTGTCTCACAACCTGTTCACCTCCTTCTCTTTTCTTCTTGGCCTACCACAGCTTTTGGGCTCAGGACATCTTTAATTTAAAATTGTCATTCATTTTTAATTCCTTCATGACTGTATCCCTGCCTATCTCTATAGGTTTGTCCAGCTCGACATATCGGCATTCATCATCCTCCATCAACAACTCCTATTTATTCTTATTTTTTTTCTTTGCATTTACCCTTTCCTTGTCATTACTACTGCTTTCAGCCACTTTAACTCATGCTTTGAATTTCTTTCCAATAAGCAAGAAAAATTTATACATGTCATTGTTGTTTTGATTTGAATTGATGTTATAACAACTGATTTTTTAAAAATGGATTCTTTACATAAAGCTGAGAGTATTTTTGGTATTTTATGAGTAGACCTAGTCCTTTTTTCAAATTGAATTTTATATTATGTTCTGAATTCTATGTATAATGCCATTATATATATTCCGCTGAATCAGAAATCAAAGCACAATCTGATATAGTTTTTGGTCAATTTGTTTGATAATTACCATCTGAAAGTTGTTTTCTAATTGTTTGGACAATGGAATTGCTGTTTAGCTAGTTTGAGTTGTGATGGTTCATTGTATAGTTGTCGCTTGACTGGAACTTTCACTTAATATTTCCTTCTTGTTATTGGTAGCCATTACCATTTAGATCATAATGGTTGCTTACAGTTTTGTGTTTAGATTTGTACTAAATGCAACCTTAAGTATCAATAGTTGCTCAATATCAGTCAATCTGCTGTTGCATTGCTCATGAGTCGTCTCTATATTGGCAGTTATTGGATCGTGGACCCAAATTAATTAGCCACATTGAACATTGAACCGGGATTTTTAAAAATTAAATGAACTCCACAAATCAAGAATGGCTGAAAATGTGAATATAGAAAATTGAATTTACTGACTGTTAAAAGTGTCTGTGTAAACTTATGGAATATCACACCTGTAGAGTGTCAGGAAAACTTTAATCAGAGAGACTTAAAATAGAGAGATAGATGGCATATACTGCTTAGCCCTCTCAGCAGGAAAGTCTGTGGTTTATATTTAGAGTATGGACCAAGTGACATGTTTATGCAAGGGGACACATAACAATAGGGATTCAACTGTCATCCCCTCAGTGTTTTCGTGGGGTGATGCATTAGAGTGGACTCAAGTGCTTTAAAGGTCACAGCTTGAGACATCTCTGCACTATAGGTTAAAAAAAACAAATTGCTCTGTGTGCTAGAAACCACACCAGTGAGTGAAATCACTACAGAAAAGGAACTGGGACAAAAGCCTGCCAACTAACTTTCAACACTTTACCCACAACCAAAGTAAGGCTCACTGTACTATAATTACCAGGGTTGTCTCCACTCTCCTTGACCAAGGGAACAACATTTGCTATCCTCCCGTCTTTTGGCATTATTCCTGTAGACAATGACAACACAAAGATCAAAGCCAAAGGGTCTGCATCTCCTCCCTGTCTTCCCAGAGAATCCTAGCATAAATCGCTAACAGCCCAGGGGACTTATCTATTTTCACACTTTCCAGTATTGCTAACATCTCCTCCTTATGAACCTCAATCCCATCTAGTCTAGTAGCCTGTATTTCAGTCGACCAGTTAAATGCCCTTAAAGTTGGCAAGTCTACTACTGTTGCAAAAGGTAAAACAATGACTGCAGATGCTGGAAACCAGATTCTGGATTAGTGGTGCTGGAAGAGCACAGCAGTTCAGGCAGCATCCGAGGAGCAGTAAAATCGACATTTTGGGCAAAAGCCCTTCATCAGGAATACAGGCAGAGTGAGTAAAGAAACTACCTCTGACATCTGACCTATATCTATCACCCCTCAATTTAAAGCTTTGTCCCTTCGTGCTAGCCATCAGCATTTGAGGAAAAAGGCTCTCACGGTCCACCCTATTTAACCCTCTGATTATCTTCTATGGCTCAATTAAGTCACCTCTCAACCTTCTTCTCTCTAACGAAAACAGCCTCAAGGGCCTCAGCCTTTCCTCATAAGACCTTCCCTCCATACTAGGCAACACCCTAGTAAATTGCTCTGGACCCTTTCCAAAACTTCCACATCCTTCCTACAATGTGGTGACCAGGACTATACACATTACTCCAAGTGCATCTGCACCAGAGTTTTGTACAGCTGCAACATGATCTCGTGGCTCCGAAAATCAATCCCTCTACTAATAAAAGCTAACACACCATATGCCTTCTTAACAACCCTATCAACCTGAGTGGCAACTTTCAGGGTTCTCTGTACATGGATACTGAGATCTCTCTACTCATTTACACTGCCAAGAATCTTACCATTCACACAGTACTCTTTATTCCTGTTGCTCCTTCCAAAGTGAATCACCTCGAACTTTTCCTCATTAAATTCCATTTGCCACCTCTCAGCCCAGGTCTACAGCATATCTATATCCCTCTGTAACCTGCAATATCCGTCAGCACTGTCTACAACTCCACCAACCTGAGTGTCATCCACAAATTTACTAACCCATCCTTCTACGCCTTTATCCAGGTTATTTATAAAAATGACAAACAGCAGTGGACTCAAAACAGATCCTTGTGGTACACCACTAGTCACTGAACTCCAGGATGAACATTTCCCATCAACCACCACCCTCTGTCTTCTTTTGGCTAGCCAATTTCTGATCCAAACTGCCTAATCACTCTCAATCCCATGACTCCACATTTTCTGCAATAGCCTACCATGGGGTACCTTATCAAACCTTACTGGAATCCATATACACCACATCAACCACTTTACCCTCATCCACCTGTTTGGTCACCTTCTCAAAGAACTCTATAAAGTTTGTTGAGGCACAACTTGTCCTTCACAAAACCATGTTGACTATCCCTAATCAACTTATTCCTTTCCAGATTATTACAAATCCTATCTGATTAGATTAGATTACTTAGTGTGGAAACAGGCCCTTCGGCCCAACAAGTCCACACCGATCCTCCGAAGGGCAACCCACCCAGACCCATTCCCCTACGTTTACCCCTTCACCTAACACTACGGGCAATTTAGCATGGCCAATTCACCTAACCTACACATTTTTGGATTGTGGGAGGTAACCGGAGCACCCAGAGGAAACAATGCTATGCTTACAATGCTGTAATATTTTATATTCTATGTTCTAGGTTGATATCCCGTCATCAAGTCACCCTTTATTTACACATGGAAAATCCTTGACACTGATCGAGCTTCCTCACAGTGTGAACATAACCTCAAAAACTCCTGTTTATGTCTGTTAGCCAGGGCTCCCTGATTGAGCCAGGTTAACTACCCCAATCAGGCAACTCACTTTCTGAAGTCCACTTGGCTAACCTTGTTACAATCATTACAGTTTTCAGTTAATATGGTATTCATTTTTGAGAAGTTAACAGATGTATGTAACATATTTTATTTAGGTTTACGCCTGAGTGTAATATTTTATAGAGACCATAACAGTGTTCAGTGGCATAACTTATCTTTCTACAGTATTTTTAAAAAATTGTATATAGATGCTGTTCCTACCTCCTATTACTTGACTTTTTGTTGTCATGTTTCATGTTGGACTTCTCATTAACATTTTCCAGTTTAATTTCTTATGTCCAAGTTGGTAGAAATTGCATTTGGAACATTGTGAGCAGTTTTGCCACCTTTTCCAAAGGATGAATTCCCTGCTTTTCCTTAAACTTTATTCAGTTGTATTAGTATTTTGCATATTTGAATGGATTCACTTTTTCCCTGTGTGTGAAGGTTCGCAGTCTTCTGGCAGCAGTATCAATGTCCTTCTCCTCATCCAGGTAGTAGTGTTTTATTCTGCAGAAGCTTTTACTGATCATATTGATTCTGCTCACAGATCACAGACGGGTAAGTTAGATTTGGTTGTTTCTCTTTTTGTGCCCTCGTGCTCTTCACTAAATTGTCCACCATTGGGCCTCCCTGGGAATACTGTCTTGTACATAAATTGTGCATATTTACAATCAACTATTTCCTGCTTTTGTGTTCTTGTGCCAAAAAATCACAATATGTTGTTTGTTGATGTATCTGTGCTCACATATATTAGGAGAGGGAGAATAATTTCAAATGATTTGAAGACTGATATCATAATGTTTTGTTAGATTTAGATAAGTTAATGATAAATCCTATCATTTTTGAAGGCTTAATGTTAGCAAGTGAGATTTATAAGGTTGGTTCTGTAGATGTGTTCAGTAGTCCAATTTACTGTATTATTTTGGGGTGTAAATACATTTGCAAATTAGGCCCAACATTTACTATATTTTGGTATGCAGCTGTATTCCTCTGAAACATGTAGATGAATTGGGAAGGAATGAAGTAATCCATAGAAGATGCTTAATAGGGCCATTCAGCTGCAGGGCAGAGTAAGAGAGGTTTTAAGAAAGGAATAAAATTTGAACACTGATATTGAAAAGGTCAACAATGGAGAAAGATTGTATGGCACATAGGCAAGGTGAGGGTGTGACAGGATCATATGACAGGGCATCTGCTGGAAAGAAGGGCTAGGGAAGGTGAAGCATTAAAGGACATCATACAGAGCGTAGTAAGTGAGTAAAGGGAATGCTTCTGAGGCCGTGCAATGGTATAGGGTAGGTGGTATATTGTACATGTGAAACGTTTATATCAAGAAAGGGAAAATTTGGTGACTGCAGGAATGTATGGGGAAATAGATGGAGATTATGCCATGGCAAAAAGGAATCTAATGGAAAATATGGTACAGGAGCAAAAAAAAAATAATTAGGATCTAGAGTTATATTGAGCAATGCACAACAAGGAACAAACAACAATATACAGCCTAACACTATTTTCTTTGCTAAAGGCATTTTCTGAGTGATGTGGGGATAAGGTTTGTGGATCTTGAACACAGTAACTACTGCCTGCCATCCACATATCCCCACCCCAACCCAAGATTTCACTGAAACTATGGTTAACCCACCTCTCCAACCCATGAACCCATTGTTGTCCTGATATTTGTAGTTTTTTCTGCTCCTGATATTTGTCGTTTTTCAAAGTATTGCTCCCCTCTTTTGATTTATTTTGGTGCAATAATGCTCTTGTGCCTTGTATTATTTTCAAATTCTGTTTATTGTCACACTTGAAAACCTACTGTCTCCACTTTTTCCAGTTCTTTTCTAGTGTTATGTATATAATAAAATATCACTTGTTTTCATTCCTTACAGAATTTGGACTTTGATCCTCAAAGCACCAGTATTACCATTTAATAAGAATAGAATTTGAGTTATTTGGTCTTTGTAAATCAGTAACCCAGATGTTATCCCATGTATATTTTAAAGCAAAACCTTGTCAGTATCGCAGTGAACATTATCATGGAACACTCATGAAAATATAGTGAGATCAGGTCAGGAAATACCAAAAAAGGTAACCTATTGATAGTGTAAATAAAGTTGGGAGGCATCAACGTAGAAATTGGAATCTGACTGTGAATGGTAGGTAGCCGATAGCAAAATAACATTTAATTTTAACATTTTCTTTTTCATTTCAAAAATAATAGTGGGCAGCCTGAGGGAAAATTTGATACAAGAATGGATTAGCTGGAAGGAGCAATAATTAATCGACAAAATGACTGAAATTTCAGAAGATGAAAATAATAGCAAATATCAACAAACCTTTAAATTTTCGTGTTCAGAAAGACTTCAATGTCCTAGTACATGCAAGAGCAACAAGCAATTCCCGCCTCAGGCGACTAACTGTGTGGAGTTTGCACCTTCTCCCCGTGTCTGCGTGGGTTTCCTCCGGGTGCTCCGGTTTCCTCCCACAGTCCAAAAATGTGCAGGTCAGGTGAATTGGCCATGCTAAATTGCCCGTAGTGTTAGGTGCAGGGGTAAATGTAGGGGAATGGGTTTGGGTGGGTTGCGCTTCGGCGGGTCGGTGTGGACTTGTTGGGCCGAAGGGCCTGTTTCCACACTGTAAGTAATCTAAGTAATCTAATCTAATCTAATTATAAAGATAAATAGCCATGCTGACCTGTTTTGCATGAGGATTAGAGGAGAAGAATAAGCAAATCTCACTATAGTTACATACAGCTTGTAAACTTGGCATGAATGTAATGGGCTGAATGAACATCTTTTGTCCTATTATGATGCTTTGGAGCATACAATGCTCTTCAAAGGGCCTGACACGGTGCATACTGGATAGGCTTCCCTTGCTAGGAAATCTGGAGCATGAGTCTGAGGAAAAGACATCAGTTATTTATGAACATTTATTTTCACTCAGCAGGTCTGGCAGCATCTGTGAAGAGAAGTCAATGTTTCAGGTCCGGTGATCCTTCCTCAGAATCCCAGCTCTGCCAGACCTGCTTAGCTTTTCCAGCAGCTTCTGTTTTTGTCTCTGATTTACAGCACCCACAGGTCTTTCGGTTTTTATTTATTTTCACTCAGTAGGTACTAAATCTTTGGAATTCTGTACACCTGAGAGTTGTGGATGATCCACTGTTGAATATATTTAGTCTGAGATATGCATATTTTTAGTCAAGAGATGTGAGGAGCTGGCAGAAACACAAGACTTTTGGTCAAAGAATAGTTTTGATTGTGCTAAATGGTCAGGGGGCTCAAGGGGATGTATGATCTACTCCTGCTGTAATTTCTTGTCATCTTATGGTCTTGAATTTGTTGCACAGAACTGGATATGTAGTGGGCCCAGGAGGTATTTCAATGCCATATGGTGACAGAAGGCCTGAAGCTACATGATGTCAGACAATAAGAGTTTTGCTATTCATTTTAGGCTGCGAACAAACCCCTTTTACTTTTATGTAATATTGAAGGCATGACAAGTAGCTTTCCATTTTAAATGTTGAGATAAGTTTAATACTACATTTGTGAAATAAGGGTAAATCTAGACAGTAAGTAAGTATCCATTTGCAAGGTCAAATAGACAGCCTGCCTAATTCAGATGGATATCTTCTTATTTAAATCCTTAGTGTAATATTCAAATAACAATAAGTGAAGCATGAAAATGCTCCTCCAAATGATTCCTTACATAGAACCACCAAGTGAACAGTTGATACAGGGATCACTCTAGAAGCTGCAAGTGTAAATGCTCAGAGTGAATCTTGTACAGCCAGAAGAAGTATAAGTGCCGGCTCTGTTGTGACTCAGGCCCAGCGTGTTATTCAGACGCCCCTCTTCCTCTTCTGACTGGGATTCATGGAGAAGGTATTCAGTTTTTCACATTCCCAATTAACAAGATGTCTGGGACTCCTGGTTTAGCATGTACAACATGAGACCTTCTTGCTGAGGACGTTAAATGATCATGTTACTCACTACCTTTCCAATATTAACTATTAATGAAAATTAGCCAACATCTATTTACAATATTATCCTGACTTTTAGGCGATTGTCTCTCATCTTCCATTGGTCTCTCTGCTGGACTAATCTAGATAAAATTTTTAAAAATCACACAACATCACACCATGTAATAGTCCAACAGGTTTATTTGGAAGATCTTAACCTCCACAACCACCTGGTGAAGAAGCAGCGCCCCAAAAGCTCGTGCTTCCAGATAAACCTGGTGTTGTGTGATTAACTTTGTCCACCCCATTCCAACACCAGCATCTCCAAGTCATGCTGATCTTTCTCAGAGATAAAAAACACCTTGTATTGCGCACCACACGCAGCCTGAAACCCCGACCAATTTCTTCGGTGTCTGCATTGGAATGAAGCCTATTGATTTATAATTGCACATTCAAGCTGCAACCATGCAGCCTTTGGCCTCCCATTGGTCGTTATACTTTTGCAACTAGGAGAAAGTGAGGACTGCAGATGCTAGCGATCAGAGTCAAAAAGTGTGGTGCTGAAAGGCACAACCAGTCAGGCAGCATCTGAGGAGCAGGAGAGTTGACTTTTTGATCATAAGCTCTTCATGGCAAGGGCCCAAGGGGGTTGAGTGATAAATAGGAGGGGGAGTGGGGCTGGGGGCAAGGTAGCAGGGAATGCGATATAAAGGTGGGGGGGTGATGAAGGGCGGTGCCGAGTTGGTGGGTTGGATTTGGTACAAGGTAGGAGGAGGGAAAGAGATCAGGAAACTAGTGAATTCGACACGGATCCCGTCAATCTACTCAAACACTTTCTCAGCATTGTGGCCCTTGTCCCTAACGACACTGTTACATCTGACTTAAAAGACATTTCAAGAGAACTTTATTCATTCGTCATTTCAAAACCACCCCTACTTCCAGCCAAACTCTAATCTTGGCAATTTTTAAGTGATTTTTTTGAGAAAGTATGTCTGCACTCTGGGTGGGATGGTGTTCAGTTAAAGCAATTAGCAAGCACTGGAATTGCAACACGCGGTTATCCATTGCCTGGTTCAGTTGAGGCAGGAGGCAGCAAACGTTTGTGCTGCTTGCTTATCAATTTTATTGCAGTGTGCAGCACAGAACAAAACACTGCTGACAGTCTGTGCCCTCTGCAGGGGGCAAAGATCCTGTAAGATTAACAAAGACTAGTTTTGATATTTTTGTGAAACTTGAAAGGGTTCAGAAAAGATTTGCAAGGATGTTGCCAGGGTTGGAGGTTTTGAGCTATAGGGAGAGGTTGAGTAGGCTAGGGCTGTTTTCCTTGGAGCATCGGAGGCCAAGGGGTGACCGTATAGAGGTTTATAAAATCATGAGAGGCATGGATAGGATAGATAGACAAAATATTTTCCCTGGGGTGGTGGAGTCCTGAACTAGAGGGCATAGGTTTAGAGTGAGAAAGGAAAGATATAAAAGAGACCTAAGGGGCAACATTTTCATGCAGAGGGTGGTACGTGTATGGAATGAGCTGCCAGAGGAAGTGGTGGAAGCTGGTACAATTGCAACATTTAAAAGTCATCTGGATGGGTATATGAATAGGAAGGGTTTAGAGGGATATGGATCGGGTACTGGCAAGTGGGACTCGATTAGGCTGGCATATCTGGAGGGCCTGGACGCGTTGGACTGAAGGGTCTGTTTCCATGCTGAACATCTCTATGACTCTATGACTCTAAGCCCTCCATAAAGGGGACATACAGTCAGTTTGGAACAGTTTCAGAAAAACTTTGATGGAAAGAAGGAGACTGCCAATGGAACAATGGGAATCTGTCAGATGTGAAATAGGAGTCCTGATTTCTGTGAAAATCAATGAAGCAAATACTTTACCACCATTCACCCTTGTTTTCAAAATATGTTCATATATTTGACTACATTCTTTGGTTCACTGCAAGTAACACCACAGGAAATTAATTAATTCCTTCCTCTAAAATGTAAAAGTATTAATTTCTGTGACTGTAATTCTTACACTCTGGGTGAAAAGACCTTTCCTCATCTCCCCCTCTAATCTTTCTACCAACCACTTTAATGTTACGCACCTGGTTACTGATCTCTCCGTTAAGGTAAACAGGCCCATCCACACTATCCAGATCTGTCACAGCTTTATATGTTTCAGTCAAATGTACAAAACCTTCTCTGCACCTATTAGAATGACCCCAGCCTATCCAATAGCTATCCCCATCTTCGTAATTGCATTTGTCCATTCCCAACGACATCCTTGTAAATTTCCTCTGTACACTCTCCAGTGCAATTAGATCATTTTTGTAATTATGTGACATTACTGCACCCAGTACTCAATTTTTGGCTTAACTAATAATTTGCACAGTCCCAACGTAACCTCTCTGCTTTTGCATTCTATACCTCATCTCGTAAAGAAAAGATTCCATAAGCTTTCTTAACTTGTCCGACTGCCTTCAGGGATTTAGAGACATTCATCTTGGATCCCTCACTTCTCTGCATCTCTCACTATTTTCCTTTTAATTGTGTATTCCTTTGCCTTACTTAGCCTCTCCCAACTGCAGCACCTCGCACTTCTCAAGTTGAATTCCATTTGTTACTTGTCTAACTGACCAGTTCATTGTTACCTTCCTGCAATCTAAACTGTCTTCCTCAGTAACAACTGTTGTCCAGTTTTTGTGTTATCTGTAAACGTCTTGATTAATCCCCGATATTTATCTCCAACTCATTAATGTGTACCATGAAAGTCTACTAACCTACTACTAACTCTGTGAAGCCCCATGGGAAACAGTGTTCCCATTGTAGAAAAATATCTGTCTCGTAATACTCTTTGTTTCATGCCACAAAGCCAATTTTCTATCTAATTTGCTACATTTGCCTGGATCTTAAGTATTTTTATCCAGTCTGCCAGGTGGCATCTTGTAAGAAGTTCTTTACTAAAATGCATATAATACCACATCAAAAGCACTACCCTCATCAATCCTCACTGTTGCTGGCCCAGAAACTTCAATCAAATTGGTCAAACGTGCTCTTCCCTTAATAAAATCATGCTCTTTCTATCTTTCTATCCTATCGCTCAAAATTGATTCCAACAATTTTCCCACTACTGATGTTAGACCGATTGGCCTGCCATTTCTTATTCCCTTTTCAAAAGAAGTTCAATGTGAGCAGTCCTCCACATCAGTTTCCATGGAGGATTGGAAAATAATACTCAGGCCCTCCATTATTTCTTTCCTAGCTTCTTTTAACAGCCAGAGATACATTTTGTCGAGACCTGGTAATGTATCCACTTTTATGGATGTTTGTCTTATTCCTCCCTATGTTTATTACACACAATATTTCACTCTCCTCCTCTTTGGCTACAACATCTGCATTGTGGCTCTCTTTTGTGAATACATTCACAAAAATTCAACGTCTTTCCCCTCAACATAAACATTAATTTTTTTTGTGCTTTATGCGTTCTACTCTTTCCTTCCTTATCCTCTTACACCCATAATATTGATGAAATACATTTGGCTCCACGTTGATTTTGCTTATGAATATTATTTTCTTGCCTCTTTTTGCTTTACTAATTTCCTTTTGGATTTCACCGCTCTAATTTCTGTAATTGTTTTGGCTTTCTGTAGTATTGAGTTCTTGGAGCCAGATGTAATCTTCCCTGTACTGCCTTAAGTTATCCTTATAAGCACCTTGACATCCAGTTTGCTCTAAATTTGATGGTCCTACTTTTTTTTGCTTCATGGGAATATATACTCTTTGAATCTTCTCTTTAAATGCTTCTCATAGCTCTGAGACTGGTTTACATTTAAGTAGCTATTTCCAATCCACTTTTGCTAAATCACTCCTCAGCTCAGTAAAATTAGCCTTGCCCATATTTAGAACTCCTACTCTTGTTCTGACTTTGTCTTTTTCCATAATTATATTGACATTAACTGAGTTGTGGTCACTACCATCAAAACATTGTCCCTTTCCAACTCCTTTCATTTGCCCAGCTTCATTCCCTAAAACTCACTCCAGAACTGCGCATTCTGTTGTTGGACTTATTAGAAACCCGTTGTAAAGGTTCTACTGAATCTTACAATGCAACGCTGCTAACTCAAATCCTTTCACAAGAAAACTATGTCACTTCAGACTGTGGAAGTTAAAGACCTGTTCCTTTCCTGCCCTATTGTTGCCCTTCTCAGAGATTTGTTTGCACATATGCTCTTCTCTCACTCTGCAGCAGTTTGGGGTCTACAATATACTCGCAGCAGTGAGGTTATTCTTTATTTCTTAGCTCTATCCATGTTGGCCTCATTTGATGACCCTTTTAACATATCACCCCTCCTCAAAGCGGGAATTGTTTGTTAATACAAAATTGCCACTACCTTTTTTTTTATCTCCCTCTTATCTGGAAACTCATTAACCAGAAACATTGAACTGCCATTCCTCTCTCTTTAAGCCATGTTTCTGGAACAGTTGTGATGTCATACTTCCATGTTTCGACCTGTTCCCCTTAGGTTAGCTAAGTCCAGAAATGAAAACTCAATGTTTTGACTAACTCTGTGTTCAGCAACAAATCAAAGCTTTCTTTGGGACCCATGATGTGAAACCTAACTCCTCGTTTAGTGTATAATTTTAATATGACAGATAAACCTCAATGAAAAATGCTGGACATCACCTTGCGTAAGAACAGGGTGGATTAGAGTTTGTCAAGTTTTTGTAATGGTTTTCACTAACAAATACTGAAAATAATGTTTAGCAATTCTATTTAAATTTATTTTTTGTTTTTCTTTTCAGAATATAATATTGAGTGAGCGCAGTGGAATTCTATCTTACTCTTCTGTCACAACATAAGATAAATATTTCTATATAGCAATTAACTAAAACAAAATACACATTCCAAAAACACATTATGTTTACAAGTTTTACCGTCTCATTATGATAACATTAAGAATACCTTTACTGAGACATGACAATTTGATTTGATTTGTATTTGAAAATAAGGACAACTAGAAAGCTGATCTATTTTCCCTAACTACAACAAAATACTCTGTTGAAAGACAAGAAAATTAGACCATAGGCTGGTAATTCTGCAGCACACACGGGTTGACTCCCCAAAAGGTGTTCATTAACTGTACAGCATATATTCGAAGTGTGATGGACTACTATCGACTTTGGTGAGTATGTGCGGCTTCAGCAACACTCAAGAAGCTCAAAGCAGTACTTTTGAAAAACAACCCCGTCCTCAACCTTAAACAAACAGTCGCTCCACCATTAATGCACAGTGGCAGCAGTATGCACGATCTAAAAGATGCACTGCATCAATGAGATAAGCTCCCGACAATCATCTGTAGTGATTGTAACAAGGTCAGCTAGGTGAACCTCCTAGAATGAGTTCCTGGAATGGGGCTGTTAATCTGGTCTAATCAGGGTGCCCTGGACACCGGATAAGATCAGGAGTGTCAATCATCCTGTTCAGTCTGAGAGCTGGCTCTGAGGGAGCTGGATCTGTGTCAAGGACTCTCCATAGCTAATTAAAGGGTGACTTGGTGACAGGATACCAGCCTCTGTGGAGTTACTTCACCATCCAAACCCTCAACCTTCACAACTAGGAGGACAAAGAGAATACCAACACAAGTTCCCCTCCAATTGCTACATCATCCTGACTTGAATCTATATCATTGTTCTTTTGTTGTCCCTGGGTCAAAAACTTGGACTCTTCTTCTAATCGCTGTGAGTAGACCTACTCCACGTGGACAGTAGGGTTCAAGATTTGCCTGCACCTTTTTGAGGCTATTTAACAATGGGCAATAGATGCTGTCATTGATACTGATGCTCACTTCTGAAAAAGAAATTAAATCATGAGTCGTTAGAAAGTTTTACAGTTTGGAATTCATGCTATCTTCAAAGAGCAGATGGTAAAGGAGTAATGGAGCTGAGCTTGGAGTTTGTCCGCTCCTGCTGGTTTTCTTTCTTTTTTTTTCACTTCTGCATTTCTTTTGTTGTCTTTTTTCTTTGTTTCCTTTTCTTTTAAGCCTGGAGAGTGGTGATTGAGGGAGAAGGCCTCTGGTGGCGGTAACAGTACCAGGAAGAGATGAACATAGCACAGCCAGCTCAGGGTCTCACGGTGAGTGAAAGATGGGTCCATGGAGCTGACTCCCCTGGCCTGGACTTGCAGGCTAGGCTGAGGTTCTAAGTCCACAGCTAAGTCCAGGCACCTGTGTGGTGCTCTTCTTTATCTTGAATGTGCAGGTATTCTAGCAGCCTGGCGGACGATCTTGGTCAAGAGTGGCGGTCTTCTTCAGCAGAGGCCTCTAGCCCAGTATTCCAGCAGCCCAGTGTAATGACCTTGTCCCAGTTGTGTCTTCAGGGTATTCCGTCATTCCTTAATCGACTTTCTGTGAGCCCAGGAGCCATTTGCTGAACTTGATGAACTTTGTCTTACTTTTATTTTTGTTTATTATTAGGTATGATTTCTGATCTTTGTAAGGGTGACTTATAAATCTTTTCACTGTATTTTTCACATGACAATGAATTTCTCTTCTATTCTATTAGATACAAGCCATTAATAAAAATGTTGCAATTGTATAGGGACTTGATGACACCATACCTGAAATACTGTGTGCAGTTTCGTTCTCTTTTTCTGAGGAAGGATGTTCTGGATATGGAGGGAGTAGAAGAAAGAATTACCAGATTGATTCCTGGGATGGATTTAGGACTGATGTCCTAAACCCAGGATCAGAATTAAAGAAGAATGAAGGGAGCTGTCATAGAAAACTATAGGACTAGATAGGATTAATAGAGATGGGATATTGCTGATGACCAGGGAGTCCAGAACCAGGGGTCACAGTTTAAGAATACAGGCTAGGCCAGTTAGGACAGAAATGAGGAGAAATTTCTTTACTCGGAGAGCGCTGAGTCTGTGGAATCCTCTGACACAGAAGGCCATTGAGGCCAAAACATTGTACGTTTTCAAGAAGGAGTTAGATATAGCTTTTTAGGGCTAAAGGGATCAAAAGGCATAGGGTGAAAGAGGGAACAGGGAACTGATTTGGATGATCAGTCATGGTCGTATTGAGGTGGAACAGGCTTGAACGGCTGAGTAACTTACTTCACTCCTATTTTCTATGCTTCTAATAAATTATATTAATTAGACTTAATTTACATATGTAAATTGTACTTCATGTGCGACAGGAATTTTTTCTTTGTAATTTAAAATCAATATTAAAACTTGATATGTATAGTTGAAATTAAGTCTCTAGTTTTCTAATTTAATAGAATAATTGTGAAAAAAAATTATAGCCCAATAATCACAATCTTCAGCTACATTTTAAATTCATGAACTTTTATAGTAAACAGATTCCTGTTTAAATACATTACCAAATAGGCAAAGCAATCTAATACTGATAAGATTTACTGTACTTTTACACATTGAAGAGCTTGGTTATGCAGAGAAATATTTCGAATTTATCTTTCAGTAAGATTGATTTTAAAAGGCTGGACTGGATTTTTTATTTTCTTAAAAATGGTAAAACAATATTGTTCTGTTAAAATTAACGACCTACTAACAAGTTGTAGGAATATATATTTTTAAAATGTATTATTCCTAAAAATATTGACTTATCTATCAGCAATGGAAAAGTAACCAATTACAACACAACTGAGTATTCATTCTTTGTTGCTTATAAAGTAATTCATAAGCCATTCCCTAACATTTCCTTATATTAATCCTAAATTTGCTTTATATTAGGTTGAACATATGCAGCTTGCTGTCCTCTTGCAGGTTAATTTGGAGTAATAGCCGTAAAAGTCTTACAGCCATTGTGACACCGAAGATTATTTTATCTATCAAGAGCAATCTAGTCAGTCACATTTCCCACTCTGTTCTTGTAACCCTGTAGGTTCATCTCCTTCGAGTACCTATCCTGTTGAAATCACGTATCAGCTCTGCTTCAAAACCCTCAAATACAGTAAGCTCCAGACCATTACAAATTGCTGCTTAAAAGCATTCTTCCTCAACAACAGCCCAACCCCACTACCAATACCACCCATGCTTCGGTCCAAGACACTCAATCTGTGTCCTCAACCCTCTACAACCAGCTAATGGGAAAAGGTTTTTTTTTAATGGTTGTGAAAGGAAAGAGACAAATGGGTGTAAAATGATCAGAAAAGCATTATAAATAATTCAGAGCATTAAAGTATGGGAACATCGTAACAAAAGTTTCTTTGATTGAAGTAACAGGAAGATAAATGCATCTGTTAGAACATAGAACATAGAGCAAAGAACAGCACAGGAACAGGCCCTTCGGCCCTCCAAGCATGCACCACCACATTTTGCCCTTCCATACTAGAGCTGCCTTCACTTACAAGATCCATATCCCGCTAGTCCCTTCCTATTCATGTATACATCCAGGCGCTCTTGAATGTTGCTATTGTGTCTGCTTCCATCTCCTCTGGCAACGCTTTCCAGGCACTCACTGTACTTCGTGTGAAAAATAATCCTCACACGTCGCTTTTAAACCTCGCGCCTTGAAGCTGTGTCCCCTAGTAATTGACCCCTCCACCCACTCTATCCAATAATTGATCCATTCTTAGGAATTACAGTTGAAAAACAAGTAATGAACTAAAATTTTCTGAAATGCTGTCTCTGAATTATTTACTTGCACCAGGTTGAGTTTCTGTTTTATTTGTGCAGTCAATGTAACAACAAAGAGAGAGGATTTAATTTTCCTCTTTCTGAAGTTGTGAGAACAATGGCAAGTGAGATGACTCAATCAGATGACAGTTAAAAACTCAGATCCTCACACCTTATAGAGAATTCAAAATTGCACTGTTGGGTAGCGAGAAGGTTATTTTCATACATTTGCATCTCATTTACTTGCATAATTTGCTGTATTAACTTCACAATCCCAATCTTCTTCTCCACAATCGAGAAACCAGATGGTACAAAAACCTGACGGGTAAGACGAAGCAGACACCTGTTGACTTGGCTTGTCAGCATCAATTGGAGCTCGCAGAATGGCTGTAGTGCCCATCAAGCTTCTATTTACATGGAACCACTCCTTCTGCACAGCTGCCTCCATGGTCAGTGGACACAGTCTTCCACACAACTCCGCACTGGGAAAGCACCAGCCTCATAACATCATTATCATGCTTGTACTCCAGTCAGCTTGAGGGCTTCAAACCCTTACATTCGAGGTGAGGGAGAACCAGGGCTTGCATGCCTATGGCAGACCATTCTCTGCAGACTTTTATCATCTTCACTGTCTTAACTTGCTTTGTAGCACAGGAGCAGAGGTAGGCAATATGTGGTGGTGCGGGACACTGACGGGTAAATGTTTCAGTCACAGAATGGTTGAACGTGTTGCTTTGTGCTATATCAGTGTCAGAGCTCCAGCATGTGCCAGCAACCAGCACAGCAAATACACTGCGTGTGCTTGGAGAAACTGGCAATATGAGAAGGTCAAAACGGTGGCATGTTTAATGTGGTGAAGATGGACTCCAATCAGTCAGAGGGTACTGCCACACTCAGTCAGAGAGCTGGTCTAAGAGCAGTCTGGGTGATTGGCCACGGAAAGTGAGGCACTTGGTCCTGATTGAATCTGGGGGTGCATATTGTTACAACCTGGGAATCGGGTCACAATCGGCTGTCAAGGTCAAATGGAAGCAGTTGAAGATTACATGTAGGTCAGTCAGGGTGCAGTTGTGAGATCACTCTAAGGAATTGGCCATATCATTAGGGCTGTCCTGCCAAGTCAATACAGGCTGCATCCAGGCCAGGCTCTGGCACCTTCCCTTTGCATCACCTTTAGCCTAGGAATCTTCCACATGAAGGTGTGCATCTTGACTACAATCCCAGAAGTTAAAGCACACGGATTTCTAATGGATGAGACTGATTTTTTTGTGAGATATGATCGTTTGCCGATTACAATATCCTATAGCCTTGAGCTGTGAGAAGATCTCTTTATCTGTCTTGTGGGTCTTACTTAACCCACTCCTCCAGAAGCAATAATACTGCACCAGGCATTGTAACAGGGTAAGTGAATGTATATTTACTAAAATGATAGCTTTATTTACAATAACCTGTAATAGTTACAGGTCCTCAGTATGTTCTCTTCTTTCTCTCCCTCTGACAATATCTATTCACAGGCTCAACTTTCACAGCTGGAGTGGAGGCAGCCAGTTCTGTGGTTGGATCTGTTAACTTTGCTAGTCGTCCCCTGCAGCATTATAGCTCAGGGGGCAAAGTCTGTTGACAGTCTCCCACCAAGGTCCAGGCTCAATCTGTTTGGCTTGAACTGACTGCAGGCTTTGGGAACTAAGGTGATGGTGTGGAAGAAGGGCAGTGCACCTCTGGAGTGCCCTGAGAAGAAGCTTCTGGGGTACCTGGATGTTACTTCTCCTTCCTGTGGGTACCTGGTTTACATAGAGGAAGAGCACCTCGAGGTTGTAGGCATTTATTTCCAGCTTTCCTTGCCATTGAGTCTACTCTGGATAACAATAAACCAAGGCAGTTCTAACAACGGGATTTACCTAATGTACTTTATTACAATACATTACAAAAAAAATGCAATAACTGTAATACATGATTAGCTTAGGTGCAGCAATGCTTGCACTTAGAAGCGGAGACTTGAGAAAGGGTCAGATTGAAACAGGCCTGCTCCATCTCAACCTTCAGACACTAACTAAATGACCCTTCTTGAACTAGCCAGCTATCACCCTAAGGCCATATTGCATTTGTTCCATACAAGCTAACCGTGTGTTCCAACTTTCACCCTCCAGTCGCCAGCAATTTGATCAGTTTGATCACTGGCAAATATCACAAATGTGTTATTTCCCTATGGTTGGTTTGATCAATTACTCAGAAAGACATTTGCTCAATTCTTGAGAAAGAGACTTATCTCCCGTTTCAACAAACTTTGATCTCAGGCTCAGCTTGCTCATGCTGTTGCAACCTTAATGTCATTTAATCAACTGAATCAAATTTACACAGGCAATTCTGTGATCAAGCAAACTCAATTTTTCTGATAAATTGTATCCATTATCATATCCAATGTGCTGGTCTGATTTAAACAGAACTTCAGCCAGCCACTTACGATAGTTCGGCTATCAATGCTGAGTTTTAACACTTAATTAAACGTGCACATTCTTTCAGGGAGGCCCAGAAGCATTAACACCACTGATCTTCCTCATCGTTACGTCATCATCTAACTATTGAATTTTCATGGAGCAGGCTTCGTACTTTTTCTGTTCATGTAATTTCATTTCAGCTAACACATCAAATTTATGGTTAATATCTACAAGGTCCTTCACCTGCTCTTGCCTTGCCATGAATGCTGAGAATACATGGTTAAAATGATGGAATACTTGCTGGCATCCTTTCTGCGGAGATGGCCAACAGCCCACGTGCCAGAAATGCTACGATAGTGAGAATGTTGCAGGATCCATCCGTCCATCAGTCCACCAAGTGCTGTACCAACCTGATGTTTCTGACTCTGCAGATTGTCAGCCATGACTGAGAACAAGGGCATTTCTTCCATATTGACCTGAGCAGCAGCCTGGTATCTGGCAGTCCTCTGAGTATCATGCATCTCGGATGCTTCTTCCTTCATTGTCTATGGAGATATGACAGTAATCTGGTCACCAGATTGTACTCTGAATCTAATTCTCATACAGTACTTGCTGGAGTGAAAGTTTCTTTGCTGCTGGAGGGTGCATTTGAATCTAGAATGTTTCTCCTCTGAGTTGGAGCTGTCGCTCAGAGGTTGAGGATGTGGTGTCTACCTCACTGAGGTTTCCTGTGTGCTGCTATTGTCTGCATAAGAGAAAGGAAAAGATAGATAAAAATTTATGTGGAACATGAATTCATAACTGCTCGTGGTAATTGTAGAGTAGCATTGCACAATGGAGTTTACTTGATTGATTGCCCACAGTGGTCTCCCTGCTGCTGCATGAGCAGTCCTGGTCTTTCCTGACCTGCTCAACTGTCTTTGCCCTGAAGAATTAAATAGCTTGACATCTGTCACCTCTCCATCTGCCTTGGGCCTCTCAGCTGGTTATGGGTCATTTCTCCTGAGATGAAAGAAAGGGAAGGATTAAGTATTTTGGAGCTATGCAATAGCAGTTTGTGATTGTGCATGAACAGGAGAGGCGGTAAGTGTCCTCAGTGAGTGAGTAAGAAACAAAGAGGGCTGGAAGGGTCAGTAATTAGAGAGGATGAGATAAGTGTGAGCCCTTGCGTGAAGGTGTGAGATGCTGGTGTTGGATTGGGGTGGACAAAGTCAGAAATCACATGACACCAGGTTATAGTCCAACAGGTTTTGTTTTAAATCACATCTTCAGGTGTCGAAGGAGCAGCACTCCGAAAGCTTGTGAATTCAAATAAACCCTGCTGGATTTGTAACCTGGTGTTGTGACTTTTGCCCTTGAGTGAACATAGCGCATGTAATTCTGAGAGTTGTAATCCATCACATTTTGTGAGAAGTGCATGCAGTGACAGAGTTGAGTAAGGGATTGTCCTGTAAGTGTGAGGTAGTAGAGGTATAATGGTATCATTTACTCTCAGAGTTAAGGTATCATTGACCTCCTAGTCACACTGTTGGCTGTCCCTTTTGGCAGTCAAGACAGCACTGAACTGTGCCAGGCTGTCTGGGTTTGGTGGGTGTCAGAAAGTATTTAGTTGAATAAAAATAGGAACACAAGTCCAGAGATAAGTTATTAATACAATTTTTCCTCATACTTTAATTCCAATTAAGTGAAATGGCGTACTCAGATACTGAAACATTCAGTAATGCACTTGTAATTTTCCAGCAGATTCATTTTGATTTCTGCTACAACTCAGACGCAAAGTCTGTATAATATGATGCAGTCAGGCTGCTTTCTGTTCTCCTCTGCATTCTTGGACAAATACTGGATAAATACATGGAAAGTACAAGTAGCATTTTGCTATTTTTTCTGTTATGGGGAGCAGTTTAAACCATGTATAATCCATTGAAATAGGTCTGGATTTGTACATAAACTATATTTATAATTTGATGTTTAAAGCAAGATAAACATAACAGTCTAGCGTCAAATCTGACATAATGGTTTCCTCTCCAAAATAGAATTATTCCAGTGACATTATCGCCCACTATCCTTCCTACTTTGGTTGTCACTGTTACTATGGTAACTTTAGAAGTATTCAGGAGAATTGAATAAAATTTAGCAAGCAATCCTTATCCCTTCATTGTCTATACTCCTTTTTCAACAGTGTTTGCACATAGCATATGTATTAACAAGTTTCTTTCATTGCCATAAGATGACTACATCTAACCTGCAATTAACTGTTCCATATAAATTAAAATGATTTTTTTCCTACTTGGTGTCAAGTGAAATTTTGCTGGGACCATGACAGTGATTCAGAATACAACCCAGTACAATCTTGAGGACATAAGGTGGCCATTCTTGTCACTTTGGTTTTCAGCCTGCCAGTTAATAAGAGGACATTTTGACAGATTCACTGTAAATTTAGAATGCAGGCTTAGTTATTCATACTGTGGGCACATTTGAAATTGGCTGCTTCCTTTTGAATTTAAAATGATTGTCTTGCATTTTTGTTTGAGTATTCCTGACAGCTTCAGTATTCTGACAGCTTTTCCTTCATTACGTTATCTGGCTCTATATAACAATGAGGTCTGGACATTTTTTTGAAGTTTAATTCATTAAAGTTTTTTTATCCTTTTAATAACCTAGGAAATTGTGTTATTTCTATAATTCTGAAACTGACAAGCCTATTTAAATGTTCAGTAATTTAAATTGAATTCGATAATGGATTGCTCGAGTTAAAAATGAAGTAATTAATTGATTTAGTAATGAGGATCTACCTCAAATGCTTAAGAAATATTGTATACTAGAAGTGTTAGTGATCTCGAACATAACATGTCAACATTTTGGAAAATATTTTGCTGTGTTCAATCCCAGTAGAGGGGAGTATAAAAGAGGTCCATTTGGCCCATTGAACCTGTGTGAGCTCTTTTAAAGAGCAATGCTTTTAGTCCCATTTGATGACTCATTCCCCATATCCGTACTTTTTTGCCTTTAATGTGTTTGTCCAATTCCTTTTGAAAGCAATTATTGAATCTGTTTCCATCACTTTATCAGACTGTGCATTCCACATCCTACTAAATGATTAGAATGATTATTTTGACATAGATCCAAAATTAGGTGGCTTGCTTAATTGAAGTGATACCTCCTTTTCTTTATAGATGGATATGTAGCCAAAACGTTTCTGATGAATTTGAAGATATTTAAAAAGTAAAGTGTCCTTTAAGAGTAAAATACTTCCGTTTTTAATGCCATAGTAGGCTTTTGTTTCAATATTTGATGACTTTGCATGAAATTTGATTGGCCGATTCTGATGTGTTAACCAAGATCATGATCTCACCTTGATAATTTAATTGTTCCATATTTCAGCATATATGGGGGTAACTTTCTTTTTCAAAATTGCAGTTTTAACTAAGAGGGAAGTGGTAAACTGTTTGACAAGAACAGCCTGGTCATGGTTTTTCAGTTCTGTACTGAACAGGGATGCAATGAACTTTGTCCTTGTCTTTTCGTCAGTGCATAAAATGTCGAGTGCAAGTTAAAACATATGGCAAAATAAAATCGTTGAATGGTTACACAAAGCCATTCAGCCTGTCAATTCCATATTAGTCTCTACAAGAGCAATAAGGAAATTCCATTACCCTGCACTTTTCCTGGAGCCTTAAGGTCTTCCCTGTACAAATGATTGAAGCAACCTTGGAAGTTTGCAGCTCAAAGAGGGGTCAGTTGGTCCATCATATTTGTTCTGGTTCATTGCTGAATGTTACAACTTGCGGTAAACCCTCCTGCTTAACTTAAAACCAGCAACACAGAAAAGATTTATCCTGTGAGTAAACATCGAGTGGCCAAGAACTATTTAAAGTAAAAATTAACAACTTTATTTCCTAAAGTATAACAGAGAATAACTAACTAACCACTATTTACAATTTCTTTTTCTAACCTATCTTTTAACTTCTCTTTTATAATACTAGTTAGAAAAAACTCCCAATTAAACTTTACAGAACAACACTTCTTGTCTCAAAACCAGGCAGCTGTAGGTTCTTGTCTTTGGATCTTCCTGTGTCTTCTTTTCTCCTTGTTAGGAATTTCTGCATTATAGGTTACTGAATGAAGAGGTACTTTTAAGAGAGAGCTATTTTCAAGCAGTCTGTTTACATGCTGGGCCATGGCAGTTTTCCTCTCAACTATTCCATTTGCCCTGGTCTTATACTCCAGAGCATCGGATTGTGTCATTGGCTTTTAAGATTGTCAATATACTCATTTCAAACTTGATTGGCAATTGGCATTTTTTATCGGGGTATAATTTAAACTGATTGGCTGGATTTGAATTTGTTTTTGTCTTCAGGCAACAAACTACTTGAGTTGTTCAACCCAGTGTTACGTGCATTATTGCCTTATTGAGAACACTTAGTGCTGTGCCCAGTTGTTCTGCTGCTTTTAACTCTCTTAAAGGTACACCCACATCTTCATAACACTGAAGCAATCCAAAACTATTCCCACTGTTCTGTTCTCTCTCTCTTCAGTTCTGTATTTTGTTTCTTCAAGTGTATACGATCACTTTCTCTTTAAAAAAATTGCAAAGGTTTCTGCTGTAATCACTGACAGCGGGAAAAAGAAATGCTCAAAATACATGGTCTGTATTAAATGTGAAGCAGTGCCCTTAATAACCCCACATTTTAGGTAAATAATTTATGTTTCCAAGATCAGAGATCAAGCAATGGGCGACCAAAAGGAACAATACATGATCAAAACACATCAACCTTGCCGATCAGCTGCCTAGAGAAGAAGTCAGCCTCACTGCAGGCATGAATCATTTCCAAAATCCAACAATTAGGATGTGAAGTAAGCAGTTGATAAGTAAACTTTGTATTTAACATCAATATTTGACACCTGAAACCTCAGGTGTACATGGAGAATAAATACTTTCTCTGACCCGAATGTTGACCTCCAGTTGACCCTAAAGGCCTCTGGTTCTATAGAATAAGTTAAATGATTCTTTGTAATCAAAGTGGCTGGTACTTCACAAAGCGGCTGTGTCGATTGTGCAGCTCATTAAAAGAGTATGGTCATTGTATAGATAGTGAGGGATTCTTGAGACTAGATATGGAGGCTGGATAGAAACAATAACCAGTTGGTACAGCAATACAAGACCAAATTTTTGAATACATGCTACTATAGCTAAAATGTAGTGCCCAGATTATTAGATTGCAGTGAAGTGATTAGCTGCAGAAGAAGTTCTGCACCACCAACGGACACATGCAGAGAATACCCAGGACATCCCAAATTGTAGATTCCACCAAAGGAAATACTATAATTTCAAGTGTAAATGCTGTTCTAATACAAGCTGTAAAGCAATAAAATAAACAATTAGATAGTTATTTTAAAATTCCACATGGCCAATTGCTTTACTTTTATACAGATTGAAGGCGATAAAGTGGAGTATATTTACTTAATTGACTTTTCACTGAACTTCATGGAGCAGTTTGCGTGTGTATTTATTGCTGTAGTGGTGGAAAACAACTTGTTTACAATGGGAATAATGCTTTGGGAAGTGTGGAAATTAGTTAAAAATGGTGACAGCAGTCTTGAGGAGCAACAAATAAACAAAGAAGGTGCTTGGATCAAAGATTTGACTGTCAGATAGCTTGCCTTGATATTTTATGCCTTTTTTTGTTACTTTACAAGCTTCCTTGAGAATTTAGCAGTGGCAGCCAAATAAAGAGTATGACACTGAAGCAGAAATGACAATTCCACTGGGTGCAATTGTAAATTCTGCTGGATGAATAGAACACAGGAGAGATAGAGTAGTGGATACCCAAGGCTTTAAAACCTGTCAAAAAAAGCTGATGCATTGTTGAGCCAAGTGACACAAATAATGAGTGCCAACTCTCCATCCTCCAGGATTCCAGACAGGTTTCAGAAAACATTCAGTAATCTGACCAGGGCAGGCAGAGTAACACATGAGAATGGGCAGTAACACAGAAATATTTTAATGTTCTTTTTATGTTTATTTCACTTTAGTTCCAGGAATACCTACTTTGAAGAGGTTCTCCTCTTCTCTCAGGTGGGATTTCTTTTGGCTCTTCCATCTTATTCGCCCTCATTGTGTTCTGTTTTCCTCTCCCATTTGATCAGATATTTAGGAAAAAAGCTCTTCTACAGCTAAATTTATTTGATCAGCACTTATCTCCAGCTTCAACCTATGCACTGTGGATTCTAATTTACTGTAATATAAGCTGTTCCTTTCCAACTGTTTTTCCAGTTTTTTTCAGAATTATGAATCTTTCTTTAAGTAACTTATACTTGTTCTGCTTTTGCAGACAGTAACAGTTCAGCGAAGAATTAGATTTTAACATTATTGCATCATGTATATGGCACAATTCTTTTATGCATAATTATGAAAAGCAGCAAGTTTCACAGACCCTGCAGTTTACTACTTGCAGTTGTGAAGTAAGTTGTAGTTAGTATGCTATAAAATCCATAAACACGATCAGGAAAAGCCATGTTCTCTTTGCTGCACTTCCTCTGCTGATCTATGTATTTTGAATTTGTTCAAGAAGTGTAGGTATCGCTGGCTCGGCCAGCTTTTATTGTTCATCCCTAATTGCCAGTGAGAAGCTGTTGGTAAGCTGCATTCTTAAATCACTGCAGTCCTTGGGGTGGAGGAGTGCTGTTAGGAAGTTCAAGGATTTTGACCCTGAAGGAATAGCGATTTATTTCTAAGAGGTAAAAACAATGACTGCAGATGCTGGAAACCAGATTCTGGATTAGTGGTGCTGGAAGAGCACAGCAGTTCAGGCAGCATCCAAAGAGCTTCGAAATCGATGTTTCGGGCAAAGGCCCTTCATCAGGCTTTTGTTCGAAACCTCGATTTATTTCTAAGTCAAGGTGCAGCTTAGAGAGGAAATTGCAGGTGGTGATATTCCCATATATCTCCTTTCTCATGGTAGTTATCATCAACTTTGAGGTGCAGCTGAAGGAACCTTGGTGCATCGAGTAGATGGTACACATTCTCCTGCCATTGTGTCAGTTTAAGTTTAAATGTAATTAATTTAAATTAAATATAAAATATAATTATTTAAATATAATTTATAGCAAAAATATTAAAAAGGAAATCACTGTTTTGCTTTCTAAAATAAACTGTAAGTGAAAAATAGGAAATAATATACCACATACTCTGTTGTTGCTCTCTTTGTGGTCTCATTCATAGATCGTAGCCATTACCAAGTCAATGTATAACAGACTCAGAGTGTGGTGCTAGAAAAACACAGCACATCAGATAGCATCCAAGGACTAGGATAATCAATGTTTTGCGCATAAGCTGTTCATCATCATTCCTGACGAAGGGCTTATGCTTGAATGTCGACTCTTCTGCTCCTCGGATGCTGCCTGACCTGCTGTGGTTTTCCAACGCCACACTTTTTGATCTGACTTCCAGCATCTGCAGTCCTCAAATTTCTCCTAGGATACAACAGACTGTTCACCAAGATTTTTGGAAAGGCTTTCTGACTTTAAGTCCATGGCTGCTTTGTATTGAGTGTTTGCTGAATGCAATCAATGCACAAGCCATTTGTGCACATGCTTATGCAGGATGATGAATGTGGGAGAAGAAATTAAATGTAGTAATTTAATCTGAGATTTGCTGATGTTCGTAAGTCAAGCTTGAGATAATGTTGTTGAAAAACCTGTGTTTTAATTACAATCTCATACACTATTATATAGTTGTTGCCATTCCAATGGCACTATTATACAGTTTTTTGATGTTTATCTGAAAAGGAATATTTGTATACTTCATATTTGCAAACAGATTGTTTGCTTCGAGAATCATAGTTACTTTGAATTATGTTTGTTGTTGAAGTCAGTTTCAAGAATAGATGGGAAAGGTCTTTATAGGCCAAAGCACCCAGAAAATAGTATCAGCGCTCACTACTTGACTTGCTCTTGACTGAAGCCTTTAGTAGGTACTTGTCAGCACTAAATTGGTGGGATGAGATTGCTCTGCAGACCTTTTCCCTCCACTCTCTGCCCTTGGAGCCTTTCATGTGATTACATCACCCTTACCACTTTTATACCTTCTTCCAAGAAAAATATTTGTGTTGGCTAGATATGGGGGACAATTGTTAATAAACTAAACTCTGCCCCTGCTCCTTCACTGGATAAATGAAGGCTTGGCAATTTGTGGCCCTGCTCTATGTAGGGAGGTATGCTAGCCTGTCAGGGAGTTGGGACTGCTGTAAATTTCACTGTCTGAGTTCTCCCTCATTGTCTGTCACTAACCTTCCCAAGAGCGCAAGAGAAAAACCTAATTACAATTGCCTTAAAAGGTAGTTAACACAAAACCTGAAGTTTTTGAGAGCCAAGCATTGTTTGTTGATTTCAACAATGAAAACAGTTAGTGCTGGCTTAACTCACCTTTGCTGGCAGCATCTGTAGAAAGAGAAACAGTTTATGGTTCGAGTCCAATGGAACTCTTGTTCAGAATGTCTGATTCATTTATATTTGTGTTTCATCGATAACTAACTTGCCATTACTCAACACATTATAAGTCCATATACAATATTTATTCATAACTTGTCAAGTATGTTTCTCAAATGAGATGGTTAAGAATAATTTACATAAATTACTTGACGTATTTTGCAGAATGCTTCTGATTTAATATAAAGTGAGGTATCATAACAGCCCAGAATCAATCAATGAATAAATACATATTTGAACTAAAAATCAGTTGCCGACAGGCTTTTCTTGTTACAATAGCATTATATCTGAAATAGATATAATTCAAAGATGTATTAATAGCGAGAAGCTTTCAAAACACTTCAAGATCCAAACCTTGTCATCTCTGAAACTGAAGGTTCTGTGTTCCACTTCTAAGGCTTGAACATCTGATCTAAGAGCTGAAGTAGTCTTGCACACTCAGATATCCAACCTTTTTGATGACAAATTAAGCTGAAGTCCAGTATGGCTTCTCAAGTGGATGATACTTCAAGCAGAACAGCAGTAAAATTATTCCCAATCTGTCAACATTTATTCTTCAGTTACATCACTGAGAAAAAGAAACAAGTGATATGATCATCATTTAATTGCATGTGAAACCTTGTGACAAATTGACTGCATGTCAATGGATACATTTCCTACATTACAACAAGGCTACATTCCAAAAATATTTCCTTGGATGTAAAATACATTTGGTGTCCTGCGATCATAAAAGACACTCTATGTATTCAAGTATTTTATTTATTTCTTCTTTAAATATTGCAGCTTGGCAAATGTATTATCTTCTTAAATTGTGAATTATCAATAAATTGCAACTGAACTGAGGAAATAGTCCAGCATCTTGAAGGTTGGTGAGGGTGGGGGAGGTTAGTGTAGCAATAGATACATTTCTTCACTGAAGGTCTTTCACCCTGAAATAGATTAAAGTGGAGTGTAAATTGGTATGCTGCATTGGATTAGAATGTCTGAGTGACTTGTTTTGTCAAATGTTGTTCTGGGAATCCCCATGGCAGCTGGGAACAGTATTTCCCAGTTGCATAGGGTAAGCAGGTGCTAGGGATTTGCCCATAGTGCTACTTGTGTACATCTGTCCCATGCAGGTCTCCACTTACACCGCAAACTCCAGTGGCCACAATCTGAGGCTAACTGTTGTGATCAGGTCCGGAAGAATTCTGAGGCCAGTGGACTTCCAAATCAGCATTTTCTTGTTCCTTGGTAATTCATTGCCTGCTAAAAGCTTTCCTGTTTATTAAAGAATACACTGTTTAAAGTAGACATTTTCATTTTAGTGTTAGTGGCATTTTGACTATGATATCAAAAGATAGAAATAGAAAAGTATCTTGTGGTATCGGAGCTAAGTACTGCCAAGTGATTAGGATTGTTTTGCTTTGTTTGAGGTTTTCAACCATTCCTGTGCTGTGAGATTTTTTTTTAAATACTGCTTTCCTTTCGATGCTGTATGGTGAACCATAAATGTCCTCTAATGATACTGGAGTTGCCTAAAAACCACATGGTCCAACTCATGACAGAAGAATGTTTTCTTTGCCACATGATATTTTTCCTTTACTTTTGTTTTTCCACTGTACTTGTGCTTATATTTGGATAGTACTTGCTGTTATTTATTCAGTTGGTAATGCAGAGATGTCAAAGCAAATTCCCTCATTTTTTGAAATATTAGGTGCATAATATACTGCAATCTTTGAAATGATGAAACTCTGAATAAACATGTCTGTTGTAACACACCTGTAATACACAGGCAATGCACAGGCATTTCTAGCACAGACATTTGTGTGGAATTTGCTGTAAAAATTTGCCTGAAGTCTGTTGACTGGTATTTTACAAACTAGTTACACAGGATGCTTGAGGCACTATATGTGATTTGTCCCTGATTTGCAATATCATTGCTAAGTACCGTACAAGACTTTCAGATGTTGATCTGGTAATCAGAACTGAGTTCTTAAAGATATTCGTCCCTGGTTTCTAGGTGAGAGGTAACTTCTGTATTTGCTCTTTACTGTCATGAATAGGAAGAGTTTCCAATTAATTAATGAGTGTGCAGCATGCAACCACATAATATTGGTAGATGCCAGGTGCCATGATTCATTTATTCTGTGGCATTCAACAGTGTTACCATCATTTAATGGAATTTTAAAATACGGCATCTGTGGCTTATGACTGCATTCCTAAACCAATGAAGTGCAGCTGAAAGGAAGTAAAATGGAACACATGCCCCCAAGATTACAAATTGATGATACCATAAGCATTCGAAAGCAAAGTTTCCCTTTCATTAATAAGTTGGTGGCAACTTATTGCTTAGTGATGAAAATGGTCCCACAGGGAACCAAGCCGATCAGTTGTGTTTATAGAAGTTTTAAGAATTTAACTTAATTGCCAAAAACTCATGGACAAATAGAAATCTCATTATCATTACGGTTGAGAATCTCTTTTTTTTACCCCCACGTGGAATATCTCTTGCAATATCTGTGAACAAGAAAGGAGGCAGAATTGTCACTTGTATAACTACGCATATTTTTTCTTTAATTGGGTGGAGAAAGGCAACAGAAAACTGGACCAGGTCACTTTGCATGTATTTGGGCAGATCCACTAATTTCATAAAAGGCTGAAGTAACTACTATATAAGAAAAGCTGAAACTGAATAAAGGTAAAATTATATCCATTAAATTGTACAATAGCTGCTAATTAGACACATCAATACAAATCCAAAAATACTTAGATTTGAATTTGTGAGTGTATCATCTTTTTTTAAATCTACTTCAGATTGAGATTTCATTTTGTTGGTAGTTTAAATCCAAAGAGCCCAATTGTTGCTTTGAAATTGACCACCTTGCTTCATCAAGTTAGTGAATGAGCTGCATACATTAGGGGTGCTAATAGAAGCATTTTTTGGCTTACAGTTGTTGATCAGTGAACCTCATAGTTGTAGGCTTGAAAGTACCCAATGGATGAACATCCTGTGATTGTGTGTGAAAAATTTGCAGTTTCTCAAAATGACTATTGAAATTGAAAATGTCAATGTTTAGTAAAATATGTCATTTGGTTGCAATTGCAACCGGCACTGTCAATTAGGAAGAAACGTTTTCCCTTGATGGAGTGATCAATGATTGAGGCACGGATTTAACGTAAGGATAGAAGGTTTAGAGGAGAAGTGAGGAGCAATATTTTTCACCCAGAGGATGCTGGAAATCTAGAATTTATTGCCTGTACAGGTGGTAGAGGCAGAAATGCTCATAACATTTAAGAAGTATTTAGCTGTGTACATGCAGTGCCAAAACATGCAAGACTCTGGGTCAGGTGCTGGAAAATAGGATTAGGATAATTAGGTGCTTGTTTTTGACCAGTGCTGATTTATTGGGCCAAAGGGTTTTTTTCTTTCCTGGAGGTCTGTGCACAGATCATTCTGTGCAAATTTCCAAGAACACAAATTCAATGGAAAAAAACCCCAACATTTAGACTGCTAGTATGAAGAGAGATAATAAGTCAGCAAGTGGACACTGATTGATAGGGGTTTTTGATAGGGTTACTGTGGTCCTTAATGGTCTTTCTCTCATTATCATTTTACTCCGAATGTGGCTGTAAAACAACTTAGGATTCTCAATAATACTGAAAGAACTGTGGATGCAAATCAGAAACAAAAACAGGAATTGTTGGAAAACCTCAGTAGGTTTGGCAACCTTTGTGGAGAGAAATCAGAGTTAAGATTTCGGGTCAAGTGATCCTTCGTCAGAACTCAGGACTTAGGATTCTTCTTTATTTTATCTGCCAGTATCCTTTCATATTCCCTCTGAACTCTCTTAACCTTTTTAAGTTCCCTCCTCCACATTCTATATCATTTAGGGCTTCTCCTGTTTGAGGCCTCGGTACCTGCTGTAAACCTCCCCTTTTTGCTGAATTGCATTGTTGTATATCCCTTGATATCTTTGGTTCACAAGATTTTATAATCCACCCTCTTTCTTTATTGGAACATGTTGGCCTGAGACACATCCCACTGTTCTGAGACAGTTTTACCTAGAAATATCTGTTCCCAGTGTACGCTGGACAAATCATATCTGATCTTATTAAAATCAACCTTCCCCCAGATTAGATCTTTGATTTCAGGCCTTGAATTTTTCCATAAAAATCTTGAATCTAACAGAATTAAAAAAACAGAAATTGCTGGAGAGGATCTGACAGCATCTGTGGAGAAAAAGCAGAGTTAATGTTTTGAGCCCAGTGACCCTTCTTCAGAACTGGAAGGAGTTATGAGCACTGACAACAAATATTCCCCCATTGATACTGCAACAATTGCTGAGTCCAGCAAGTGTTAGAGGGCTTTCTATACTGGCATAAGAAGCTCTCTTGAATGTATTTTAAGAATTCTGCTCCCTCCAAACTTTTCCCTGTATGGTTACTTCAGTTAATGCTGGAAAATTTGAGATCTCCTTCCATCACTACCCTATTATTTTTATACTTTCTGAAATTTACCTCAGCATCTGCTCTTAGAACAAAGAACAAAGAAAATTTACAACCCAGGAATAGGCCCTTCGGCCCTCCAAGCCTGAACCGATCCAAATCTACTGTCTAAACCACCCAATTCCTAAGCATCTGTATCCCTCTGCTCCCCACCTACTCATGCATCTGTCCAGACGCATCATAAATGAATCTACCACCTCTGCTGGCAACGCGTTCCAGCTGCCCACCATCCTCTGTGTGAAGTACTTGCCGCACGTATCCCCCTTAAACTTTCCACCTCTCTCATTGAAAGCGTGACCTGTCGTTATTGATTCCTTCACCCTGGGAAAAAGCTCGTCTCTATCCACCCTGTCTATACCCTTCATGATTTTGTAAACCTCAATCAGGTCCTCCCTCCATCTCCTTTTTTCTAATGAAAACAAACCTAACCTACTCAACCTCTCTTCATAGCTAGCACCTTCCATACCAGGCAACATCGCCAGACCCTGGCCACAAGACGCCTGGAGGAAGAGCGCCTCATCTTCTGCCTAGGAACTCTCCAACCACATGCATGACACCTGGAGGAAGAGCGCCTCATCTTCTGCCTAGGAACTCTCCAACCACATGGGATGAATGTAGATTTCTCCAGCTTCCTCATTTCCCCTCCTCCCCACCTTATCTCAGTCCCAACCCCCCAGATTCAGCATCGCCCTCTTGACCTGCAATCTTCTTCCCGACCTCTCTGCCCCCACCCCCTCTCCAGCCTGTCACCCTCACCCTCATCCTCACCTCTTTCCACCTATTGTATTCCCAGCGCCCCTCCCCCAAATTTCCCCTCCCCCACCTTTTTTCTCAGCCCGCTTGGCACACCAGCCTCATTCCTGAAGAAGGGCTTATGCCCGAAACGTCGATTCTCCTGCTCTTCGGATGTTGCCTGGCCTGCTGCGCTTTTCCAGCACCACACTTTTCAACTCTGGTCTCCAGCAGTCGTCACTTTCTCCAAGTTTCACTGATGTGTCCAAGGTTAAAAGCTTCAGCAAAAAAGAATATGTTCAAACCTTGAATTACCTTCAAGTTGGGCAGCCTATAATTCCAGATGCTTACTCAATGGCCTTACATCATCACTCCTTTTACCATTTAATGTGTCCTGTCTTCCTCCTTCTCACAGGACTTCATTTCATATCTTATCCTTCCTCTCTCTCTTTCTCTGCGTTCATGCTTGCTGAAATCCAGTACTTGTCAAACGTTTTCTTGTTCTGATGAAAGATCTTCAACCTGAAATTTTAACCTTAATTCTCTCTTCACAGACTCTCCCCGATCTGCTGAATATTCAGCAGTTTTTATTGTCATTTCAGATTTCTAGCATCCACAGCATTTTCATTTGCATCTTATATACAATGACCATTATGGATAGCATCAGACAAATCACTGTTTTTGTCATGTAGACTAACTATGTGGATTAACTTCGAAATAATGATCTAATATCCACATTAAGAAATGGGTCATGCACTTGATGTCATCTGCAATTTTAATTCACTACATTTTTGGTTTTTGTCATGACCCCTCAAATAGATTATTTACAGCTTAGAATTGTTTCTTCTTGGGATTAATCAGAGTTCACACAAAGTCACATTCACAAAATTCAAGTATTCTTATATTTGGTTAGAGAATGATTTATCAGAGACCAGACACTCTTCCATTTTTGTGTAAAAATATATTTAGTATCCCTAATTTAAACATCGTCAAGTTTCATGAGAATATTCACTAAAATAGTTCAATAACACCTCATAGCATGCAGTCAAATTGCAATCAGTTTTAGTGTTAGAAGTTAATTTTTTTTTGTTTCTGTTCTCAATTGGTTGTGATTTTGCCAAGGTAAAATGAGCATTTCAATTTTTCTTAACATGATGAATGCTGCATCTCTGCTAATGAGAACATTTGATTTTGATGGTTTCCTAATGTGAAAATAGGCCAAGGAAGTTGCTATGGTTACCTTGTGAAAGAGGGCAAACCAGGAACAATGAAAGGAGAATGGTAGGAGTAATGTGGTTGATTGAACCTGAATTTAATGAAGCACAGTCAATGGTTAAGGTTCAAGGTTATGTAAGAATGTCATATTGCAGGAAATCAATTCTAAACCATACCATGTGACACTTCCTGTGATAACCCTAATTTGTTTTATTGAGGATTTTCGAACACTGTTTTACAATAGCATTCCAGAGATTGTCCTTGCGTTTGGACTGCAGTGAAGACATGCAATAAAAACTAAGATCTTTACTCCTTTTTTCTTTCATTGCAGGACCATTTATTTTGTTGGCTTAGGTCAATTTACAGAGGACTGACTTTGGCTGTTACTATTAGTTGCTTTTATAGATATTGTATATGAACTAAGCATTACCAAAGTCACGTGAACTAGAACTGGGTTGCATCCTCAAGGACTACAGCGTTTCACCTGCACATTAAAATTTGTACATATATTTTGAAACAGTTTCCAGTCAAAATGAAAAATGAGTTAATTTAAACCAGTTGCAACTTCTATACATTTTGCTATACGGGGAAAGATGTTGACCGGCATTGAAGCATATAAAAATATGTATGTTGCAGTATTATACAATGCTGAATTGTTAATCGTGCACGCCAGGCTCTCAAATAAACTTAGAAATTTACAAGTATCCTGTATTTATCACCCTGATACAATTTAATTGTCTGGGAAGCTTTTTTATTTTAATCGTTTTAAAGTTTTGATTTCATTTTATGGGACAAGAAAGATGCAAAGTAAAGATTAAAGAAGGAACAGCCATAAAGAAAAGGATCCTGGAGTAAAAATTGTATTTTTAAAGTGTTTACTAATAAGCTATTGTTTGAGGTGACTTCATTAAGTTTTAATGAAGCTTTGCGTTTGGCTGAAATTAAAGAGTGCAGTTTCAAGCCTTCATAGTAACCTTTATAATAAATCTGCTGTTTACATGTGGCTGATTCTTGACAGAAATTGGCTAAACGTCATTTTGGTCGAGTTTCATGAAGCCAAGTAGGATTTCTCATACTTCTGTCACAAGCGTGCCTCATTACCTAGGTACCAGATTGGTACGGCATCCTGTCGTCCACTGAAAACCCGGTACTCCCATTTGCTGCAGGCAGCACTTGCTCTTGTTGGGATGCCTGGCACCGACGCCATCTTTAAAAGGTCATCATGAACTCCGACCAGCCTGTCAGTGCAGGGCTGCATTGTTCAATTCATGACATTTGCAGCCCTGCACTGACAGGGCAGATAAGGGGAAATTGGAGCCCTGTTGTGTTGACAGAGAGGTCCTGGTGGACAGGATGGTGCAGAGGAGGGATGTCCTCTACCCACAGGACAGCCAGAGGAGGCCACAAACTAGACACTGCCAGCCTGGTGAGAGGTTGCCAGCTGGGTCAGCACAGAATCAGCCATCTAGAGAAATGCCCAGCAATGCCCCAAGGCAGTCAATGACTTCCTCCACTTCACCAGGTTAAGTGCCATAATCTCTCTGCTGCCTCAAACTCATTCTGTCTCTTTTACTGCACACAACCTTCTGTCATTATCACTATTACATGCAACATCTTCCCTCAATCAGTCTCACACACCATCTCCTAACCCTCCATGCCCTCTGCCTTGCCTGCCCACTCACTGCTTTTCCCCCAGCTGCAACAGCTCCAATAGCTGTGCCATTCATTTTCATCTCTCTCAGTGCCTTTCTTGTCCCTTTCCAGGAGAGAACAGTACATGTTAGGGCTGAGGGAGCCATGGTTAATGAGGGGCACCCAACATTTGGCTCCTGAAAACCTATAAGGAGGTGATCCTGGACCATACTGTTGAGGACTGAGTCTGGTCCTGTGCAGACACAGAAACATCGTTTTCTCGATAGCCAAGTAAGAAGCATTGTCCATTGCTGTGTTACACTCCTGTTACAGGTCTGCCTGAATGCTCTCGCAGGACAGCTTGGAAGTGACTGGTTCTTCCACCTCCACCCTCAGGCCTGTGCAAGTTTGAGTTACAGAGGGTATATTCTGCCTGTCTGGGCCCTCTGGTGGTGAATGGGTCACTGGCTTCGAGAGATTCTGCCAGACTTTGAGTTTCTCCAGCAGTTTTTGTTTTAGTTTCAGATCTCTGATATTTGCAGATCTTTAATTATTATCGAGATCTTCCTTTGACAATTTACTCCAGCCCCAGGCATACCATACCTAGTAGTGCTCTCTGTCTGACCTAGTGAGGACAGGGTATTGCTGACGATTGATAATCCCCATCTCACTTCACCTCTTTCCCCTCAATGGTATATTGTATTTTGTTGCTCCCATCACTATTGTCATCCCTTCTGTACCTCAGGACTCTCCTCCAATCCCCACCAGAAACTCCCCAGTGTCCTTCCCACAGCATTGTCTCCTGATAATACCTCTCCCCACCTTTGACCTTTAGTGTCTGGACCCCCAAGACTGACCATGGACCACCCCCCACCCCCAATCGCTACCACTTGAGCAACTTAACTGTGCAGCCCCAAAAGTTGAAGGATCAGACTGATACATGTACAGCTCCCTAACTGTGTTCCTGAAACTCCCCAAACAAGTAACAGTGGAGCCTCAGGGCTGACTGGGACCCATTCCATAAACTGTACAGATGTGTTCCCCCAGCACTGGGTAACTGTCTGAATGCTACCACATCCTTGGACAGATGCCAGAGGTGTCTTTGACTTACTGCATGGTGTGTCCATGTCTGAACGGTATCTCCCTGGACTGGACTGAGGAGTGCTACCCTTTAAAATGGCTGTTGGCTTGAAGCATATGCCTATGTTTGGCACATACATGGCTTGTACTTGGTGCAGATGTAATACTTACATAGGATAGTGCCATTGCCATTACATATCCTTGACAATTATGACAAACTGACAGGCTTTACTTTGGCTCTGAACTTCAAATCAGGATGAAAACACTGTGAGCCTTTAAAATTTGGTTGTTGTGGCAAATTGTATAAAGTCAAGGCAGGTATGTTGTAAATATCAAGGAGGCACAAAGTGAGTGAGCAAGGAGCCCAAAGAGGCACCGTGGTCCAAACCATGAGCTGAATGCCTGTCCCTGCACCCTGCTGTCCCTGTGCTTGTAGCAGTTTTGCAATGAGAGGTATTGGTGCACTCTAAAGTGCAGAAGAGTGCTGTCAGTGGACCCGAGATGTGCAATGATGATGAAGTGAGGCTGGCATGTCAGATGTCAATGTTCCTGGACGTGGGGCTCATGCAATTAGAGTCATAGAGTCATAGAGATGTACAGCACGGAAACAGATCCTTTGGTCCAACTCGTTCATGCTGACCAGATATCCCAACTCAATCTAGTCCCACCTGCCAGAACCTTGCCCATATCCCTCAAAACCCTTCCTATTCATATAGCCATCCAGATGCCTTTTAAATGTTGCAATTGTATCAGTCTCCACCACTTCCTATGGCAGTCCATACATGCACCACCCTCTGCATGAATATGTTGTCCCTTTGGTCTCTTTTATATCTTTCCCCTCTCACCCTAAACCTATGCCCTCTAGTTCTGGACTCCCCCACTCCAAGGAAAGGACCTTGTCTATTTAGGAGACAGTGAGTTCTGCAGATGCTGGAGATCAGAGTTGAGAGTGTGTTGCTGGAAAAGCACAGCAGGTCAGGCAGCATCCGAGGAGCAGGAAAATCGACGTTTCGGGCATAAGCCCTTCATCAGGAATGAGGCCTCTCGGATGGTGCCTGACCTGCTGTGCTTTTCCAGCAACACACTCTCAACTCTGATCTCCAGCATCTGCAGACTTCACTGTCTCCTATCTGGATTAATAGTCTAGCAATAAGACCACTAGGCCAAGTAAGTAACTCAAAAGTTGAGCAAATATGCACTGTCTCCTCATTGCAAACTTCTTTCCTTGATTTAAGAAAAATCATGATTTCAGGAATAAGATCTAAAAATCTCCCTTGTCTTAAACACCTCATGAGTGTGGAGAATAGCAGCATTGAATTCATCAAGTATTTATTTTAAATACTGGTACTAAAGAGCCCCTTGCTCAAACTGAGTTTACAATCTAAATAGCAACCTTCATACATGAAAAATGTCTATAACCTTATTTGTGAATGCTTGCTGGCAGATTATGTAGTAGTAATTGACAAAAGAAAAAATCAGGATCGTTTTTACAAAATGCAACAAAACCCATATCAGCCAAGCATAGCTGATGCACCATCAGTTGAGATAGAAACCAGTGAATTGATTAGAATGTTTTCTTTCAGCATGTATTTTGTTGTAGATATCCTTATCCCTTTTTTGACTTTAAGGGGCAAAAGGGTGAGAAGATCCTCTTTATTTGTTATGTCTTTTTAAACCATGCATACACAAACAATTAACTGGACTATGTCAGTCATGTCTATGGATTTATTGAAATGCAGTCAGAAGCATTCACTGTTCCTCAGGTCCTGCTGTAGTTGTGGAAAGACCTCTTTGGACAAAGATTGCACTCGTCTTGCTCCTATAGAATCATCAAGTGACACGTTCATGATTGCCGTTATTATTTCTTCTTCACTCTTAACATCTTTTCAGAAAGAGTAATCATTGCTTCTTGAATTGCTTTGCTATTCTGTGAATCATTTATTGTCTTTGACAAAAGGTGGCAAATGCAAAGTGATGCATCAGTGCAGGCATTACCTTTTACTGTCAGGAGTGTGGTGCTAGAAAAGTATAGCAGGTCAAGCAGCATCTAGAATCAGGAGAATCAACGCCCTGATGAAGGGCTTATGCCTGAAACATTGATTCCCCTGCTCCTCGGATGGTGCCTGACCTGCTGTGCTTTTCCAGCACCACACTCTTGACTCTGATTTCCAGATCTGCAGTCCTCACTTTCTGGTATGGAAAAAAAAAACTACTGTTGAGCTTTCAAGATGGCCTTCAGCTCAAAGTTCTTTGCCAGTAGCATGCTGTCCAGGAGAAAACTAACTTTGGATTTACTGTCCATTTATTATAGCATCATTCCAGTTTCCCATTTTTACTTATCAACATACTTTGGTGACATATAAATGGAGAAAGTGAGGACTGCAGATGCTGGAGATCAGAGCTGAAAATGTGTTGCTGGAAAAGAGCAGCAGGTCAGGCAGCATCCAAGGAGC
>NC_057716.1:52620577-52625534 GCF_004010195.1 Chiloscyllium plagiosum | reverse complement strand
TTAAGATGGGCATGTTATTAAATTCTCTTATTCGCATTACTTAAACAGCCATAATTCTGGAAATTGATAAAACAAGTGCACCTATTGTGCATTTTCCTTCAGTTTGAATATTGAGTCTCCTAATGATTAATCTGGAGTGTGTTGCAACTTCCAAAGTGTAACCAGCCTAGTGCTGAGACTAGTTCCATAAATTATGAATTATCTTGAGGGAATGTGTCAATTATTATGTTAAGGAGCTCTGTGTTCACCTGTGAGAGTTGTGGAATTCCCACAGACACCTGGGAATCACTAGCACAAGACCGCCCAAAAGTGGGGGAGAAGCATCTGGGAAGTTGTTGAGCACCTCGAGACTTGCCATCAGGAAACAATGGAAGTGAGGCGAAAACAGCATAAGGAGCGCGCTTCCACATCAAGAGGTCACCCATCCCTTCCCATTTCCACCACCTTCTCCAAGTGTAACAGAACCAGTGGTAGTGGTATCGATCTGTACAGCCATCTAGGAACTGACCCTGAGGGTAGAAAATAGTCACATTTGTCTGCAAGGGACTGCCAATGATATGAAGTTCGGAGTTGAGGGCTGACAAAACCTTTTTATAAATCTGGCAGGCTTATAGACAAGAATTACGCCAGGAGCTAACTGAGGAAAACACAGGCAGTTTCTAAATTGTTATCACATTTTTTTGGATTGCTTGACCATTTTTGTCCAGAACTACTTGCAATAAAATTATTTGTAAATGCTGAACATCCAAATCAAAAAGAATGCTAAGATTAAAATGTTGGTAAAGTAATGTTTTGCCATCGCTCCATCAAAGTTGTAAAAGAATAAACATTCTTTTGGCTTTTGTTGCTAATTAGTAATGACTTCACACACATTGGGTGAAATTTTGTGCTGCTACCAGGACCAGGAACAAAGGTGGGTGGACAAACTGAATTGAGTGAAAGGTAAACTTCAGAATTTGAAGGACAGGATGAAATTACATCTTTAGAACTTTGAAGGCTGACAGAGCCTCTCAATTGCAAGCGACAGAAAGCCCTTTTGCCTGCATTTGCAACCCATGAATCAAACATAGAATGCTGGAAAAGCTCAGAAGGTCTGGCAGCATCTGTGGAAGTGAAACAGAGCTAATATTTTGAGTCTAGTATGTCTGGTCTTCAGAACTGAAAGTATATAATCAAAATGGCAATAGTAAGGCATGGTTAAATATTGGACACTTAAGTACATTTTTGAAATTAAACTGGTCAACCTATTAATGGAAATATTTATGTTGTACAAACGATTATCTATTGTATATTGTCTACATTATTAACATATAAAATTGTATATAATATTTATAACTATATATAATATGTTATGCACTATTATATGTTATGGAAGACTATAATGGAACGTTAGTTTTGATAAATGTGAGGTGTTGCATTTTGATAAGGCAAACCAGGGCAGGACATATACAGTTAATGGCAGGCCCCTGGGCAGAGTTGCTGAACAAAGAGACCCAAGGGTATAAGTGCATAGTTCCTTGGCAGTGGAGTCACAGGCAGAAAGGGTGGTGAAGAAGGCTTTTGGCATGCTTGCCTTCATTGGTCAGTGGGTTGAATAGAGAAGTTGGGATGTCAACTTGCACCTGTACAGGACATTAGTGAGGCCACTCTTAGAATACTGTATTCAGTTCAGGTCTCCCTGTTATAGGAAAAATTTTGTGAAACTTGAAAAGGTTCAGAAAAGATTTCCAAGGATGATGTTGGGATTGGAAGGTTTAAACTATAGGAGAGACTGAATAAGCTTGGGCTTTTTTGCCTGGTGTGTTGGAGGCTGAGGGGTGACTGTATTGAGGTTTATAAACTCATGAGGGGCATGGATAGGGTGAATAGCCAAGGTCTTTATCTCGGGACATAGGTTTAAGGTGAGAGAGGAAAGATTTAAAAAGGACCTGACGGGCACCTTTTTCATGCAGAGGGTGGTGCGTGTATGGTACGCACTACCAGAGGAGGTTGTGCAGGTGGATACAATTGTGGCTTTTAGAAGGCAGCTGGGTGGATACATGAACAGGAGTGATATGGGCCAAATGTTGGCAAATGGGCTTAGATCAGTTTAGGATATCTTTCAGTGTAGAAGAGTCTGAAGGGTCTGTTTCCGTGTTGTAAAACTCCATGACTCTATGACCAGCCCTGTTGTTAGAACACAATTGACTATTATTGATTAGTTTACTCAAAATTACTATGTACAAAAATAATTTTGCTGAAGTGACCTACTATAAGTACTTATTTGATTTATTATGATTCCAACATCCAATCCTCTGTAAGCAGAACTTTTTCCAACTAAGATTTGAGAAAACCAAAGATATATTTAGATACCCTCTGTAAATTTAACTGTCTATTTACCTAACCACCTAGAGCAGCCTTTTCTCTGTTGTTAAGCTTGAACCAAACTATTCCCATCATATTTGACTCTAAGACTTGTTTCCAATTACATATCCGCTCCATCATCAAGAATGACTACTCCTACCTCGATAATATTTCCCATTTCTTGTCTTCGCTTGCCTTTTCCTCAAATAAGTCTATTCAACTACATTCCTTTGTTAGCCTTCCACTTTCCTCCCTTTATAAACATTCCTTAAAATCTACTCATTCAACCAAACTTGAGGTTCCTATGCTAATATCTCCTTATTTAGATTAGATTAGATTAGATTGTGGCTTGTTGTCAATTTTTGTTTGATAACATCCCTGTGAAACGGTTTGGGACTTTTCATGCACTATATAACTGCAAGCCATTGTTGTTAAGTAGGAAGGATAAAGAAACAGAAAAATTAGGATCAGCAAAAGCTCCTTGGATGCTGCCTGAACTGCTGTGCTCTTCCAGCACCACTAATCCAGAATCTGGTTTCCAGCATCTGCAGTCATTGTTTTTACCTCATTCAGCATTTCAGGCCCAGTTCCACCATTCAGTATAATTATGGTTGATCATCCATCTCAGTATCCTGTCCCTGCTTCCTCCCCATACACTTTGACCCCTTTAGCATTAAGAACTATATCTAACGTCTTGAAAGCAGTCAGAAGTCCCACAAAACCAAGTTATAGTCCAACAGGTTTATTTAAAATCACAAGCTTTCAGAGCATGCTCCTTCATCAGGTGGAGTGAAACGAAATACATAGGCATAGAAATTTATAGGCAGAGAGATCAAAAGATTGTACAGTTGGTGTGAGTGGAGTGTTGACACTCTGCCTATAAATTCTATGCCTGTGTGCTTCTCTTCACTCCACCTGATGTGGGAGCAGCGCTCCAAAAGCTTGTGATTTCAAATAAACCTATTGGACTATAACATGGTGTTGTGTGATTTCTGATCTTGTCCACCCCAATCCAACACCGGCACCTCCACTTCTTGGAAGCATTTAATGTTTTGGCCTCAACTGCTTTCTACAGTAGGGTATTCCACAGACTCACCACTCTTTAAGTGAAGAAAATATCTCCGTACAATACTGAATTGTGACCATGGTACTGGATTCCCCTGAGATCTGGAACGTCCTTCCTGTGTTTACCCTGTGTCTAGTCCTTTTAGAGTTTCACAGATTTCCATGAGAACTCCCTCATTCTTAACTCCAGTGAATATAGACCTAACTAATCCAGTCTCTCTTCATATATCAGTTCTACCATCCCATGGATCAGCCTACTAAAAACTTGTTACACTTCCTCAGTAGCCAGACAAGGAAACCAAATTGCAATCAGTATTTCAAATGTGACCTCACCAAGGTCCTGTACAATTGCAGCAAGACAGCCCTGCTCCTGTACTCAAAATCCTCTTGCTATGAAGGCCTAGATAAATTTGCCTTCTTCACCCCCTCCTATATCTGCATGCTTCTTTTCAGTAACTGGTCTACCTAGGCACCGAAATTTCATTGCAACCTCCCACCTTTCCCAATCTGTCTTCATTCAGATAATAATCTGATAATCTGCCTTCCTTATTTTGTTACCAAAGTGGACAGCATCATATTTATCCTCATTATATTTACTCTGCCATATATTAGCTCCACTCACTCAACTTGTCCAAACCACACTGAAGCATCTCTGCATCCTCATCATAGTTCACCCTCCCACCCAGCTTTTTGTCATCTACAAACTTGGAGATGCATTTAAATACCTCATTTAGATCATGAATATATGTTGTGCATAGTTTGGCTTCTAACAGTGATCATTGCAACACTGCACTTGTCACTGCCTGACACGCAGAAAAAAGATCCATTTGTTCTTACTTATTTTTTCTGTCTGCCAATCAGTTCTCTATCTATATTAGTACACTAACTCAATCCCATGTGCTTTAATTTTTCAAGCTAGTCTCTTTTATGGGACCTTATTGAAAGACTTCTGAAAGCCCTGTCTACTTCCTATTTTCTATAGTGAGATTCATTAACTACTCTCTATTCCATTGAAGCTGTTTGAGTCCACAGAATCTTGAAAGATCACCAATGCATTTACTATTTCTATTACCACTTCCTTAAGTGCTTCAGGATGTAGATTATCAGGATTTTTCAGCTTTTAATTGTACCAATTTCTCCAACACTATTTCCCTACTAATAATAATTTCCTTCAGTTTCTCCTTCTCATTAGATGCTGCATTTCTAACAGTTTTAGAATCTTATTTTTGTCTACTAAAATTTGGATTTAATTGTTCTGCCATCTCTTTGTCCCCCAGAATAATCTTCCTCTGTTTCTGATTGTAAGGGAACTACATGTCTTCAGTATTCTTTTTCTCTTCACATGCCTATAGAAGTTTTTACAATCAGTATGTGTTTTCTTGCAATTGTACCTTTGTACTCCTTTGCTGAAATGGAATCTGCTCCCAATCCAGGTCTGCTGCTTTTTTTGGACAACTTGTATATCTCTTCCTTGGATCTAACACTATCCATAATTTCCCTTGTTAGCCAAGCTTGGGCCACCTTGCCAATTTTACCTTCACACCAAACA
>NC_057716.1:52616734-52620077 GCF_004010195.1 Chiloscyllium plagiosum | reverse complement strand
TAGAAGCTTCCTGTGTATAGAAGCTATTGCAGTTGGCGCACCAGACAAGAAAGAGGGCTTTCAGGTTCTTGGATGAGGTACTTCAGGAATTAATCAAGGTTTTCAGTTGGAGGAGAGAGGCTGTATTTCTATGGAAGGTCTGGAGGTTCTGAAGGAACACACTGAGTAAGAAATGGGAGTGATGAAATCTTGCCCTGAGTACCTGACTGTGATGTCATAACACATTGAATTACCACACACAGATAGCCGAGATCAGTGAATGGAAATGTGACATCTCTAGCCACCTGCCATACTGCTCAATGTCTCTCAATAGGATTGCCTGTGACCTTCAACCCTGTCAATTCTTATTCCAGATTACGCCTCAGAGGTACCAAGCCCTCTAAATACCTCAACAACAACTGTGGTACTCAGTAGCACTGTTGATGTTTCAGTGCTTTTGGCCCTGGGTTTGGGTTGGCAGCATTAGGATCCTACCTGCCACACTAAATTCTGCACTCCGTAAAATTGAGTTTTCATAGATGGGGTCTGGCTGCTGGAAATAACTGGAAAAAGATATTGCAGTATTTGTGGGTTCGGGGAAGGGATGAGTGGCACCACAAATTAATGACTCTCATGAATCGCAGTAAATGGAGGTTCGAAGGCTGCAACAGCAGAAGTTTAACTTTAACATCTTTAAAACTGAAGCAATGTTTCAGAACAAAGATTAGAAATATTACGATTCAATTCAAGTAATCTTGTTGATACGTCAATGTTCAGGTAGAACAGAATGAGCCTTTTCCGGGAATGTGTAAAGAATAAAAGGAGGAAACTAGAGGCCATTCTTTTAAGTTAAAAGTTAGTTTGAAAGCATGTTTGAATAATAAATAGGCCAAATTGGTGAGGAAATTGAAACCTCAATTGTTGTCTTGTCATTCCAACATAAAGGAATCGCGATGAAACCACGAGAGACTTTTATCCTGTCTCCATGTTAACCATACTGATTAAAAGAAGTCATACTCACTTTCAGTGTTCTTCAAAATGTCCACAAAGTTTTACATATAATTTATACATACAATGTATGCAGAACAAAATCTAGAGACTTCATTTTAAACTTCCATTACTATATTTCAGAATGGTTCAATTTTTTTCTTAACGGATCAGTTCAACAAATGCAATTTTGTCAGCCACTACCTTAGCATAATTTATAATGCCAGATATTACAGCCAACATATCCGACAACTATGTGTAAAACAGATTTCAAATGGCAATTGTAAGTGCCTGAAATGTGGCAGAGTGATTAATATAGTGAGGCAGAAATTGTTTGATTTATTGCCAAGTCACTAAAAGGAAACCAAATTTCAGATGTTTTTTATTTCAAGATGCTATTTGCTAGACATGTCATCATGAGTACAAACAAAACAAAATGCTTGTGTTAGTTTGTGTAGGTGCTGTTATTATAAGCATTTCTTCATTTATACTCATGAGGACTTACCCAATAAATCACATTGAAATTTGGTTTCTTTCTAATGATACAATCAACAGCAGAAATGATTTCTTTGATAAATGTGGCTTAAGTGCAATGTTTTATGCACATTTCTGAGTGCAGAGAAAAATGAATATATGTTCGTAGACCCCTTGTGAATTTGTGATATTTGCCACACAACTTCTAGTCAGGTGGTTTACAAAGCTTTCTTTTAACTCGTGGTGTATAATCATTTTCAATGTTTGTGCTTTGGATATCTTACTGAAGGACTTTATAAACCAGCTAAGTTAACCACAGACTTCCCAGACTGCTTAGTAATGTCTGAAAGTGATGTCAATTAGCTTTCCGTGCTATTTTAAACTGTAGTATCACTTTCCTGCAGTCTTTTTGACAACTTCAGTTCTGCAGTAGTTCATGTAAAAGAACACATCTACTTATTTTCTTTTTTCCATTTCACAGCCATGTGCAAGCAGACCATCCACTCCCAGATGTCTGCACTTCTACTTTATGACCATCTACGGACGTATATGAGAAGAGTGAGGGCAACATGCCTTGTGATTTTGTCCTACTCAGCTAGTAAAGGCACCATTTCTGTTCCACTGACGGCTTGAGAAAAATTGGCAAGTTGTTGCGTGGGGACTTGTGATTGTAAACATGCATTCTACTATGCAATGACAAAAAACATTAATATATCAGTGTTCTTTATAACTAGGAATTTACATGTAGACAAATATAGTAAAACAAAAATAGTTCTTTTACTAAAAGAAGTTGAGATAAACTTAAGGCTCAAAAAATCCGAAGTACCTTTAAATATTTTAACTTCACCAATCTAAGTCTGAATATGCACAAGTTCAACAAAGTTGATATTGTAGTTCTGCAGGATGATAATGCAACATTGAAGAGTTCTGAGATAGGGGCAGTGAGGTGAACAAACCATCTTGAAAATATTGTGAAGGAGTGACATGACAGATGTTACAACGATTTATTTGGATGTTTATTTTACTTAGTGGAAACTTTGGTTTCACAATTTGACCTTCTCTTTTATTAGAGTTGCCATATTTGCTGGACCATAAGACAGTTTCTTTTAACTGGAAAACTTCTCCTAAAATTACCATATGTCTTATGCCCCACAGGTTGCCCTCAGTCACATAAATCATTACCAAGTGTCTCAGAGTTACACAAATTTGTTAGAGTGTTGTGGGTGTTTTGAAAATTGGTGTGAATGTAATGGAGACAAAACAGGAAAACAATATTCTTATCAAAAGACATTTTGGTCCATTTTTAACTGAAAAGATTAGTTGGGTTTAAAAGAAGCAAGAGAAAGAATTATTGGAAATAGAACAATACTTGGACAGATTCAATTTGTTCACAATCCGGCACTTGTATTTAAAAAATGTAGCTTTAATACAGCATTTATCAAATAGAGATATTGTGTTACGTAGGATACTGTTAGAAGTTCAAGTCCACAAATTGTGATGAGACGTGAGTATACAGCAGAACAAAATCTTTTGATGCAATTTATCCGCATTTAGTTTATCATAAGGTCATTTTTATTCATAACCAAATGCTGCGCTGAGTATTGAGATTTTTGCATTTCTTTTTATATAATTGCTGCCATCAAACATTTTCCTAACCCAACACGACTGCCCATTTATCTTGGCATCTTCCAATGTATGTACCTGTCAGGCAGGAAAGAGATGGTCGGGTGAAGGAACCTTGGTTGACGAGGGAGGTTGAATGTCTTGTAAAGAGGAAGAAGGAGGCTTACATAAGGTTGAGGAAACAAGGTTCAGACAGAGCGTTGGAGGGATACAGGATAGCCAGAAGGGAGCTGAAGAAAGGGATTAGGAGAGCTAAGAGAGGGCATGAAAAATCTTTGGC
>NC_057716.1:52478584-52615662 GCF_004010195.1 Chiloscyllium plagiosum | reverse complement strand
AAGACAGTCAGAAACTTTTTCCCCGGGTACAACAGAGTGTTACAAGGGGACAAAAATTTAAGGTGAAGGGTGGAAGGTATAGGGGGGATGTCAGGGGTAGGTTCTTTACCCAGAGAGTGGTGGGGGCATGGAAGTGGGAGTGGGAGTGGCAGAGTCAGAATCATTGGTGACCTTTAAATGGCAATTGGATAGGTACATGGATAGGTGCTTAAGCGAGGACAAATGTTCAGCACAACATCGTGGGCCGAAGGGCCTGTTCTGTGCTGTATTGTTCTAAGTTCTATGTTCTAATCCTGGCTGGCACAGAAATGGGCAGAGCAGCATCTTCTGTCTTCTTGCAGTCTGCAGTTTAGAGTCTGGGAAGATATGAAAACCCCTCTAAGCGAGGACAAATGTTCAGCACAACATCGTGGGCCGAAGGGCCTGTTCTGTGCTGTATTGTTCTAAGTTCTATGTTCTAATCCTGGCTGGCACAGAAATGGGCAGAGCAGCATCTTCTGTCTTCTTGCAGTCTGCAGTTTAGAGTCTGGGAAGATATGACAAACCCCTCTTTTTATAGCACTATTGCCTTATGCAAGTAAATTTTTAAAAGTCCTGCCTTTGAAGAATTGGTGAATGGCTGAGTGAGTGAATGGGTTGGAGGATACGTGGGTAGCTGGGACCTAGAGATGGTGAGATGGTTGGGTGGGAGAAATTAGATGTGTGGTTGTGGGGTAGTACAGTTCGTTAGCAATCAGGTCGGGTCAGGAGAGTACATAGGTGGTTGAAGGAGGGGCAGTATGACTATGAAGAGTCAGTTGTGAGTTAACCTTCTTTGTTGTTTAAACTGTCTAACATTTCCTGGGTAAGTCTTCAGATAAGTCTTGCACATCTAGTCCAAATCTCCTTTTGAAGTTCCGTGACAGAGATATTCACAGAGGGCCCTGAGTAGCAGGGAATTCACCCATCAAAAGTTTAAACTTCCTGGGCAATTCCCATGTACATCCATGAGCCAGGACTTCAGCAGCCGTCCTGAGAGGAATTTTCCATTGCATGTCTTGCTGTCATTGATCTGAAGATCAGAGGATTTGGGCTGGTAGTTTGCCTCTATGAGAAAGCAGTTAGCTTGATTTAGTTTTACTAGAAACCTGAAATAACGATAGATTTAAATAGAAAACAAGTTCATGAATAAATTACTTAACATAACTGCTTTTGTTTGTTTGGAAACCTAGGTCTGAGGTTTACGTAAGTTGAAATAATTTTGAGAAGCAAAGCTGTCCTTTGATGCTTTAAAGTATATCTAATGATCAGAACTAAACCTGGACAAATTGTGTAAAAATATAGGCAACCATTTGATTATAGTCTGATTGTGCTGTCGAAGAGAAGAGCCATACCATCAGAGTCAACCAGCCTTGACGACAAAGTTCACTGCAAGCTGGAAAAACAGCACCTCATTTTCCACTTGGGGACTCTGCAGCCTTCAGAAGGCAATCAGGAGTTCAATAATTTAAAGGACCTGAGCACTTTCTCTCATGTTGTTACCCCAACTCCCACAACCAGACCTTGCCACCATATGGGCTAGACAATCCATTTTCAGCTATTGATTCTCCCAGGCTGACCATTACCCACTTCTTTGCTCGTATGTTGTTTTCTCACTCTTTCTGGGCTCCATCTCCAAATACCGTTTACTCCTTCCCCTTCCCCTACCCCATCTTCAATGTATACGCCGAACTTTTCAGAGCTGCAGTCTGTTCTGAAGAATGGTCACTAGACCCAAAATGTTAAGTATGCTGAGTTTTTTCCAGCAATGTCTGCTTTTGTTGTAGACTAAAATAGTGGCTCAGGACAGTGTATACAATGCACGGCAGAGCAGGAGGAAGATTAATGATCTCCTGTGCTCAGCAAATGTAAATGACATCGTCTTCCTTCTGCACTTGACTGTAGCCAACCATGTGAACTGGAAACAGACCAGTCCCTGACATGACTATAGCATCCCCCTAGTCCCACTGAGGACCCGTCTGACTTTAAGATATGACCATTTGGTTGAAGCAATGCAGTCTGTTTGCTGCATAAGCTGCTGGCATGTGCTGTCCGTGTGACATTAACATAACATGGTACTGTGCAGTGACATATCCACCTCCTTGACTGTTCAGTGTTCTGAGCCTTGACAAGCTGCCTGCCTTTTCATCAAAAAGAAATGCAAACCACAGAGGCTAGTCGTGTCCAAGTGAGTGAGAATGCAGAAAAGAAGCTAATAGCCAGAAGATTCACCCAGAGTACATGCGTTTGTGTGCAATTGTGGCCCTGTGCAACTGAGCAGAAACTGTCATGAATATCTCTGAGCTGTAAAGTGCAGTCCCGGAGGGCTTCAGGTCAAAATGAAGGGCATAATGTTGTGGTGAGGCTGGTATCTTGCTGATGATGACCTGCATGGATGAAGGGTAGAAAATAACATTGTCCCCAGAGCATGCAGGATCATTGCGCTGAAGACAGATTTGGATAAAGGTCTGGAGAAGCAATTGGCAAACTGCTGCTGTGAGATAACCTCTCTGATTTTTGTCTTCGGCATTAGCACTATCCAGGTTTCCTGGGGAATGACAGGAGAATTGGAAGTGGCATAGAAATGAGCTGAGTTGGCTAATAATAAGATGCAAATGTTGTTGCCCAGTTGTAAGATTCTCACACTTTAAATCCTAGGGGGAAAACCTCTCTATTGATGTTGAGATGCTAATGCTTCAATTTTCATTATACTTTCCCACATTTCTCACCGTTGCCCTCATTGCGCAAAGGAGCAGCAAATTCCGCCCAATGTGATTTAACAGGTAAATTGTCACATTCCAGTAAGCAGAGAAGAGTGTCGTGATGTGATCATTTCATAGTAACAGTTACGTTTGAAAAATAACTAGAATCCTTCAATATTTCACACAACATTATAAATTTAATTTGGTAGCATATTGCATGGAATGATTTTCAAAGAAAAATGAAAACATCTTGGACTTCAATGCCAGTATTTATTTAAGAGGCTAATGACCATTTACGGAGCTCAAAGTGTTAAATATCCACATTCTTGTGATTTCATACTTTAATCTTTCAATCCATTAATCCTCCTTTCCTGCTGGAGTATCATGTAGTATGCTTGAGGTTGAATTATGTGTTCAATCAGGCCAAAAACTAGGGAAATAAATGCTCACTTTTACAATGATTGAATGGAGAAGAAAAGTTATGGAAACAATTTAGGTTCATTTTTAAAAGAACAATAATCGAAGCAAGGTAATACTAGGAAAGAGGAAGGAAAGTGGTTATCAGAGACTGATAGAAGAGTAAGTTGAAAAAAATCAGTCACTTCTTTCATCCTGCACTGACTCATTGGTGCCCCTTTAACTGGACTGATTACTTTGCATAAAAGCAAAATGCTGCAGATGCTGGAAATCTGAAACAAACACAGAGAATGCTAGAGATACTCAGCAGGTCGGTAGAGAGAGAAAAACAGAGTTAACATTGAGTCTGGTATGTTTCCTCTTCCTTAAGAATGATGGACAGAGGTAATGTTTTGTATGATCAAATTAATTAGGAATCAAATGGAGCAGGCTGTTGGCCCTCTAGTCTTCTGTTCCATTTATTAATCACATGATTGATCTGATTTTGAGTTCAACTCTGCTTTCCTGCATATACCTGATAATCTTTGTGAGTCAAGGACTTAAATATTCAGTGACCGTTTAATGTTACTTGGGTGATTTGTCTTAGTGTTGCATGAGCTGACACTGGATTTTTGATGTGTCAGGGAGTGCTATATATTATACTGTTAATTAATTTTCACACAGCTTACAAAATACACTTTTGCATTCAATGTTAGCAGAATTTATTGAAAAATATAGAGAAAGGTACTATCGTATTGTGCAACTGTTTTAGAATAATGTGTTGAACTTTTTTGGGGGATGTGGACATCACTGGCAAGGCAAATTTGTATCCCATCTGTGTACTCTGAAGATGTAAAAATTCAACTCCAAAATCGAAGATTGAAGTCCAGAGTATGCCAAACCAGGTAGGGATGGTAGGGAAGGTCTAATTTGCTTTTCACAAGGTTACATTTTCAGCATTAGCCCACAAATTTCTGTTGTGACTGTTTTGCCAGTTATCTGACTTCTGTCTGTTTGTTAGCCTTGATACTATAAAGATAGCTGACCCCCAGGTTTACCAGGCATTTAGAATGTTCCTTGTTCCAGTCCTACTCTGGCTGCCACCCACAACACTTTCTCTGGTACATCAATGGCATTATTGGTGCTGCTTCCCTCTCTCATCATTGAAAAAGTTCATCAATTTTGCTTCCAATTTCCATTCTGCTCTCACCAGGTCCATCTGACTCTTCCCTTCCTTTCCTGGCATTCCTGTTTCCATTTCTGGGGATAGGCTGGCCACCGATATGCATTACAAACTCACTGACTCTCCCAGTTACCCTGACTATACGTCCTCACATCCTGCTTCCGGTAAAGACTCTATTCCGCTCTCCCAATTCCTTAGTTTTCATTGCACCAGTTCCAATGATGCTAACTTTGACAAGGGAGCCTCCAAAGTGTCGACCTTCTTCCTCAACCAAGGATTCCCTACCACGGTAGTTGACAGGATCCTCAGCCGTGTCTGACCCATTTCCTGCAATTTGACCCTCATTACCCTCCCGAAACAGCAATAATGTCCCCCTCATTCTCACCTTACACCCACCAACAAAAGATCCAAAAGATCAGGAGCTGCCATTTTTGCTACCACCAGCAGGATGCCACCATCAAGCACATATTCCTTTGTGATCTCTTGTCAGCTTTCTGAAGGGATCATTCCCTCCAGGATTTTGTTCCACTCCTCCTCCATTCCCAACACCTCCCGACATCCTCACGGCACCTTCCATACAACTGCAAAAGATGTAATACCTGCCCTTTAACTTTCTCCCAGTTCAGTATCAAAAGCCCCAGGCACACCTTCCAGGTGAAGCAGCGGTTTACCTGCATTTTACCCAATCTAGTCTACTGCATTCGCAGCTCACAATGTAGTCTCCTCTGTATTGGGGAGACAAAGTGCAGAGTGGGCAACCATTTTGCGGCATACCTATGTTCCGTCCTCCCTGTACAAGGATCTCTGTGAGTCTCTCACCCACTGCACACCCCCAAGTCATCTCCTCTGCCCTGAAGCCCTTCAGACTCCCACCTCCATTGAACTATCACATTCTCAGTTACCCTCCCCCAGCATCACCCCCCCCCCCCATTTATCTCTCAGCCCCCTTGGCTCACAAGCCTCATTCCTAATGAAGGGCGTTTGCCTGAAATATCGATTCTCCTGCTCCTTGGATGCTGCCTGACGTGCTGTGCTTTTCCAGCACCACACTCTCTATATTGGTGGAAGTGTTTGGACATGTGCATTTTGCAACAGACTACATATGAAATTGGACATTTTACACAGACGATGTCTGTATCTAGCTGAAGCAGCTGATGACTTTTCAATTGGAAACTAGAAGAAATAGTTGGTTTCATAGATTGTGTCTTGGCGACCAGGACCTGACTGAATCATAATTTGTGTTTTCCATCTCTAAATCCAATCCATTGGATTTTCTGTTGAATCGGAGGATGATCAGTTTCCTTCATGAATGCTTCAGTCGAGTCATCATAATAAATTCTAACCAGACAAAATATTTTTTTCATTTTCATCAGCTTATTATGAACTGTTTTAAACAAAATATAAATAAAATTATTCAGAAAATTGATTGTTCCTTTCATTGAATGTAGCAGAAAGCCATTTCAGAGAGGAATTTTAGTTTGTTAGTAAAATATATTATCTGTCCTAAGTAAAGAAAAAGGAAAAATAAGTATATTCTAATTGAACCATACTGTTTCTTTCCCCACATACCATTCCATACTATTTTATAGTGTCATTTAAACATTATCATGGAAGAGCACAGAGTCTGTTTTATTTCTCATTTATTTTCCCATCTTTCTGTCGGACATATTCTGTTTTATATCCACTGTGTGCTCTTAATTTTTCCCCTACTCTTTTCTGTTCCTCAGATCTTTTAAAATTTATTATAATTATTTCATATCTCTCATTCTATATTCTATAATTTATTTGTTATAACTGATGAAATGAAGAAGTGATGGAAGATGCAGTGTGAGTATTTCTCCTTTAAGTGATCAGCGTCAGTTTGGAATCCATTTAAAAACCTTGAGCTGAAGTCAGTTTTGACCTATGGCTGCACATTTGAACATATGTCTGTGAGGGTATATGTCACCAGAAAGCAGGAGTGGTACAATTGATCCAGATTGTTGTTCAACTGACAGCTGTTTAAAAGGATTTTTATCAGTAGCCTTTCAAGAGTTGGTAATTTTACAGATATAAAAACACAAGAAACTGTACTGGTAATTTAACAAATTATTGATATTTATGTGGCAAAGTGTAACAACTAAAAAAAAATTCTTCAGAAAGTACCATCACTTGACATTTGTGTCAACATAAGAGGTGACATTAGATAATTTCAAAAGATCAATTATGCCAAGTGTAAGGTAAGCAGTGAAAGCTAGTTCTGATTAAATGCTCGAATTACAATCTTAGATCCTTCTGAGAGTCAAATCAGCCAACTACAAGTTTTTGAGTTTTACTAGATCACAGCTGTTCTGTTTTAATGTAGATTACTCGTGATTCATCTCTCCATGGAGTGAGCATACACTGCTGTGGTCAGTGCTCACATTCAGTCAATGTCCTGCCTCTTTGTCTCAGCACAGAGTGCAATCTGCCTGTTGAAATTCATTCAAAGATTTGTCACAGATGGAGATTTTTTTAACCTTCGTTTCGTGACATCAGATTTGAAGGAGCCATTGGCAATGAGATACAATTGTTTAGGAACCAGTTTTTTGGGGCTACAATTGATGTTTTACGTGTAAACACTTCCGGTTTGGTGAATACATGAGGAGGTGTATATAAAAATCTACTGGGGAGAAAAATACTCTTTAAATCAACCTTCTCAGACATGTTGTAACACACCTTCAAGGCTGATGGGACATGGACCCTGAGCTGGTAGTCCAGAGATAAGGACAGTAACATTGTGACACAAGGACCTGAGAATCCACGTGAAGTATGCAGAATTGGTAGATCACTGATTTGACACCAGCGCTGCCACTTGGGCTGCAGAACTCAGCCAATGGCCTCTCTTCATCTTGCACAGTTGAATGCAGGTGCAACAATAGGCTAATGTAGTGCCACTATTTAAGAAGGTTGGTAAGAAATAGCCAGGGAACTATAGACCGGTGAGTCTGACGTCAGTGATGGGCAAGTTGTTGGAGGGAATTCTGAGGGACAGGATTTACATGTATTTGGAAAGGCAAGGACTGATGAGGGATAATCAACATGGTTTTGTGCCAGGGAAATCAAGTCTCACAAACTTGATTGAGGTTTTTGAAGAAGTAATGGAGGATTGATGAGGCCAGAGTGGTAGATGCAATCTATATGGACTTCAGTAAGGCATTTGACAAGGTTCCTCATGGGAAGCTGATTAGCAAAGATAGATCTCATGGAAAACAGGGAGAACTAGCCATTTGAATACAGAACTGGCTCGAACGTACAAGACAGAGGGTGGTGGTGGAGGGTTGCTTTTCAGACTGGAGGCATGTGACCAGTGGAGTGCCACAAGGATCGGTGCTGGGTCCACTGCTTTTCATCGTTTATATAAATGATTTGGATGCGAACATAGGAGGTATAGTTAGTAAGTTTGTAAAATGGGAGGTGTAGTGGACAGCGAAGAAGGTACCTCATAGTACAATGGGATCTTGATCAGATGGGCCAATGGGCTGAGGAGTGGCAGAAAGAGTTTAATTTAGATAAATGCGAGGTGCTGCATTTTGGAAAAGCAAATCAGAGCAGGACTTATACACTTAGTGGTTAGGCCCTAGGGAGTGCTGCTGAACAAAGAGACCTTGGAGTGTAGATTCATAGTTCCTTGAAAGTAGAGTCACAGGTAGATAGAATAGTGAAGGCGGCATTTGGTATGCTTTCCTTTGTTGGTCAGAACATTGAGCAGCAAAGTAGAAATGCTGTTGCTGCAAAGTAGGAGTGTTTTATAATTTATAGAGCTATCTAAAATTGCAGTTATCTCTAGGAAGTGGTGTGACATATGTTAAATTATTTGATCCTAACTTTGAAGATTCTACAAAAACAACTTGCTTCCAGCTCTGGGTACTGCAGTAGGTATTCCCCTGGAACTATATCATGACAAGGAGAAATGCAAAGGCAACACAGAGTAGGGCAAGCTACTGGAAAAGGCAGGAGGTGAAAGGGGAGAAGGCATCTTACCAGGAGGCAAAATCCACCAAGGGTGTCCTCGGAACAATTCCTTCCCTTGAACTTCAGCAAGAAATAAGCTTGTTAGATGTTCCCATTTGATTAAGGTCAACATCACTGAAATCTGACTAGTACTTCTACAATGACTGCAAACTCAGAACAAGACAAACTGGATTGCAGCTGTCCTGTGCTACAGAGCTTCAGTGATCCTCCACAGCAAGCACATAGGTTTGTGAGAATCACAGACTTGTCCATTGTGCAGTGTGCCATTTACTGTTTCTGTCTCCTTTCTGGAGGTTTGCCTGCCAACTCTGAATGTACTACAAGGAGAGATTCCGCTCTCTTAATGTGCATCATGTAGTCAATTCTGGTATATGGCTTATCTTGCAGGTCAGTGCCTAGCATCAGTAATCATGAAACCCTTATTCTGCAGCAGACGACGGTGCGATCTGTATTTCAATCACTGACAAATCAAAGGCCAAAAACTGAGCAAAAAGAGGTAATGTTTGAGGTCATGGCACATGATATTAGTGTGCAATCCATGCACATGTTGACAATGGGTATACAAGGAAAAACATGCTGTCACATAAAAAAGACGATATTGGTGCATATTGGTCATATTGGTGCATTGAAGCAATTCTTCCTCGACAACAAAACCAGAAATAGCAGGAAAAGCTCAGCAGGTCTGGCAGCATCTGTGCAGAGAAATCAGGGTTAACATTTTGAGTGACCCTTCCTCAGAACTCAATACTTCCTGGACTCCGGAAGAACTCTTCAGTGCTTAGAAGAATTTCTGTCAATGTCCACTTTCAGCTGCAACATGGTGGAAAATTTTCCACCATGATGGCAAAGCTGTTGCTATTGGCTCTGCATCATTTAGCTCAGGAGAAGAAGGAAGAGCAGGAGGAGAGAAGGAGGAAACACCTTTCTGACCAGACTGTCTGTGAGCAACTCTTTCAAGTAAACCTAACTCAATTCCCCAGCCAGCGACAGTTCTGCATTTTAACTTCTGTCAGTTACCAATCACCACAACGTTCATTTAGCCATAATGCAGATATAAAAATCAATACAAATTTGAAAAACCAAATTTATAAATGAAACTATTGTGATTTGCTTACAAACATAAGCCACTCGTTTGTATGTATTTGCATAGTGTCTGTCTTAGTCGTGCCTTTGATCCCTCAGCCATCTTGCAACTACACCACACCCGATGAAGGGCTTTTGTCTGAAACTCGGAAAAAGTGAGGACTGCAGATGCTGGAGATAGAGTCATGTGTGTGCCACTGGAAAAGTATAACAGATCAGGCAGCATCTGTGGAGCAGGGAAATCGATGTTTCGGGCATAAACCCTTCATCAGAAATGAGGCTTGTGGGCTGGGAGGGCTGAGAGGTAAATGGGAGGGGGGTGGGCCTTGGAGTAGGTAGCTGAGAATGCAATAGGCAGATGAAGGTGAGGGACAAGGTGATGGGGTGGAGAGGAGAGTGAAGTGGATAGATGGGAAAGGTGATGGACAGATCAAGAGGCTGGTGCTGAGTTGGAGTCTTGGGACTGAGATAAGGTAGGGGGAAGGGGAAATAAGGAACCTCGTGAAATCCACATTAATCCCATATGATTGCAGGGTCCCAAAACAGAAGATGAGGCATTCTTCCTCAAGGCATCGGGTGGTTAGGGTTTGGCGATGGAGGAGGCCCAGGACTACGTTTCCTTTGTGCAGTGAGAAGAGGAGTGGAAATGTTCAGCCATGGGGCGATGGGGTTGGTTGGTGTGGGTGTCCCAGAGATGTTCTCTGAAACGATCCGCAAGAAGGTGTCCTGTCTCCCCAGTGTGGAGGGGACCACATCGGTGCACCGGATACAGTAGATAACATGTGTGGAAGTACATGTAAATTTCTGTTGGATGTGGAAGGATCCTTTGGGGCCTTGGATGGAATTGAGGGGGCAGGAGTGGAAGCATCTTTGCACTTCCTGCAGTGGCAGGGGAAGGTGCCGGGACTCTCCGAAATGCTCATAGGGGTGGGGAGGGAAATATATCCCTAGTGGTAGGGTTTGTTTGTAGGTGGCGGAAGTGACAGAGGATGGTGCAATGTATACAGAGGTTGGTGGGGTAGAAGGTGAGGATCAGGGGCGTTCAGACCTTGTTGTGTTGGGAGGGTTGGGGTTCAAGGGCGGAGAGGTGGGAAGTGGAGGACATGCGCTGGAGGGCATCGTCAACCATGTGAGAGGGGAAATTGTGGTCTTTGAAGAAGGAGGCCATCTGGGATTTTCTGAGGGAGAATTGGTCATCCTGGGAACAGATGTGGCAGAGGTGGAGGATTTGGGAATAAGGGATGGCATTTTTACCAGAGGCAGGGTGGGAGGAGGTGTAGTCCAGGTAGCTGTGGGAGTCTGTGGGTTTGTGGTGGATGTCTGTGGTTAGTTGGCTGCTGGAGGTGGAGATGGGGAGGTCCAGGAAGGGGAGGGAGGTGTCCCAGATGGTCGAGGTGAATTTGAGGTTTAAGTGAAGTTGATGAACTGTTCAACCTCTTCATGGGAGCACGAGGTAGCGCTGATACAGTCATCGATGTAGTGGAGGAAAAAGTGGGGGATGGTACCGATGTAACTGCAGAAAGCGAAAAGTTAAACGTACCTGACAAAGGAGCAGGCATAGCTGGGCCCCATGTGGGTGCCCAAGGCTAACACGTTGGTTTGGAGGAAGTGGGAGGATTGGAAGGAGAAGTTGTTGAGGGTGTGGACCAGTTCAGCCAGGTGGATGAGGGTGTCAGTGGAAGGGTATTGGTTGGGGCGGTGTGAGAGGACGAAACGGAGGACTTGGAGGTCTTTGTTGTGGCTGATGGATGTGTGCAAGAACTGGATGCCCGTGGTGAAGATGAGGAGTTGGGAGCTGGGGAAACAAAAATCTTGGAGGAAGCGAACGGTGTGGGTGGTGTCCCGAATGTAGGTGGGGAGTTCCTGGACTAAGGGCAACAGGACGTTGTCAAGGTATGCAGAGGTGAGTTCAATGGGACAGGAGCAGGCTGAGACAATGGGTCGACCGGAGAAGTCAGGTTTTATGAATTTTCAGTCGCAGGTAGAATCAGGCGGTGCGGGGTTCGCAGACAGTGAGGTTGAAGGCTGTGGATGGGAGACCCCCGGAGGTGATGAGGTGTGTAGGGTCTGGGAGGTGATGGTTTGGTGATGGGAAGTGAGGTTATAGTCGAGGCGTCAGAAGGAGGCGATGTCTGCGAGTTGGCTCCTGGCTTCAGTGGTGGAGAGGTTGGTGCGCCAAATTACCAAATGCCATCCCCCCCGTTCTGCTGGTTTGATGGTAATGTTGGGGTTGGAGTGGAGGGAGTGAAGGGCTGCGCATTGCGAGGGCAGGAGGGTGGGAAGTGGTCTATTTCACTGTGGCAGTTAGAAATAAAGAGGTCAAGGGCAGGCAACAGGCTAGCGCAGGGTGTCCAGGGGGATGGCCTGTGTTGGTGGCCAGAGAAGGGATCCTCAGTGAGTGAGTAGGAGTCTTGATTGAAAAAGTGGGCATGGAGGCAGAGGTAGCAGAAGAAATGTTCGATGTCGCAACATGCCTCGAACTCATTAATCTGGGAGTGTAGAGGGATGAAGGTGAGGCCTTTGCTGAGGACTGAACGTTCATCCTCAGTGATGGGGTGGTCTTGGGGAATAGTAAAAGCATGGCAGGGCTAGAGGCTACGACCTGGGGTGGGGATGGAGCTGCCACTAGAGTGGGTGTGGTAACTGGGTGGGATGTGACATCACCAAGGGAAGTGACGCTTGTGGGGGCAGACATGATATAACATGTGAGGTCAGTGACATCGCCAGCTGAGTTCCAGTGAATGATGTCACTGATGGTAGAAGTGATGTTGGTGATGTAGTCATCCGTGTTCCAGTCAGCTACATCTCTAGGGGTGGAAGTGGCTATGGCAGTGGCAACTGCAGGGGCAGAGGTGACACGCACAATAAGTATTGCATCATTGCCAGCGGTGGTGGATCTAGCGGTAGTCGCAGTGCTGTGGATCCTGCGGTGGTCACGGAGGCAGTCGTCTTCCCGACGATCGCACAAGTGGTTGTGTGGACGGCGATCGCGGAGATGGTTGTCTGGACAACGATTGCAGAGGTGGTGTGGTCAGCAGTGATTGCGCCTGTGGGGGGCAGGGGCAGAAGTGATGTCATAATTTGCTGCAGCATTTGTGGCTGGATCGGCTACATGTCTAATGGCATCAGAGCAATTCCAGAGGCCAAGAGAAGCTTCTGGAATAATCGAAGAAACACGAGTATTGAGGTAAGTACATGAAAGTGTGTTTAACTTTCACCCCATGGCTGAACACTTCAACTCCCCTTCCCACTCCACCAAGGACATGCAGGTCCTGGGCCTCCTCCATCGGCAAACCCTAACCACCTGACACCTGGAGGAAGAACACCTCATCTTCCACCTCGGGACCCTGCAGCCATTCGGGATTAATGTGGATTTTACCAGTTTCCTCATTTCCCCTCCCCCCACCTTATCCCAGTCCCAAATCTCCAATTCAGCACCACCTTCCTGACCTGTCCACCGTCTTTCTCATCTATCTGCTCCACCCTCCTCTCCAACCTATTACTTTCTCCCTCACCTTCATCTATCTGTTGCATTCTTAGCTACCTTCCCCCCAACCCCACCCACCTCCCATTTGTCTCTCAGCCCCCCGGCCCACAAGCCTCATTTCCAGCACCACACTCTCGACTTATGCCTGAAACTTTGATTTTCCTGCTTCTTGGATGCTGCCTGACCTGCTGAGCTTTTTCAGCACCACGCATTTTGACTAGTGCCTTTGTCTCTCCTAATGCTGTTTCGCGATTCTACTTCCGGCTGCATCAATATTGATGGAAGGTTGCTAGCTTTCATTGAAGGAGTCTGCAGATATATTGCCCTAGACCAGCTCCAGTTCTGGAAGACCCAGCTTTGGATTGTACCATCTCAGACTAAGCAACGTGAGTTTGGGCCTGTGAGCTGATGGACAACAGCAAAGGCACTGATGGTGTGGCAGTGATACAGTGATGAATGCTGTCATCCTGAGAGAAGGTAGCAAATTGAAAGGAATCACTGTCACTCTCCTGAATAGATCTTTTGCTTCTTGGTAATCTGTTGCTTAACCCTTGGTAAGTTCACATTTGGAGTATTGTGTCCAGTTTTGGTAATTATTATAAAAAGAATACAGAGGCAGTGAAGAGGATCCATGCATGTACATGAGTACCAATTACCATGAAAGGGTTAACTAGCTGTTTTTTTTCTGTATGGAAAAAAAAAGCAGCGGGATAACCTAATAGAGGTCTTTGAAATTATGGAATGTTTTGATAGCTTGGATTAAAAAATGTGTTCCGTTCTGGAGAAGAGTCTATCTAGAGATCGTACGATAAGATAATGACCCACAAAATTGAATTGGAAACTCGGAAGAAAATTCATCACCTAAAAAATGCTTAGAATATGGAACTGACTGCCACAGGGAATACTTAAGAGAATAGTATAGATGCAGTTCAGAGGAAACTAAATGAACATTTGAACAAGGTTGTGGAGGTGAGTACAATTACAGCATTTAAAAGATATTTGGACAGGTATGTGGATAGGAAGGGTTAAGAAGGATATGGGCCTAATGCAGGCAAATGGAACCAGTTCAGTTTAGGAACCTTGGAGTTAGCATGGATGAGTTTGACCAAAAGGTTTGTTTCTGTGCTGTATGAATCTATGAGAAGAGAATAGGAAGTTACAATGTTGAAATTAGATGAGAGAAAAAGAAGAGAGAACATTTGATGGGAGCATAAACACCAGCATGGACTGGTTGGGCTGAGGGCCTGTTTTATGTAACTTGATGAGATTGCTATAAGACTCTGCATGCTGCTGTCTGAGTTGACACCATAGCACCACTAAGACATCAGCAATCATGCATTGTATCATGGTTGGTTCTGCTCGTACGTTAATGAATTATGCTTAAAAATATAGTTTCCGCGCTCTGCTCACAGCCCTATGCCAAATTGATGCAGGGCCCCATGGTCCTTTATGGTGACAACAAGCTTTTTGGTAGACCTACCTATGTACCAAACATTGTCATGTGCCAGCCACATAATTAACATCCTTCTGTAGGCTGCCCATTGAACTGCTCATCTGAGATATCTGGAACAGAACTCAAATATTGGCACTTGTACAACTTTGTTCCTTTCTCTTGCTGCAGGCCACTTGCGCCTGGTATCTCGTCACAATCAAACATATGAATATGTGTAGAAGTAGGCCATTCAACCCTTCACATGCATCATGGCAGTTCTGTTTGTGTTCAAAATTCCACATTCCCATCTACCCTAATAATCTTTGATTCCCTCACCTAACAGGATCTACCTCTGCCTTGAAAGAATTCCTTTACCGCCAAGTTTGCTGCCTTCCGAGGCATAGAGTTTCAAAATCCTAAGAGAAAAGTTTACCACTTATCTCTTTCCTAAGTCTCTTCCCTTTATTTTAAACAAACAGTTTCCACTGTTTTTCTGCTGACTTATAAGACAAAACATCCTTTCTGCTTTCACATTGTCCAGACCATTCATGATGTTGTACACTTTCAATCAGATAACCCCTCACTCTTTTAAGCTTCAGTGAAAACAAGCCCAGTCTGCCCCATCTTCCTCATAATACAATGCATTTATACTCTTCCTTAAACACAGAGACCAAAACTGCAAATAATATTTGAGCTGTGGTCTCACCAATGCTCCATATAACTGAAGCATAACCTTCTTAGTTTTTGATTTCATGCCTCATGAAATAAAGGAGATCATTCCCAATCCGTTGCTGTACTTGTATTCTAACTTCTTGTGACTCATGCATGAAAGCATCTACTGTAAATCCTTCTGCACTTTGGAATTCTGCAGTCATTCTACATTCGATCAATACTCTGCTTTTTTATTCTTCCTGCCAAAGTCAGCAACTTCACATTTCCCTATTTTATTCCATTTGCCACATTTTTCCCACTCAGTTTAACTAATCTATATTGATCCACATCCTTGGAATGTCATCTTCACAACGTACTTACCTATCCATCTTTCAATCATTTGCTACCTTAGCATCTGTGCTTTCATCCCTTCATTTAGGTCATTGTTATAAATTGTAAAAAGTTGAGGGCCCAGAGCAGACCACTGCTGCATCCCACTAATTAGACCTTCCAATCTTAAAAAGATCCATTTCTGCATACTCTGTTTTTTGTCAGCCAGCCTGTCTTTCATCTGTGTCAACATGATACCCTCTTGGCAGAAAGAATAAAAAAGAGAAATCTATTATCTGAATATCAGAGTTTGCAGAGGTCTAAGGTGCAGAGTGATCTAAACGTCTTCGCACGTAAATCACAGAAGGTTCGCATGCAAGTGCAGCAAATAATCAGTAAAGCTATTGGAATGTTACGGTTTATTCTGAGAAGAATTGAATAGAAGGGAGTTTATGCTTCAATTATGCAGGTTCATTGGTGCAGCTGCATCAGAAGTGCTATATACAGTACTGGTCAGCGTATTTGGAGAAGGATGTTAATGAGTTAGTAGTCGTAGTAGTTCAAAAAAGCTTTGGGTGACTAATACCTGGAATGAGTGGATTACTTTATGTGGAAAGGCAGGGGGGTGGAGTTTAGAAGAGTCAGAGCTGACTTAATTGAAGCACATAAGTTGCTGAGGGGACCAGATGGATGTTGAAAGCATGTTTCTTCTTGTGGGAGAATCAAAAAATAGGAGGTCAAAATTTATAAACTCAGGGGCGACCATTTAAAATAGATTAGGAAACATTGTTACTCTTGGAGGATTGAGAGTCTTTGGAATTCTCTTCCACAAAAGGCAGTGGAGCTAGAATCTTTACATATTTTTAAGGCAATGGTAGATAGATTCTTGAGTGAAAGATTATTGGGAATATGCAGGAATGGAAAGTAAAGTTGTGGTAGTCCCAGAGGACCATAGGACTACTCTTATTTATGGGCAGCAAGGTGGTTAGCACTGCTGCCTCACAGCACCAGAGACCCGGGTTCAATTCCTGCCTCGGTCAACTGTCTGTGTGGAATTTGCACATTCTCCCCGTGTCTGCGTGGGTTTCCTCCGGGTGCTCCGGTTTCCTCCCACAGTCCAAAGATGTGCAGGTTAGGTGAATTGGCTGTGCTAAATTGCCCGTAGTGTTAGGTGGATTAGTCAGGGGTAAATATAGGGGTGTGGGTTTCTCTTTGGAGGGTCGGTGTGGACTTGTTGTGCCGAAGGGTCTGTTTCCACACTGTAGGTAATCTAATCAGAAGAGAGGACTAGTAGTGAGTTTAATCTGAGGTCCCCCATCTCAGGTGAGGGATAAAGTTGAGAAGACAAGATGATCATGGTAATGTCAGCCGGTAGAGTCAGATCAACCATGATCTTACTGAATGAAGAAAACATTTCAAAGGGCCAAATGGCCTACTTTTGTTGTTTATTAATATTGTTTACTGTTTGTGCTCTACTGCTTGTCACAATCTCAGCCATAGCTGCTTCAATGGTGGAGAACTATATCTATTGTGGGCGGCACAGTGGCACAGTGGTTAGCACTGCTGCCTCACAGCGCCAGAGACCTGGGTTCAATTCCCGACTCAGGCGACTGACTGTGTGGAGTTTGCACATTCTCCCTGTGTCTGCGTGGGTTTCCTCCGGGTGCTCCGGTTTCCTCCCACAGTCCAAAGATGTGCAGGTTAGGTGAATTGGCCAGGCTAAATTGCCTGTGGTGTTAGGTAAAGGGGTAAATATAGGGGAATGGGTGGGTTACACTTCGGCGGGTCGGTATGGACTTGTTGGGCCGAAGGGCCTGTTTCCACACTGTAAGTAATCTAATCTATTCCATTAGGCCTTCTCCTGACACCTTGTTTACAGGCCCAATTTAATTTAATGGTCACTGGTGCCAGCGAAAGACATCATCAGACTCATGGTGAAGCAGTGATCCTACTGGATTTGGAAAGACGTCCTTCTCATATACTCAGAAGAGTAGGTTAGTACTGAAGTCAATGGTTTTTGTGTGGATTGTTAATGTGTAAGCCTTCTAACCCATTTAAATTGTTTCCTGCCTCATTTTCTCCAAGGGTCTAAGGTTAAAATCATGCCAAATATTCCTAGACAGTTATTTTAAAAGGGAAAAAAAAAGAAAACGTGTTTAAATTTACATTGTTTTGTGTTGTTAAGAATCTTTCTTGGCTGTTGAAACCACAAAGGCAAGCTATTACTCAGTTACATGTCCTTTGACCTGAAGAATTACATGCGGAAGGGAATTTGGTACTATTAGTGGGGGGTGAGGGTGTTTGAAAATAACAGAGAAAACAATCTTGCAAGTAGAAAATCAAACTGCTCTGAAAACATTTTTTTTTTAAATCGTTACAAGCACTGTAAATTTGTTTAACGTTGGAGTAATTTTTTAAAATGGTAAAAACAACTGACTACCTTATTCAAATACATTTATTTATTCTGCTAGATTGATTCTAATGACATTTAAATTAAAGCTATGCTCACAGAGTCCAGCTGTCTCTCAGGAAATGCCTTGGTGCCTTCCATACAGCGATTCCTGAGAAACTAAATCTATTTTACAGCAATAAAAAGGCCATAAAACACACTGAATAATTTATTGCAAGCTTTCTGTCAACGAGAAGGTGTGGAGAGGTTTTGCAGAAGAGATTGCTTCAGGAAAGAGTTTTTTTTTGCATCTTTGCTTGATAATTTATAAGCACGTACACTGCGAGTCAGAGTCCACCAGCAAGTTGGAAATATAATACATTGTCAACAGTACACTACAGTGATTCACAGGCCACAAGCAACATTCTGGTCCCATCCAGCTCTGATTAATGCAACTGATCAGTTAAGATTTTTGTGGTAATTCATTGTTTATAACTTTAACATTTTATGTTATTGCGAGTAGGATTCCGAATAAAAATATGGCAATTTAATTAGCAATTAAATCTGCAGTAATTATGTCAAAATCATTCTTCCGTGTGTACAAATAAGATTGTCCATTGGAGAGCGATGATGGCTTGCAGCTGCATTTATACACATTACCAACATAAAAGAAATTGAAAAAAAGTACAAACGCCTGCTACATAAACATTAAAACTGTGTGATCTTGAATCTGAGTAAATATTGCTCCAAAATTCCTCAGTTGGGCTGCACTTAAGTTGGCTATTACACAATTGCAAACTTTTGGATTCTGGATTGGTACGATGTATACTTCAGTAGCACCTCAAATTCTGTTGAGTTTCAGGATGCAATGAAGATTCCCCCTCCCTCTTTGTCACAGCCTCATATTATGGAATTGGGATGGAATGTTTCCAATTTGATTGCTTTCTTTGGACTAAGTTGAAAATCATGTAACACCAGGTTATAGTCCAACAGGTTTATTTGGAAGTACAAGCTTTCAGAGCACTGCTCCCGCATCAGGCAGCAGTGGAGTAGGATCATAGTAAACAGAATTTATAACAAAAGATCATAGTGTCATACACTGATGCGATATATTGAACAAAACTAGATTGCTGTTAAGTCTTTTATTTTTTAGAATAGGTTGCAGGTTTCGATTCATCAATATGAAAATCCAGACTTCTTTCAAGTCACATTCTTGAGATAACTTAAGGTTTTATAAAAAACGGTGACATCTCAGCTCAGACAATACATTAAAGGTGTGACATTAGAGACAATCTGTATTCCAATCTTGAGTCAGACTGGTTCTGTTTCCAAAGTAGGAATTTACAAAGTGTTACATGGATTATAAAAGAAGTTTGCTGCCTACAGATTGTGTGCTTTTTAAACTAAATTGAATGTATCTGGAAATGCAATTCTGCAATTTGGAAAAGCAATCAGAGCAGGACTTACACACTTCGTGGTAAGGTCCTCGTGAGTGTTGCTGAACAAAGAGACCGAGGAGTGCAGGGTTCATAGTTCCTTGAAAGTAGAGTCGCAGGTAGATAGGATAGTGAAGAAGGTGTTTGGTATACTTTCCTTTATTGGTCAGAGTATTGAGTATAAGAGTTGGGAGGTCATGTTGTGGCTCGGCAGGACATTGGTTAGGTGACTGTTGGAATATTGCATGCAATTCTCATCTCATAGAACAGAGAACATTATAGCGCAAAATGCCTCAATATAAATTCTGTTTGTAGCCCTTCGCATACAGCCCTTCGTCCATCAATATTTCACCAAATTGTGAACCAATCTGAAGCCCATCCAACCTAAACTATTCCATTTTCATCCATAAGTTTATCCAATGACCATTTAAATGCCCTTAAGGTTGGCGAGTCTACTACTGTTGCAGGCAAGGTGTTCCATGCCCTTACTACTCTCTGAGTAAAGAGACTACCTCTGACATCAGTCCTATATCTCTCAGCCCTCAATTTAAATCTATGTCCCCTTGTGCTAGCCATCAGCATCCAAGGAAAAAGGTTCCCACTGTCCACCCTACCTAACCCTCTGATTATCTTATATGTCTCTATTAAGTCACCTCTCAACCTTCTTCTCTCCAATGAAAACAGCCTCAATTCCCTCAGCCTTTCCTCGTAAGACCTTCCCTCCATACTAGGCAACATCCTAGCAAATCGTTTCTGAATGCTTTCCAAAGCTTCCACATCCTTCTTATAATTGGTGACCAGAACTACACGCAATGCTCCAAGTGTGGACATACCAGAGTTTTGTACAGCTGTAACATGACTTATGGCTCTGAAACTCAATCCCTCTACCAATAAAAGCCAATACACCTTATATCTTCTTAATAACCCTATCAACCTGGGTGTCAACTTTCAGGGATCTATACACATGAACATCGAGATCTCTCTGCTCATCAACACTACTAATAATCTTACCATTAATTCAGTACTCTTTATTCCTGTTGCTCCTTCCAAAGTGAATCGCCTCACACCTCTCTGCATTAAACTCTATTTGCCTCCTCTCAGCCCAGCTCTGCAGCTTATCTATGTCCCTCTGTAACCTGCAACTACCTTCCGCACTATCCACAACTCCACCGACTTTAGTGTTACCCATAAGTTTACTGACCCATCCTTCTATGCCCTCATCTGGGTCATTTGTAAAACTGACAACAGCAGTGGCCCCAAAACAGATCCCTGCAGAACCCCACTAGTAACTGAACTCCAAGATGAATATTTCCTATCAATCACCACCAGTTGTCTTCTTTCAGCTCGCCAATTTCTGATCTAAACCACCAAATCATCCTCAATCCCATGCCTTCGTATTTTGTGCAATAGCCTACCATGGGGAACCTTACCAAATTCCTTACTGAAATCCACATAAACCACATCTACTGCTTTAACCTCATCCACCTGTTTGGTCACCTTCTCAAAGAACTCAGTAAGGTTTGTGAGGCACAATCTACCTTCACAAAACTGTGTTCACTATCCATAATCAACTTATTTCTTTCTAGATTATTATAAATCTTATCTCTTATAATCTTTTCCAACACTTTACCCACAACCAAAGTAAGGCTGGCTTGTCTACTCCTCTTCTTGAAAAAGGGGCCAACATTTTCTATCCTCCAGTCTTCAGGCACTAATCCTGTAGACAATGACGACATAAAGATCAAAGCTAAAGGCTCTGCAATCTCCTCTCTGGCTTCCCAGTGAACCCTAGGGTAGATCCCATCTGGCCCAGGGGACTTATTTTCTTTTACACTTCCCAGAATTGCTAATATCTCCTCCGTATGAACCTCAATCCCATCTAGGTAAAAACAATGACTGCAGATGCTGGAAACCAGATTCTGGATCAATGGTGCTGGAAGAGCACAGCAATTCAGGCAGCATCCGAGGAGCTTCAGCAAAATCGACGTTTCGGGCAAAAGCCCTTCATCAGGAATAAAGGCAGAGAGCCTGAAGCATGGAGAGATAAGCTAGAGGAGGGTGGGGGTGGGGAGAGAATAGCATAGAGTACAATGGGTGAGTGAGGGAGGAGATGAAGGTGATAGGTCAGGGAGGGGAGGGTGGAGTGGATAGGTGGGAAAGGAGCTAGGCAGGTTGGACAAGTCCGGACTTGTCCGACCTGCCTAGCTCCTCAATCCCATCTAGTCTAGTAGCCTGTATCTCAGTATTCTCCTCGACAAAAATGTATTTTTCCAGTGTGAATACTGATAAAAAGACAACCACCTGATGAAGCAGCGATCCAAAAGCTGTGCTTCCAAATAAACCTGTTGGACTATAACCTGGTGTTGTGTGATTTTTAACTTTGTTCAACACTGATCTCCAAATTATATTCATTCAGCGCTTCTCCTATCTCCTCTGGATCCCCACACAACTTCCTACTACTGTCCTTGATTGACCCTAATCTTTTTCTAATCATTATTTTATTCCTGACATGCCTGTCAAAATCTTTAGTGTTTTCCTTGATAGGTTGGACAAGTCCGGACTTGTCCGACCTGCCTAGCTCCTCAATCCCATCTAGTCTAGTAGCCTGTATCTCAGTATTCTCCTCGACAAAAATGTATTTTTCCAGTGTGAATACTGATAAAAAGACAACCACCTGATGAAGGAGCAGCGCTCCAAAAGCTGTGCTTCCAAATAAACCTGTTGGACTATAACCTGGTGTTGTGTGATTTTTAACTTTGTACGTCCCAGTTCAACACTGATCTCCAAATTATATTCATTCAGCGCTTCTCCTATCTCCTCTGGATCCCCACACAACTTCCTACTACTGTCCTTGATTGACTCTAATCTTTTTCTAATCATTATTTTATTCCTGACATGCCTGTCGAAATCTTTAGTGTTTTCCTTGATTTTATCTGCCAGTAACTTCTCATGTCCCCTCCTGGCTCTTCTTAGCTCTCTCTTTAGGTCTTTCCTTGCTAACTTGCAACTCTCAAGTGCCTTAACTGAGCCTTCACATCTCATCTTTACATAAGCCGCCTTCTTCCTCTTGACAAGTAATTCACCTTCTTTAGTAAATCACGGCTCCCTCGCTTGACCACTTCCTCCCTGCCTGACAGGTACATATTTATCAAAGACATACAGTAGCTGTTCCTTGAATAAGCTCCACATTTCAATTGTGCCTACCCCCTGAGGTTTCCTTCCCCATCCTATGCATCCCAGATCTTGCCTAATCGCATCATAATTGCCTTTTCCCCAGCTCTAACTTTTGCCCTGCATTGCATATCTATCCCTTCCCATCATGAAAGTAAACGTAACCCAATTGTGGTCACTGTCACCAAAGTGCTCACCCACCTCCAGATCCAACACCAGGCCTGGTTCATTACCCAGTACCAAATCTAATGTGGCCTCGCCCCCTTGCTGGCTTGTCTACAAACTGTGTCAGGAAGCCCTCCTGCACACATTGGGCAAAAACTGACCCATCTAAAGCACTCTAACTATAGTATTTCCAGTTGATATTGGAAATTTAAAAGTCTCCCATAACATCTAGCCTGTTACTATCGCTCCTATCCAGAATCATCTTTGCTATCCTCATTTTCGCTATATCCCTGGAACTATTTGGAGGCCTATAGAAAACTCCCAACAGGGTGACCTCTTCTTTCCTGTTTCTCACCTCAGCCCATACTACCTCAATAGATGTGATCTCAAATGCCCTTTCTGCCACTGTAATACTAACAATGCCACACTTCCCCCTCTTTTACCACTTTCCCTGTTCTTATTTAAACATCTAAACCCCAGAATCTGCAACAACTATTTCTGTCCCTGCCCGATGCATGTCTCCAAAATGGCCACAACATCGAAGTCCCAGGTACTAACCCATGCTGCAAGTTCACTCACCTTATTTCAGATGCACCTGCCAATGAAATAGACACACTTCAAACCACCTTCCTGCTTGCCAGTGCACTCCTGCGACCTTGAAACCTTATTTCTGACCTCACTACTCTCTACCTCCTGGATACTAAGGCTACAATTCAGGTTCCCATCCCCTGGCTGAATTCGTTTAAACCCTCCTGAAGAGCATTAGCAAATTTTCCCCCCAGGATAATAGTACTCTCTGGTTCAGGTGTAGACCATCTTGTTTGTAGAGGTCCCACCCACCCCAGAATGAGCCCCAATTTTGGAAAACCCAGTTATCCGAAACCTTCCCTTCTGCACCATCCCTGTAGCCATGTATTCAACTCTTGTCTTTCCCTATTCCTCGCCTTGCTAGACGTGGCACAGGCAACAAACCAGAGATAACAACTCTGTTAGTTGTAGCTCTAAGCTTCCACCCTAGCTCCCTGAATGTCTGCCTTACATCCCCATTCCTTTTCCTTCCTATCAGAAGGATGAAGGTTTACAAGGATGTTGCCAGGGTTGGAGGATTTGAGGTACAGGGAGAGGGTGAATAAGCTGTTTCCCAAGAGAGCTTTTGCCTGATAAATCGGTTTTCCTGCTCCTCGAATGCTGCCTGACCTGCTGTGCTTTTCCAGCGCCACACTCTCGACTCTGATCTCCAGCATCTGCAGTCCTCACTTTCGCTTGTTTTCCCTGGAGCATCAGAGGCTGAGGGTGACCTTATAGAGGTTTATAAAATCACGAGGGCCATGAATAGGATAAATAGACAAAGTCTTTTCCCTGGTGTGGGGGAGTCCAGAGCTAGAGGGCATTGTTCTAGGGTGAGAGGGGAAAGATATAAAAGGGACCTAAGGGGCAACCTTTTTACGCAGAGGGTGGTGCATGTATGGAATATGCAGCCAGAGGAAGTGGTGGAGGTGGGTACAATTGCAGCATTTAAAAGGCATCTGCATGGGTATATGAATGGGAAGGGTTTAGAGGGATATGGGCCAAGTGCTGGCAAATGGGATTGATTAGGTTAGAATATCTGGTTGGCATGGACGAGTTGAACTGAAGGGTTTGTTTCCATGCTGTACATTTCTATGACTCTGTGACCCTGATGCAAATTCTCCTCATGGACTTACGTGTGTGTGCATACATGTGAGGGAGTGAGAGTGTGTATGTGGGAGAGAGGCAGAGAGTGAGAGAATGTGTGTGCATGTGAGAGTGTGTGCAAGTATGTGTGTGAACATGATGCAATTTATGCCTGTGAGAGGGTGTGCACATGGGTGTGAGTGTGGAGGGTGTGTGTATATCTGAGAGAGGGCTTGTGTTTGAGAGTGGCTTTGCATGAGTGTGTGTGTCTGTGTCTCTGTGTGTGTCTGAGTGTGTTGTGTAGTGTAGTGGAGTCACCTATAGTGTGACATGAACCCAAGGTCCCACTTGAGGCCCTCCTCATGGATATTGAACTTGGCTGTCAGCTTCTGCTCGGCCACTCTGCGTTGTTGCATATCCTGAAGTTCATCTTGGAGGACGATCTGGGGCCTCTGAGGAATTGTAGCACGGGATACAGTCTATGAGGACAAGCTCATTAAGACAAAAGTGCATGGATAAGCACCAACATCAAATTACATTTATACTATAGCATTAAAATAGTATAACATGAAGGTGCTTCAGAAGAATGTTATCAACCACACTTTGATGCCAAGGCACATGTGAGTTTTCAGAAGAGTTAGCTTTTAAGGAGCATGTGAAGTTGGATAGAGGATTAGAAAGGCTTAGCAAGGGAATTCCAAAGCCTGGTGAGAGTTTAGGGCCTAAGCAGATAAAGGCAACACTGCCAATGGTATATTGATTAAAATTGGTGATGCATAAGAGGATGGAAGTGAAGAAGTACAATGAACTTGGGAGGTTGTAAGGCTGGAGGAGCCTACAGGGGTAAGGAAAGATGAGGCTACAAAGAGATTTGAAAGCAAGGAAATTGGAAACTCAAACATTGATAAACACTGTTTAGAACAAAGAACAAAAAAGAAATACATCACAGGAACAGGCCTTTGGCCCTCCAGGCCCACGCTAATCATCATGCCCTAAATAAGCTACAAAAACAAACCTGCTGCCTTTATTCGGTTTGTATCCCTCTATTCCCTCCATATTCATGTAACCATCCAGATGCCTCCTAAATGTTATCAACATTCTTGCTTCCACCACTCTTCTGGCAGTGCATTCCACACTCCCACCACTTCTCTGCATGAAACACTTGCCTCACTCATCTCCCATAAAACTTTCCCTCTCTCATCTTGAAACTGTAATTGAAACTCCAACCCAGGGAGAATGTCTCTATCCACCCTATCTCTGCCTCTCATAATTATGTAGATCTCTATCAGGTCTCCTGTCAGCCACTGCAAACAATCTTAGTCTTTATAACCTTTCCTCATAGCCAAAGCCATAGCCAATTTCTTGGGGACACTTTCAGCTATATGTTGCATTGTAATGGAAAGTATTAAATTTAAAGAAAATTATTTAATGAGGATTTGGTTTGCATAACGGGCAATCTCATATGATTCTGATGTTAACTGGCATATCGGGGAACAAAATGGAGAAGTGGGAGCATTAGGAAGCTGTATGGGAAGCTGGGTTATTCAGAGAGCCTAAAGGACAGTCAGACTTATCCAGCAGAAATGATTGACCCAGGAATATTTTCTGTAGAGTTTGTGTTGGAGCTCTGGCTCCATTTCATCCCAGAGGTTTTGAAGGAGTTGTAATTATTGCTGTGGCCAGATTTACAACTGAGTTTGAAAGTAAGGAATGTAGCAAAGAAAGGATCTACTGCTTTCATCACTTAGATCTCAACTCTGTATCATAATTTGGTACTTTGTGGACATTTTATGAGGAAAGTTGTAATTGGAAACCACATTAAAGAATGCATAGAGACATTAAATAAGGAAATTGTATGTAATTTCACAAACTTACTGAAGGAAGGTAGATTGCCACATCGCCAATCCCAGCCACAAGGCTTAAGTTGAAGCCAGATTGCTTTCAATTGCTCATCATGTGGTGGATGTGTACGTTTGCTCCTTTAGAGACTCGGCATTTCTTAGCATTTTGTGTTGCCTTCTCTTGCTGGAGGAATATATTATGTTTATTTATTTCTACAGTTTACAGATCCTACAATCACTATTTGACATGAGCCATTGAATGTGGATAGTAATAGAATGTGCAAGGATCTAGGATGACGACCTCCATCCAATGTATTGAACTAACAATAATGACAGGAAATGAATCAAAATTAAAGTTTATGGAACCTGTCCTTGAAATGCAACCCTAAATCCCTGGCATCATACTAAAATGACAATGTGGCAGTTTCTGTTGCGCTCTTTATGAATTTCCCATCCCAGTATATCTGACTAGCAACTGGAACTCCATTGAGGAAGTGAATTATTTCAGATTTTTTTAATGGAGTCATCTTTTTTAGATCTTGATGGATTTGAGTCCCCTCTTGTAGCACTTCCAGCATTGCAAATGGAATTGCAGCATGAAAGGAGTTGGGAATTTCAGAGCCCAAGTATTTTTCACAGCTGTAACTGTGACATATGAAACAAAAACAGATATGTTTCACAGACAATGCAATCAGTCCACACCATTGATGGATGACCATTGTGCATAGTGCTACGGATAGACTGATAGTTGGTGAATGATTGGTCTGATTGAGGGGTGAGCAGTAAAATGGAGCTTCTTGTCCAATGAATCCTGCTACGTTCACATTATATTTCACATCAGTGATTTATGGGTGGCACGGTGGCTCAGTGGTTAGTACTGCTGCCTAACAGTGCCAGAGACCCAGGTTCAATTCCCACCTCAGGCAACTGTCTGTGTGGAGTTTGCACATTCACACCATGTCTGCGTAGGTTTCCTCCGGGTGCTCCGGTTTCCTCCCACAGTCCAAAGATGTGCAGGTTAGGTGAATTGGCCATGCTAAATTGCCCAGAGTGTTAGGTGAATGGGGTAAATGTAGGGGAATGGGTCTGGGTGGGTTGCTGTTTGGCAGGTCGGTGTGGACTTGTTGGGCTGAAGGGCCTGTTTCCACACTGCAAGTAATCTATCTATCTACTTAGCTGGTTGGTAAGCTAAGAGCTTCTGCCCGGCAAAAAAAATAATGTTTTTATATGTCATCTAGATATATGTTGTTCTATCTGGGAGAAATTGTGTACCATGTCCCTTTTAAATTGCTTTAGAATTGTGTGGGTGTTAACAAAACATTTGCATTAGTACCAGACTGCTTCAAAATGTTGCCCTTTTGTGGGAAGAGATTCTGAACTAGTATGTCAATAATCTGTTTTTCTGATACCTTGTCTATAAACTTAAAACACTTATCAATTATTTCCCCATCTGATAATTACGTTCTGTTAAATGACAAGCTGTTACTAATTATTTAATATGTGTATTTAATCATAGATATTATTTGAGAGATTTGAGAGAATTACATTAAAGCTTGTGAAATGGATAGACCTAAACTGGCATCAGTAATGTTGTTTCATAGTACAATGTGAATATTATCTGTAAAAGATTAGTTTAGTGTTTAAAATGTGTATGGAGGTTTCAGTCTATTTTTAATGATGTGCACATACTGTGAAAGTTACTGTTTGCAGTATTGGGAAAGGAACACATCTGCTGAGCTCACATTGCCATGTAAGTTTTTCACATTATACTTCATGTCATGTAAATTGCCTTATAAAATAGCAACTGCATTCCACATCACAGCTGTTTCATGAAAAATATTGACAATTTCCAATCCAAAGATGATGACAAAGTGTGTGGAGATGCACCACTATGGCCTGTCACTTAACACATATTGTTGACAAAACAGAACTCCTGAAGGATATTATTTGAATTTCAAGATATTTCATGGGGCCATCTCACAAGAATAATCATTGTTAAACCAGAAAAATGCACCGAGTTAGAAACTTACACAGCAGGTCTGCACAACATATGGGTAAAAACAATGACTGCAGATGCTGGAAACCAGAGTCTAGATTAGAGTGGTGCTGAAAAAGCACAGCAGTTCAGGCAGCATCCGAGGAGCAGGAAAATCGACGTTCGGGCAAAAGCCCTTCATCAGGAATAGAGGCAGAGAGCCTTCAGGCTTTTGCCTGAAATGTTGATTTTACTGCTCCTCGGATACTGCCTGAACTGCTGTGCTTTTCCAGCACCACTCTAATCTGCACAACATATGACATGGTAATAATCATTCCAAAAATAGCTGCAACGCAAAAGTAAGCCCCACAATGCTATAGAAAAGTTAATGTTATGCCTTATTATTATGATTAATATGGTTAAATGAATATTCCACAGATCATTTTGGGCATATTACCTGAATATATTTGATATAATTATGACTTCTAAAGAAAATTGAAGTACAGTCTATAACTAGAAGAGCAATTAATGCAATGTATTTATTTCTTATTTCACCTTTCTGCTGGGATCATCTAGGATATCACTTATCTGTTAAGTTAAAATGTGAATATCTCTTGTGAATGCTTAATAAGTGGCTTGCTCCTGAGAACAAAAAGGAACAGTGAAATTGATAACATTGAAGTGTGAGACTTACAGTAAAACCTATTAGGCAGTAACTCAGATATGACAAATGGTATGAAGACAGTTGTCTGACATGTTTGCCTTTACCTTGTGATGCAGAAAATGTGAAGTACAGTTGAAACTGTACACTTTTTTTGCATGTTGTTCCCATTCACCTGAATTTATTAAAACAAATTAAAGTTTTTGATATTTTGCCAGAAGTTCTTGAAAATGAATTTTCTTTCTGTTTTCAAAATATTTCCAGTTCATAATCTAGACCAGTATTTGTTTTGTAATTTCGGAAAAATTGAGGAAATGTTGTGTCAACCTTGCTTTTCATAATTAACTTCTCTTGCATTTGTTCACCTTTCTAAAATGTTGTTGCCACGTCTCTGTTTTACACTTAGATGGCAATGAGGGCCAATGGCACTGCAACTGTGAGTTGCCTTCTTTTTCAATTGCATTACATTCAGGATGCTTTAGTCTGCAATTTATAAGGCACAGCTGTAGCCCGGATCAGCTTACTCAGGAGAAAATGCAGAGTTTCTGAGACTGAAGACTGCAAGGAGTTTCACTCATGATTTTTTGCAGCTGCACAGCAGTTCCAGGATACTAATATTTTTTATTTGGCATTTTTCATACCCTGACATAGACTTGTGTAAGACAAAATTTTGCCTCTCATCGCTCCTTACCCAAACTGAAGATTTCTCAAGACCAGGTATTACATTCCCCATGAGTTAAGAGTTCCAGTCCAGGATTCTCTCAAGGAAAACTTGCAGGTTGAATCAGTAGTTAGGAAGGCAAATGCAATGATGGTGGTGGGCAAGTTGTTGGAGGGAATCCTGAGGGACAGGATGTATATATATTTGGAAAGGCAAGAACTGATTAGGGATATTCAACATGGCTTTGTGCGTGGGAAATCATGTCTCACAAACTTGATTGAGTTTTTTGAAGAAGATTGAAGAGGGCAGAGCGGTAGATGTGATCTATATGGGCATTAGTAAGGCGTTTGACAAGGTTCACTATGAGAGACTGATTAGCAAGGTTAGATCTCATGGAATACAGGGAGAACTAGCCATTTGGATACAGAACTGACTCAAAGGTAGAAGACAGAGGGTGGTGGTGGAGGGTTGTTTGTCAGACTGGAGGCTTGTGACCAGTGGAGTGCCACAAGGATCAGTGCTGGGTCCACTACTTTTTGTCATTTATATAAATGATTTGGATGCGAGCAGATGACACCACAATTGGAGGTGTAGTGGACAGTGAAGAAGGTTACCTCAGATTACAACAGGATCTTAATCAGATGGGCCAATGGGCTGAGATGTGGCAGATGGAGTTTAATTCAGATAAATGTGAGGTGCTGCATTTTGGGAAAGCAAATCTTAGCAGGACTTATCCACTTAATGATAAGGTCGGAGGGAGTGTTGCAGAACAAAGAGACCTTGGAGTGCAGGTATATAGCTCCTTGAAAGTGGAGTCGCAGGTAGATAGGATAGTGAAGAAGGCATTTGGTATACATCATCTACTGCATCCGCTGCAGCCGGTGTGGCCTCCTCTATATTGGGGAGACAGGCCGCCTACTTGCGGAGCGATTCAGGGAGCACCTCTGGGCCACCCGGACGAACCAACCCAACCAACCTGTGGCACAGCATTTCAACTCCCCCTCCCACTCCACCGAGGATATGCAGGTCATTGGACTCATCCACCGCCAAACCACAACAACCCGACGGTCGGAGGAGGAGCGTCTTATCTTCCGACTGGGAACCCTCCAACCGCAGGGGATGAACTTGGACTTCACCAGTTTCTTCATCCCCCCTCCCCCCACCTTGTCTCAGCCGGATCCTTGCAGCCCGGCACCGCCTTCCTGACCTGCAGTCTTCTTCTTGACCTCTCCGCCTCCACCCTACTCCGACCTATCACCCTCACCTTGACCTCTTTCCACCTATCACATTTCCAACTCCCCTCCTCCAAGTCCCTCCTCCCTACCTTTTATCTTCTCCTGCTGAACACTCTCTGCTCATTCCTGAGGAAGGGCCTGTGCCCGAAACGTCGAATCTCCTGTTCCCTGGATGCTGCCTGATCTGCTGTGCTGTTCCAGCAATAAAGTTTCAACTTTGATCTCCAGCATCTGCAGACCTCACTTTCTCCCATTTGGTATGCTTTCCCTTATTGATCAGAGTATTGAGTATAGAGTTGGGAAGTCATGTTGCAGCTGTACAGGACATTGGTTAGGCCAATGTTGGAATATTGTGTACAATTCTGGTCTACTTCCTATCGGAAAGATGTTGTGAAACTTGAAAGTGTTCAGAAAAGATTTACAAGGATGTTGCCAGGGTTGGAGCATCTGAGCTACAGGGAGAGGCTGAATAGGTTGGGGCTGTTTTCCCTGGCGTGTCGGAGGCTGAGGGGTGACCTTACAGAGGTTTAAAAAATTATGAGGGGCATGGATAGGATAAATAGACAAAGTCTTTTCCCTGGGGTCGGGAATTCCAGAACTAGAAGGCAAAGGTTTAGGGTGAGAGGGGAAAGATATCAAAGAGACCTACGGTGCAACTATTTCACATAGAGGGTGGAACGTGTATGGAATGAGATGCCAGAGGAAGTGGTGGAGGTTGGTACAATTGCAACATTTAAGGCATTTGTATGGGTATATGAATAGGAAGGGTTTGGAGGGATATGGGCCAGGTGCTGGCAGGTGGGACTAGATTGAGTTGGGATATCTGGTCGGCATGGACGGGTTGGACTGAAGGGTCTGTTTCCATGCTTACATCTCTATGACTCTATGACATTTATTTTGAGAGGACTTGAATATAAAAGCAGGGATATACTTCTGAGACGCTAAAGCTCTGGTCAGACCACATTCTTATGGAATGTGATACAGTACTCTGTACTAGCCTGGATGAGTGCAGCTCCAATAACGCTCAAGAATCATGACTTGGAATTACACTGCAATTCTGTCATTGATGCTTGTTTAATATACTGGAGCTACATTCCTAACATCACTGTTGTATAATGACACCAAAGGGATTTCAGTCATTTAAGAAGATAGCTTAGCACAACATACTCTAAGGCATGATTTGGAGGTGCAGGTGTTGGACTAGGGTGTACAAAGTTAAAAATCATGCAACAATCTTACATGGATTCATGCAACATCAGGTTATAGTCCAACAGGTTTATTGGGAAATACTAGCTTTCGGAGCGCTGCTCCTTCATCACGTTGTTGTCGAGTATAAGATGTAAGACGGTGAATTTATAGTAGAAGTTTACAGTGTGATGTAACTGAAATTATATATTTAAAAAAACCTGGATTGTTTGTTAAGTATCTCATCTTTTAGAATGTTAAAAACATGCAACACCAGGTTATAATCCAACAGGTTTATTTGGAAGCACTAGCTTTTGAGGTGCTACTTCTTCATCAGGGGGTTGTGGAACATAACCATAAGACACAGAATTTAGAGCAAAAGAGTTACAGTGTCATGGAGTTGTAATAATATATTAAACAACTTTAGTTAAAAATCACACAACACCAAGTTATTGTTCTTAAACAAATTTAGATTAAGTCTTTCACCTTTTAGAATGGGATATGGTGGTTTAGTTTCTTTAATATGTAAATCCCAGAATTAAATTCTCAAGATGGCATTAGCTTGTCTAATAATAGGTGTCATCTCAGCTCAGACAATGTATTAAATGTGTGATGGTAAAGTCTGTACTAATGTTGAGTCAATTCTATTTCTAAAGTGGTGATTACAAAATCTGACATGGGTTTTGCAGTTTTTGAACAAAATAAAATGTAATTCTGCAAACACAAATTCACCTCATAAACTTGCGTGTGTGTGTGCAGTAGAGACAGAGTGAGTGTGTGCGTGTGGGTGTGAGTGCATGTGAAAGAGTGTGTATGTATGTAAGCTTGGTCAAGTATGTGTGTGAGTGTGATGGGGTATAAGCCTGTAAGAGGGTGCGTGTGTGGTGTGAGTGCAAGGTATGCATGTGTGTGCATATGAGAGAGAGTTTGTGTATGAGAGAGGGTCTGCGTGAGTGTGCGAATGTGTAGGAGTGTGTGTGTACGTACGATTGTGTGTGTGTGTGTATTTGTGTGTGTGAGAGTGAGTGTATAGTGCAGTGGGGTCGCTTGTAGTATGACATGAACCCAGTCCCAGTTGAGGCCTTCCCATTGGTGTCCAACTTGGCTATCAGCTTCTGCTCGGCCACTTTGCATTGTTGCTTGTTGCATCTTTTAGAATGACCATGATGGTTTCAGTTTTTTCACGTAAATTTTAAAAGTTTTTTTAATGTTACATTCTCAAGTGAACTTTAACAGTAGGTGCCATGTCAGCTCAGATAATGCATTGAAGGTATGAGGTGCCCTGTATGAGGCTGTCTGTGCCCCAATGTTCAGACTGATTCGATTTCTGAAAAAGGGATTTACAGAATCTTACATGGATTCATGCAGTTTTCGAGCAAACAAAAGTGTAATTCTGCAAGTACAAATTCACCCCACAAACTTGTGTGTGTCTGTGTCTGTGTGTGTCTGTATGCATATGGGTGTGCATGTATTGGGGGGAATGTGAGTGTCTGTGAGCGTCTACTCATCCTCCAGAATAACAATGCAACAAACCTCTTTTTCCCGACATGAATCTGCTAATAAACATCATCATCACTACACCAAACATATACACCCTTTCTTCTATCTAACCTTCATTTGCAATAGGACAAACTGCCAGTACATATTTGGTTCTTCTGTGAAATCCAAATTGAGCAGAAACTGATTCTTTAGGAACACTGTGCTTCCCTGATACCTCAATGTACCTTTCTAATAACTAATCTAATACTTTCAGCTGCAGTTTGGCAGCTCATAAGTGACAGTGTTGTAAGGCTGAGATAACATTCACTCCTGGGCAGCTGGGACCTCCAATCGCATTGCACTGGCCTATGTTATAGTCTTGGGAAAGTCCTAGATAATTTGTATGGTTAGAAATACAAGCAGTTCACCTACCTATAGGGAGCCAAAGACATTTAGGAGACAGAGGGATGGATAATGGTAAGCCAGGAAGAAAGAAATGCTACTAATGGATACCATAAACAGGTGAAAATGGGTTGGCTGTACTGAAAGCAGGCCATGTAATCAGAAGACCTGATGTGTGGGGGCGGGTAAAGGACATGGAAGAAGGTGTTCAAGCCCAAAAATTATTGACTTCGATATTGAGTCTTGAAGGTTGCAGAGACCCCAAATGGAAAATTAGGTGGTGTTCTTTCAGCTTATGCTGAGATTTGCTGGAGCACTGCAACAAACAGAGATGTTAGCCAGGGAACACGGTGGTGTGCTGAAGTGGCAGGCAACTGGAAACTCGGAGTCTTTGTAGACAGAAAGCAGGTGTTCTGCAAAGTGTTTGCCCTATCTGTGTTTCATTTCCTCAGTGTAGGGGACTCCACATTATGAGCAAAGAATACGATAGAGTAGATTGAGTGAAGTGTAGTGAAATCAGTGCTTCACCTTCTCCTAGATACTATCAGTTATAAAGAATGGCCATAGGACCTGACATATTAATTCTGCATCTTCTCCACAGATTCTGTCAGACCTGCTAAGTTTCTCCAATTATTTCTGTTTTGTGTTATATTGCCAGTGTCTGTAACTCTTTGTTTTATTTTAATGAGAGAATTGGTAATTGTTGCCACTATTATGTCGATTCAGCTGGCAAGAGTATGATTTCTGGGAGGTTTGGTGGCACTAATACCCAGCAGTCCGTGACTCCTTATCCTTATCCTTATTATCTTAATGACAACTTCGAAGTTTAATTCTGTAAAGGTTGGGGTGGTTCTTCTGCAATGCCTGGATGCCACTCTGTGCTGCCTGTTGCAATGAATCCTGCTGCATATACACCTAAAAGTACACCTGTTGAGGTTGAATTCCATAAAGGCTCACCATAATGTTTTGTTTTTGTACCTTATTATTTTATTTATAAAGCCAATGATCCAATCTGTATTGTTTAATACACACTCATCCTGCCCAGCAGCCTTCAATGATTTGTACATTCAACATTATGTATATCCCTGTGTGCCTCTGCGGTAGCAACCCCTTGGGAATTATATCCTTTATTTTATTTTTCCTCAGCTGTCCTTCTTCCCAAAATGTATCATTTAATACTTTTGCATTACATTTCAGCCTCTGCATGACCTCTGGAAGTTAATCACAATCCTACTTAGTTCACAATACTTTCAATTTTGTGTCAAATACAAATTTTGAAATTTTCCCCTATACCCTAAAGTATTTATACATATCAAGAAAAGCAATGGGTGCAATGAATCTTTAAAAAAGTCTATTATCTACCTACCTCAAGACTGAAAAAAAATCCATTCACTACCATTCTGCTTCCCGTCATTCAGCCAGTATTATACCCTTGCTGCTTGTGTCCCATTTGTTCCATGGACCTTGTTTTGTGGTATCTTATCAAATACTTTTTTTGGAATTTCATGCAGCCTCTTCAACTCCAAAACATTAATCAAACCTGCCTGTTACCCTTTATGCTGATTAATGCCAAAAACAGTTCCACTGAATATGCAAGTGGGCTAAGCCTGGAACACCTCCCTCAAATTTTTTGCTGATTGCCATCAGGCACAAATCTATTTTCCATTGGCATAGCAACGGAACATATCACTATGAGCAGCTATTTAATTGAGGGCAGACTGAAGTTTGTGAAATAATATAAAGGCTTCACATCCTGCCTTGTAATAAATGGTTAGAGTGGGTTGGGATGATAGAAAAACGCTTTTGCCTTTCAGCTGTGTCCAGCATTTGGTGTAAGTGCAGTGAATTCTAAACAAAGGGAAATGGCCATTTAAATCAATCAGACAGCATTTGAGCAGGAAGTTCCAAATAAACCACACATTTGAAATCTTGTATAAACAGTTGAATCATAAAATATATACATTCTGTGGTATTCTGCAAACTATTTGGATAAAATCATGACCTCTAAATGTTTGTGCAAACCCTATCATATTGCAGTTTCAGCATTTGCTTGATGATCCAATCAAGATTTGTAGTATTTTCACAAAAGAAGATAAACTGCCAGTTTAAGGATTTTTGGAAGAAGTGTGAATATCAGAAACCTGAAGTGAAAAATAAGCACTTCAGAAATGCAGAGCCAGCCAGATTGTATCTTTTTCAAATGAGTCGCTTTCTGAACATTTTCAGAATGTTCTCTGAGATTATTTTAAAACTATTTTCTATATTTCAGCAATTTTCTTATGTCAGCCAATTACAAGTCAATCCATTCAAGAGACAAAAATGCCTCACCCAATGTGCTCATTTGGATATTCAGCAGGATAGATCAAATCATAAGGAGAATTAAGCTGAAACACTTGATTGAACTGTGATCCCATTTGAGATTGGATATATCAGATAGATTGGGGATTGAATTGGCTTTTTATTTCATTCTCCACTGCAACCACCTACGTTGTGACCAAGGATGTTATTATGACTTGGAATTCAAGGTACCTTTCTTTCTTCATGAAGAAATTGGGACATAAACAATATTACTATACATTTTGGTCAGAATCTACTTGGAAGGACACATTTTCTTTGATCACCTCATCCTTGTTTAGCTATCAATAAACAGATGCAAAGTCAAGTAAGTGCAGGGCAGGTAGTTACTTTGCACAGTGGTCAATTTTGAGGGTGTGGTGCTAGAAAAGCACAGCAGGTCAGGCAATATCCGAGGAGCAGGAGAATCGATGTTTCGGACATAAGCCCTTCATCACATTCCTAATGAGTGACTTATGCCCGAAACGTCGATTTGCCTGCTGCTCGGATGCTGCCTGACTGCTGTGCTTTTCCATCACTACACTCTTGACTCTGATCTCCAGTATCTGCTGTCCTCACTTTCTACAAAGTGGTCAATTTGTTAGCAATGTATTTATGGTTCTGGTAGACATCGAATACCATTGTGTTAATAAATTTGCTTGATCCCTGGGCGTCAGGAGAGAAAAGATTATACAAGTTCAGGTCACAGACACCGACAAGGCAGTCATGCTACAGCAAGCCTCAAAGAAACAAGCTTTACCCAGGAGAGTCCAAGCTTTAACATGAAGTCAACAATTCACTGAAGGGTACACTTCAGGTGTGTTCTTCATTTTTGTAATAAAATTAGATGAGAAGTGATATTGATTTATCTTTTGTATTCATAAACCAAACAAATGTTCTTCCTTATATATTTTCTCAAACATGGAATAAATCAGAATGACATTTCTCCTCATGTGAACATGGTCCACTTCTTTTTAACAAGAACCAAAGTATGCATAAGAGCTGAAAATGTGTTGCTCGAAAATGTGTGCAGCATCCAAGGAACAGGAGAAGGGCTTATGCCCAAAACGTCGATTCTCCTGTTCCTTGGATGCTGCCTGACCTGCTGTGCTTTTCCAGCATCACATTTTCAGCTCTGATCTCCAGCATCTGCAGTCCTCACTTTCTCCTATGTGCATAAGACCCAGATTCTACACCAGAATGCAAGACAACATCATTACTACAGTCATGAGTCTCAATGTTATCCGAGCAAATGGAAGCAGTAGGAATCAATTTCCATAAGAGCAAGAGAGACAAGGTATTTTCCCTGGGATGGGAGAGTCCAGAACTAGAGGGCATAGATTTACGGTGAGAGGGGAAAGATTTAAAAAGGACCTAAGGGGCAACATTTTCATACAGAGGATGATGCATGTATGGAATGAGCTACCTGAGGAAGTGGTGGAGGCTGGTACAATTACAATATTTAGAAGGCATCTGGATGTGTATATGAATAGGAAGGATTTAGAGAGATATGGATCAAGTGCTGGCAAATTGAACTAGGTTAATTTGGATACCTGGTTGGCATGGATGAGTTGGACCGAATGGTGTGTTTCAGTGCTGTATATCTCTATGACTCGATGATCAGATCATTCAAGGAGTGCTTGACACCACTGAACTGGGTTAGATATCTGCTACAGATCCAAATTGATAGAAGATAACTATAACTGTCTATTTTTATGATTTTATCATATTTATTGTTGATTATCATATGTCTTCTACATAGATTTCGATAATACAGTAAGTAAGTAATTCACTAATCTAAAATGAGAAGACACTGATCGAGGTTAGGTTAGCATGTTTATTCAGTGAATGGAGCTGATTCAATAACACAAATGACAAAGTTGTTCTGTCCTTGGACAAAGCTTGCTTAAATGTAGACTCAGATGAGTAATTATGGCATCCATAACTCATGAAGTAGCTCCAGTTTTGTGATCAAAATAATGGTGACACTAATTGCAGTCACACTAAGTGCAGTTAAATGGTAAAGATGAAGTCACCATAGTTCTACTGAACCTTAGGGTTGCTCTCTTATTAAAGAAAGACAACTGATGTGTTTTCACCTGAGGATCACTTGGGGCAAGGGGAGTGCTTGAGAACAAGAGTCCTTCGTAGTAAGCTCAGCCGGCCTGAGAATTGCACAAAGCTCTCTGCATTGCAAATCAACTGTTCCAGCCAACTGAGCTAGAATTATGCAATGAAATTTACATTATGAATATTTGACTGAGCTCCAAACCCCACCAGATTCACTTCAGCAGGGGATGTTTATACAGCTGTCAAAGGTATTCTGAACTTTATTTTCATTAACAATCCTATGAGTTCTTAGTTGGATTTTGTTGAAGAAAAGATTTTTCAATATTTTTAATAAAACAAATGACAGTTTCTAGTTATGTAAGAGTTTTCAAGTATTTTTTCAAATCAAATTTGAATTGAGCATTTGATTAATGTTGTTAAGACCACTTCCTAAGATGAAATGCTGTGTAAAGTACTTTAAGACCATAAGATGTAGGAGCAGAAATTAGGTCACTCAGTCCATCAAGTCTGCTCCACCATTCAGGCTGATAAGTTTCTCATCCCCATTCTCCTCCTTTCTCCCCGTTCCCTTGATCCCCTTGATATTCAAGAACCTATCTATGTCAGTCTTAAATATAGTCAATTCTGTGGCAATGAATTCTATAGATACACCACACTCGGGCTGCAGAAGTTTGTTCTTATCTCCATTTTAAAAGGTCTTCCCTCTTCTCTAAGGCTATGCCCTCAGGTCCTAGTCATTCCTACCAATGGAAACATCTTCCCAACACTAACTCTGTCCAGGCCATTCAGTATTCTGTATTCTTTAATGCATCTGAACACTTTCCCAATTCTAATCCTTGTCTTTTCCAAAATAAAAGCCTTATCATCAGTCATTGTATAAAAGACACACTTGAATACTAATTATGACATTTGAAGTTGTGAATCACTTTTAAACTTAAATGGTTATATAACAAAATTGAGGGTCACAGTAGAAGAGCCAGTATTAATTTGTGTGAAAGATTGGCTGAAGGACAGAAAATAAAGATTTGTAGTAAGTAGTTAATATTTACTACTGTATTTTGAAAAGGTTCTGAATATTTATTTTTATTTTAATGAGTATCTCAAAGACTTCTGAACATTATTATAGAGCTTGTGACATATGTATTTATTGGATACTGGGTAAGTGAGCATATGGTGATATGAGGGAGGTATGCTGGGGAAATGGGGTATATATTTTGCATAAGAGAGTGTAAGGTGGGAGTGTGTAAAAGCTGAGGGGCAGGAGTCCTAACTTTCATACACATAACTGGGCTGCTATCCCAAAGACTGGTCTTCTAACCTACCCATCTTGGCTTTCACCTGCTACAGGCTGCTTTAGGAAATGCTGTCTGGTATCCCATGCCTCTGGTATCCTTTGATAAAAATAACACTGATGTGCACTGTTGCCCAAGAGATGGAATTGCAATGTGTGGAAAACTCCTGACTCATAATTCCTACCTAAGGAAAAGTCTCACCCAAGCTCGTTCTTCTGACTGACAGCTGTGCACTATTCACTCAAAGATCCTGCATGCACATTTTATTGTTAATACCTGTCAAACAGACAAATCATGTTTTACTTTAAAACATGTTCAGTTGTGTAAAATTTCACAAAATTATTTTGAAGAAAACATGTATAGTCACTGAATCTTTCCAAAAGGAATATTCCAATTAAAAAATCTTAGCCAACAATGCAGGACATAAATCAGAAAGAAATTGAAGTCCCAAATAGCAGGCTTATTAATGAATGCATGCAGCATACCTATCACCTTTATCCAGCCAGGTAATGGACCAGGATTCAACAATATGGCGCAAGTCCCTGGAATACACACTGCTGCACAAACTCTACAAATGCGGTGTAATTATAACAGTTATTTCTGCATTTACATTATTGAACAAACTGTAACAAAAATAAAAACCTCTTCCAGTTCTTGCTTGCAGTGTTTTGGCCTGCACAAGAAAGTGTTCATCAAACTGTGCTGTATCAATTCACTCTGTCCTTGTTAAATAGGAACAAATAGTAATAATTACTCTGGACATTCTCACTTTACTTGTGCACATTATTTTTTCATTGATTTTGTTTTCTAAAAAAAGTATAACATGGAAAAATGTTTTTGGTTTCCACAAATTCATAATAGCATATGTCTGGTAATAATCACAGGTTGTCAAAGCTAGAAATATAAGAGCAGTGCATCGAATGATGTATAATTACTTTACTGGTGCAGCAGTCAAACAGGGAGATAGCAAACAGATTTTCTGCTGGCAGCTGTTTAGCCTGCACCCTCCTTAACCTTTCTCGACTTTGTTGCTTTCCTAACAATGACTGCAGTGCCTTCCAATCTCCGACATTGAGCTTCCTGGACTGGACTTTATTTTGTTGTTTCATTATGTTGCTTTAAAGTTGTTAAGCTTTTGAGTGCTGACTTCCTGGAACTCTACCACTCTTTCTACTTTTAAAACAATGGATCTGTAATCTTTTACTTCTACTATTTGAAATGTATGGGATGGTTTTATTTGTTTTATTATTTTAAGAGAACTATATACAAAAATACAAAGAACAAGGTTATAATGTTGCTACAGTGGACACTCATCTAACACTATGTTGTGACCTTTTGCTTTCATCACAGTATTTGTACCTGTTGAGGCAACACCTATGTTAGATCCCATAACAAGATGTAGTAACATGGTGCTGAAAGATCCAGCATACACTCATTACAGCTCTGGGCCCGCACATATTTTCTGAGCTAATGCTAAGCTGTTCAATTACAACAGTAGCACGCTTCCATCAGCATGTCATGCTTCATGTCTAAGATGGAGTTGGAGATCCTTTCACCATCAAGTCATATATATGATACAATGATGATATCTCAAGCATGTCTCATAAAGGTATACTGCATACTAGCTGCAAGACATAACTAAACTCACACAAATTCTTGATCTAAAGAGTTTTCATTCATTCAATTCTTTGAATTATTAACATGGGTATAAATATTCTATCAGAATCTAGGAGATGGAGTGACATACTAACACAAGTGCTGAAAGGCTTTCAAAGTTGTCCTGCATGCAATTTCCAAAGCAGCAAGTTGTTTAAGTTCCTTGATTAGGACTTGTGTTATCATTCCATATGAACAGATAATATTTTCAAAAGGAATTAATTAACTTCGATTGGTTGCTTGGAAATTTTCAAAAGGCAATATTTTCACATTTTAACAAGGCTTTGACTGTAAAACATCAGCTAAATCAACATAGATCCAGCATTACTTAACAGAAAACTAACGTCAAACTGAAGAAAAGGTATTTTCACATTAACTAATTAACTCAATTGAGATACATCTTGCAAATCCTTTCCTATGTGCCATACTTCTGACAGCTGTATAGGATTAAACAAACAAGTCCACAGTTAGTTCCATCTCTCCAGCAGTCTCACTTTTGTCTGATGCACTCAGTCAAAATTTCTATTGTCCTTCCAAAATTGTTCCAGGCAAGTCTAGATCTTCAGAACTCAATCTTCACCAATAAGTCCTAGCTTGGCATCTTCTTGTTCCTAAAATCACCAAAATTCCCATCTATTTTGTCTCTTTCTTTTTGAGCCAAAGGCAAATTTTGCGGCATGGTGGCTCAGTGATTAGCACTGCTGCCTCTCAGTGCCATGGACCCGGATTCACTTCGAGCCTCGGGCGACTGTCTGTGTAGAGTTTGCACATTCTCCCTGCATGGGTTTCCTCTGGATGCTCCGGTTTCCTCCTACAATCCAAAGATGTGCAGTTTCGGTGAATTGGCCTAACGAAATTGCCCATAGTGTTCAGGAATGTGTAGGCTACATGCATTAGTCACGGGTAAATGTAGAGTAATGGGTTTGGATAGGATACTCTTCGGAGGGTCGGTGTGGACTTGTTGGGCCGAAGGGCCTGTTTCCACACTTTCGGGATTCTATTTCTTATTCTAATTCTAATTCTTAACAAGCACCCTACTTGGTTGTTAGCAACATATGGTGTTGAGAAAATGTAGATAAGCAGGGAAAGAAAAGAAAGGATATAGTTTTATTGCAATCTATCCTCGATTGTAAGTTAAGAGAACATGTGTATTTCAGAGGTGAAATAATGAAAAATAGTGAATCAAGTCACTTGGCATAAAAATACAATGTAATTGGCCTTGCCATCACCAAAAACCACAATATTAAGTGTTATATATTCTCTATGTTTATTGTCAGGTTATGAGTTTAGAAAGTGGAATCTTCGTCATCCCTGTCAATACCAAAAGCCAGTTGGCCTGGAGCCCATTGCAAAAATCAGTGTAATACTATTAAATATTAAAAAAGAAAATTGCATGATTCAAATTAAGGATAAAGAACGTTTTCATATACTTAAAAGCTATAAGCTAGTAAGAAGTGAGGAGTTGGTGAAGATGATTAGATTAGCTTACTTTACAGTGTGGAAACAGGCCCTTCGGCCCAACAAGTCCACACCGACCCGCCGAAGCGCAACCTACCCATACCCCTACACATCTACCCCTTACCTACCACTACGGGCAATTTAGCATGGCCAATTCACCTGACCTGCACATCTTTGGACTGTGGGAGGAAACCGGAGCACCCGGAGGAAACCCACGCAGACACGGGGAGAATGTGCAAACTCCACACAGTCAGTCTCCTGAGGCGGGAATTGAACCCGGGTCTCTGGCGCTGCGAGGCAGCAGTGCTAACCACTGTGCCACCGTGCCGCCCACAAGATGGTCAATGAGTTGAACTATCAAGTCATTTTGAATTTGCTGCCAGGCTGTTTCTTGAGTTAAACTTGGCCATAAATGTCTTAATGAGGGGCTAGAGATCATTTGCATTATTCAGCATGACAAAGAGTTTGAACATCATGCCTTAAAATACATTCCTGATTGTATAAGTGCAATTAACATATCTAGTCTACTTGAGAAAATATTTTTACTTATTCTTGTAACTGATTGTGAGAGACGGTACATTTTTGGATTCTGTATTCTCATAAAATAAGTTGAGATCTGTACTTATTTCACATCATATTCTGATAAAGTTCGCTACAGTATGTTCATTAACTAATACTGGGTCAGAACATACTTTGCCAATAATTCACAATTCCTCCCTCTCAAGAAAATAAAAAACAATTCAATAAATAAAAGGTCCAAGCCTTTCAGATGTTTATATGAATTAGATACTGATGAAACCAAGTTCAAAATGAAAAGTTTTTAAAAGGACTATCAATACCGTCCTGAGCAGGCAAACATTCTCGTCTGCACTAGATTTGTCGTAACATTCCAATAGAAACATTCTTTGAAACATTAATCAAAGTTGTCAAAACAAAATGATTAATTATTTCATTGATAGCTTTGGTTTTGATTCTAGCCCACAAAATACTTGAATTTTTGTGTTGAAAGTGTAGAACTATTTTAATTATATGCCTGCAGTTTTGAATTCATTGGGTGATGTGTTCACCCACATAGCTGGATGGGAGTATAACAGTGTTCACCATTATACATAAAAATCAGACTGCAACTTCCAATGACTACAAATGAACTATTATACACTAAGTAATGAAATTGTTGTTCAAGATGTCTTGCTGCATGAGAAGCTAATAGGTAATTTTATCTCACAGTGACCTTTAGCGTTAAAATAGATGGAATGTTTTGAAGGTGCTATACTACTGAATATCTACCTACTAAACCCATCAGAAAAAATTAGGGCTTATCCATTCCAATGAAAATACTCCTTTAATTGCATAATATATTTAAACTGCTTCGTCACCAATAACCCATCTGGTATTGGAAATTAACTTTAACAAACATGATCATTCATTCTTTCAGATTTTATTTCTTACTTGAAATTTCAGGGAAGTAAGTTTGTCTGTCTCTAATTTCTCTTGATCCTGTCTTTCTTTCCCTTGCTTTATTTTGCTTTCTGTACCAGGTTTAACATTGATAACAATGTTTCCACTAACACGTATTATGTCACATTCTATACTGCAATTAATGATTCTTCCATTTGCTTTGTTAAGAAGATAGGCACAGGCACCATATGTACTGTAGAGGTCAGTGTGCTTTGTAGATAGTTGGCCAAAAGAACTTCCAGTGAAAAACCCCAGAGGAAGTATATTGGCAAATGAAAGAATGACAAACATCTGGTTCCTTTCACTCAGCATGCATCGTAAAATCTTGTTCGATATGGTTTTGTGAAAAACATTTTTGCTTTTGTTCCTGTTTTGAACATTTAATATGGAAGTAACCCTTTATTGCTAATTAAGACACTTCTGCCTTCCAACAGGCTGGTCATTTTGCTTGCAATATGCTTGCATCTTTGAGGCTTGGGTAAGACACTGGTATCCACAGGATGTTAATTTGAGCAGCTGTCTGCCTGCCAAGACTTTTGGCCATTTGAGTTGAGCTGACATAAAACATTCAGTAAAAATCTGCAAGGAACTCTTTACAGGATTTCTGCAGAATCTATTCAACTGCTTTTTTTTTAATCTGGTCTTTGCTGGAGTCCAAAGATTTTCTGCCAGTGGGAGAGTTATTTGTGGCAGATGTTATAGTATGGTGTAGGTACTCTATTAAATTGTACTTGTAGGTACCTGAACATGGGGTGTTCCTCCATTTGAAATTTACACAGACATCCCACAGATGAATTTTTTTAGATGTTATTAAGATTTCATATTTGACTTTAGATCTTGACACCATTTGGAGTTAATTAAATGACCTTAGAAATGTTTGAAGAGTTTGTATGAATTTCCAGAATAAAGATTTGCTGTTTCATTTTTCTTGATTATACATCCATAATTCTTGGTTGTGTGCTATATGAATATAAAGTAGAATGTGGTACTGCGCTCTTTTTTGCCACAAATATTTATACTCAGCTTTACTTAGAGAAAGGATTTTTGCAAAACATCCTTAAATGCTGCACACTTAATCTCAAGTAAAATAACAAAATTTTACAGTGCTGTATATCATTCAGGGAGAAAATTTGCTGTTTTTACCTGGTTTGACTTTTAGGTGACTCCAGACTCAACGTCTTAGTTAATAGTAAATTGCCCCCTGAAATGTCTGAGCAAAACAGACAATTCATGGACAATTCAGGATGGACAATACATGTTGGCTTTACATTCTCATCCCAAGACCAAATTTAAAATATTTCAGAAATCATTTGAGTTATGAATGTTTACTGTGTGTGAAGTTGGGAAGCTTTGTTTTACTGGAACAACATTATGAAGTTCTGAAGTCAATGGAATTTTTAAAAATACTTTTACAATTACTTTTTTGTATGACTGTTTCATGAGACATGAAAATTCAGGATAATAAATTGATTAAAAACAGTTTCTCTACACCTGAGTTTATCTCTTCTGTCCATTGTTCTCTTATTTTCATACCCTAACTATTTTACTGTGTGCTATCTCATCCACACTACTAGTCATTCATGTTGCCCAGTTACCCTCAAACCTTCTCTTATTTATCTAGATTCCATCTGTGTTTATCTTGACTTTCCCACTTTGCTCACTGAGCCTATACCTACCAAAGTTCCAGTGCTCTTTCTGAGCCTGATGCCTCCCCTTCTCAAAGCCACCTGTACTCTCACCTTCTATGAGTCCCCACCCATGAGACTGTACAATCCTTATCCCTAACTAGCACTCGACCTTATCCACATCCTCGCTACAGCGGTCACCACATTCTCTGCCATGCAGTGCCAACAGACAGACCACAGACAGAAACATTCCACAGCAATGACCTAGCCCTGGACTGCCAACTCTGTGAAGCAGCCTTCCTAGACATCTCCAAAGTGAGCCATAACAGGACAGAAAGGTACTGAGATGTCTGCCTTTCCACTCTTCTCCTGACTGTGATCTTCCTCTTCCCACAGACCTTTCCTCTGTTTACCTGCTTTTACACCACTTGAGCTTATTCTAACCTGATATAAATCCATAAGGACAGAGCAATACGTACTTACTCTGAATTTTTGGAAGGCATTAAATTCAGAAGGTACAAGCCTTTTACATGCATTTAGTTATCTGAAGTAAAGCTTTATTCGAACCAAGCACGTATTTCCACTGAATGGTGCTTTTATCACAAGATTTGGGTACATGCAGATAGGCTACAGAAGCCTGCAGTCATGAACATCGACCTGTCTTTTGTGGTCACAGAATTTGAATGTCAGTTTATCCCCCTGACAGGAATCTTACTTTTTGACTCTAGCACAGTTAAGGAATCCCCTCCTCCCATCCCTGCCTTCACTGAGGTTAAAAGATTTCCTTTGTGTATGTTTCCTTTTCTCTTCTTCTTCCCTTGACTATCCTTGTTCTTTTCTTTCTTGCCTTACATCCCTCTTTCTCTCCTTCTTTGTAGCTGTGTTTTATCCAGCTGTTGCAACATGCATTTGTGTTTCTTTAAGACTTGCCTTCCTGCGATAGCACTTCCACAGTTATCAGTCCATGTATAATCATGATTTGTTTTAAACTCCACAGCAGAGCTTTTGTTCATTTACTCTCAGGAGACTTCCACAACATAGCACCATAGTTATAACTGAATAAGTACCTGACATGGTCATGTAAATGCAAAACAGTTGAACTTCATGTTTTTAAGGACAAATTTTCCAAACTTTGTGACAGCATACCCACTTCAGATTAGTATTTCGAATGTTTATTGGCATTGTTTATAATGTTTATATGAATATTTATTGTCCATTCTCCTCACATTGTCCTTGATTCAAATTTATATTCTTTTTCTTTCTCCTTCAATCAAGCTGGTACCATTCCTCTGCCCCATAATTCATACTGAAACTTTTTTTGCCCACTCCTTCTCAGTTAATATTGACTCTCCCCCTCCCTATTCTAAAACACCACTCTCTCTTTTCTCCGTTTCATATCAGTGATCCATTTTTCCTCCCTTCTCCATAAAGCTCCATTTCCACTGCCTTCCCAAATCCTTGCTTTATTTACCTTCTGCTTCATTGCTACTGATTGTCATTACCCTCTCCTCTTCATTGTCACCTCCCACTTCCTTCAACTTGTTTCTCTCATGATATTCTACTTCCATCTTGCTGTACATTCTTCCTACTGTGTCTCTTGTATTCTCTTCTGTGTTGCATATTCTTATTGCTATTCATTTGCTCCTGCATGTCCCTTACCTAAGAACTTTAGCCAATACACCATAGAGTCATAGAGATGTACAGCACGGAAATGGACCCTTCGGTCAAACTCGTCCATGCCAACCAGACATCTTAAACTATTTGCCAGTGCTTGGACCGTGTCCCTCTAAAGCCTTCCTATTCATATACCCATCCAGATGCTTTTTAAATGCTGTAATTGTACCAGCCTCCACAACTTCCTCTGGCAGCTCATTCCATACACGCACCACCCTCTGTGTGAAAAAGTTGCCCCTCAGGTCCCTTTTATATCTTTCCCTTCTCACCTTGAACCTATGCCGATCAGAATTGCACGCAATATTCCAAAAGTGGCCTAAGCCAAGCAATATTCCAAAAATGTCCTGTACAGCTGCAACATGACCTCCTGACCAATAAAGGAAAGCATGCAAATGCTGCCTTCACTGTCCTATCTACCTGTGACTCTACTTTCAAGGAACTATGAACCTGCACTCCAAGGTCTCTTTGTTCAGCAACACACCCTAGGACCTTACCATTAAGTATATAAGTCCTGCTAAGATTTGCTTTCCCAAAATGCAGCACCTCTCATTTATCTGAATTAAACTCCATCTGCCACTTCTCAGCCCATTGGCCCATCTGACCAAGATCCTGTTGTAATCTGAGGTAACCCTCTTCGCTGTCCACTACACCTCCAAGTTTGGTGTCATCTGCAAACTTACTAACTATACCTCCTGTGTTCACATCCAAATCATTTATATAAGTGACGAAAAGCAGTGGACCCAGCACTGATCCTTGTGACTCATCACTGGTCACAGGCCTCCAGTCTGAAATGCAATCCTACACCTTCACCCTCTGTCTTAAACCTTTGAGCCAGTTCTGTATCCACATGATTATCCAAATGCAACCAGGCTGGCATGGTGGCTCAGTGGTTGGCACTGCTGCCTCACAGCTCCAGGGACCCAGGTTCGATTCCTGACTCGGGCGACTGTCTTTGTGGAGTTTGCATGTTCACCCCGTGTCTGCATGGCCTTCCTGCAGGTAGTCAGGTTTCCTCCCACGATCCAAAGATGTGCAGGTCAGGTGAATTGAATATGCTCAGTTGCCCATAGTGTGAAGTGCATTAGTCAGGGTAAAGATAGTGTAATGGAATGGGTCTGGGTGGGTTATTCTTTGGAGGGTCGGTGTGGACTTGTTGGGCCAAATGACCTGTTTCCATACTGTAGGGTATATAATCTAATCTATATTCCATGAAATCTAACTTTGCTAACCAGTCTCCCATGATGAACTTTGTTGAATGCCTTACTGAAGTCCACATGGATCACGTCTACTACTCTGTCCTCATCAATCCTCTTTGTTGCTTCTTCAAAAACCTCAATCAATTTCATAAGTGATGACCTCACACACATAAAAGCCATGTTGACTATTCCAAATCAGTCCTTGCCTTACCAGAGATACTTTATTTAAGCATGACCATTAGTATTAAATAATCTTATTGCCACTTTTGTGTAATGGAGGCAGAATGTGCTGACTTCTATATACTGTATTACAGAAACTGCAATCTATGTCAGAGGTCCTCAGGTTGGAGACACCTCAAAATGCATAGAGGCTTTTCCACAAAATAATGTGAAAGTGCTTTTTGAACAGGACAATATAGATAGGTGATGTGGACAAGTGAACGCGACATGTAACTGGGAGATGACGTAGTTAAGCATAAGTGAAAAAAGGCAAATAAATGTGAGAATGCAGCCACTGGTGCAATGCAGGTTCATATGACTGCTTCACTTTGGAGGGGATTGTGCATCATGAATTCCTGAATGTGCCATTCAGATCACTTGTCGTCCTGCAGTACCTAAGGTTTGCATTGTGCTCAGCCTTCAAGAAAGAGGAGATTTTCATTGAAGTATTTATGTGCTGATTACTAAATGAAAGGGTTACAAAATACATTTGTTCAGAGCAACATTTTTTCGGGTTTAAATAGATTACCGTAAGATGGTCATAGAAGTTGGTTGTTTGTGATTTCTGATCCAAATGAAACAGTGTTACTCAACCAAAAAGGTTTGAAAACAATTGAACTCTGCCATTGTGTTAAGAACAAGAGAAAACACTGTTATAGTGAAGGCATTAGATTGGAGTGGAGCGGGGATTCTAGCTCTCTGACTGCAAGTAAATATGGAGAAAGTGAGGACTGCAGATGATGGAGATCAGAGTCGAGAGTGTGGTGTTGGAAAAGCACAGCAAGTGAGGCAACATCCGAGGAGCAGGAGAATCGACGCTTCGGGCATAAGCCCTTCATCAGGAATGAGGATTGTGAGCCAAGGGGTTGGAGAGATAAATGGGAGGGGTGTGGGGCTGGGGGAGGAGGTAGCTGAGAGTGTGATAGGTAGATGAAGGTGGGGATAATGGTGATAGATCGGAGACGAGGGTGGAGCAGATAGGTGGGAAGGAAGATGGACAGGTAGGATAGGTCATGAGGGCGGTGCCGAGTTGGAAGGTTGGATCTTGGATAAGGTGGGGGAGGGGAAATGAGGAAACTGGTGAAATCTACATTGATGCTGTGTGGTTGGAGGGCCCCTAGGTGGAAGATGAGGCATTCTTTCTCCAGGCATCGGGTGGTTAGGGTGTGGTGATGGAGGAGGCCCAGGACCTGCATGGCCTCAGCGGAGTGGGAAGGGGAGTTGAAGTGTTTGGCCACAGGCTGGTGGTGTTGGTCGGTGCGGGTGTCCTGAAGATGTTCTCTGAAGCATTCTGCAAGTAGGCATCCTGTCTCCCCAAAGTAGAGGAGACCACCTCAGGGGCAACAGATACAGTAAAGTGCAGGTAAAACTCTGATGGATATGGAAGGCTCCTTTGGCGCCTTCGACGGAGGTGAGGGGGGAGGTGTGGGTGCAAGTTTTTTTAATTCCAGTGGTGGCAGGGGAAGGTGCTGGAGGGGAGGGTGGTTTTGTGGGGGTCGTCAACCTGGCAAGAAAGTCGTGAAGGGAATGGTCTTTACAGAATACAGATAGGGGTGGGGAGGGAAATATATCTCTGATGGTGGCATCCATTTGTAAGTGGTGGAAATGTTGGCAAGTAAATATATTGATTAACCCTTTCAAACAAGAACTGGTATCTAGCTCTGTTTTTCCAGTAATTCAAACTAGCACTTAAAAAGATAGTCACCATTTTCCAAACATCATAGGAGGCAACTCTTTCAATTGCCATGTAATTAAGGACTTTTGCCACCTATACAGTAATCAACTAATCATTATTAATATAATTTCTGTGAGCTGGTTATTGCACAATGGAGGTGTCTGTTCCCAATAAATGATTGTGTCATTAATCTTTCACAATTTTTTTTTCTGAACTGGAATTGATGCTTTTTAGAAAATATCCATGTTAACATTCCTTTGTAAGATTTTGATTGCCTGGCCTTACTGGTCCAAGATTAGTATTGGGTGGCAAAATTGGACATTGCTACAAGAGGTAATCAAATGTTATGACATCTTTGTAAACAATACAGTAGCTGCTATGTAAAGGATTCTAAGATATGGATAGATTCTGCGTGCTTAAAATGAAGAAAATCAATAAAATTTTCATATTGTGGCTGAACCACTTTTTGTTCTTGTTGTTTATGGCCATGTTAAACCAAAAGACATAGAAGCAGAAATAGACCATAGGCCTATTGAATCTGCTCTGTCATTCTGAGGTCATGGTTGGTCTGATAATCCTTAACTCCAGTACCCTGCCTTATCCTTGTAACTCTTGATCTCCCCTTCCTGATTAAAAGCCTATCTTACCCTTGAATATACATAATGACCCAGTCTCAATAACCCTCTGTGACAAAGAATTCCGCAGATTTTAACCCTTTGTATTAAATTATGTAACTTTTATTTTCAATTTTATGAACTGTGTAAAGATTAATATGCGATTTAACAGCCTAAGTATTGCAAACTTTTTCCTACTTTTGTTGGGGGTGGGGTGAGTATTAGGTAGCTGCAAATATGGACACGCTCCTGAGGAAGGACCAGTCCTCAATTTCAAACTCCAAGAGATAGTCCCAGCTACCTAAAGGCAAGGGTAAGACTTTTTTTATTATTGTACAATGTGAGTAACCCAATAAAGTGCAGCAAAATTACTATTGATTGTTAGATTAGATTAGATTCCCTAAAGTCCAGTCCACACAACCCTCCGAAGAGTAACCCACCCAGACCCCTCTGACTACTGCACCTAGCGCTATGGGCAATTTAGCATGGCCAATTCACCTGACCTGCACATCTTTGGACTGTGGGAGGAAACCGGAGCACCTGGAGGAAACAATGTTATGCTTACAATGTTTCATTAAATTGAGTGAACATAAATTTTTGCCCTCTAAAGTTTAGGTTTTTATTGATAATCCTGATGGAGAGAATTTCACTCGCCACACAGTCTGTGTGACTGCTTTCCAGATAAGGAAACCGGTTTCTGAGTGATATTACTAGAGTTTGTAAACTGTACCAGTGGATGGCCCAGTGATAACATGGATCAATGACTAAATACACCTGATTGTAGAGTGGTACAATCTGGGCATGGCTCTGTGATTGCCTAGATTGCCTGCACTGGTCATTAAGTGTAGAAAAAGCTACAAGGTTATATTTTGTTGCATTAAGAGAAATAAAAATATCAGAGAGTGAAGCAACTCAGGCTTCACATGTATGTTCTACTGTGTCTTGTTAGCCAACTCAGATCTGCTTCAATGAAGAACTGGGACAGTTCATGTGCCTATCCTCTCTTTTGGGGAAGAGAATGACACAAGGGAAATTAATGAAATGGGAAGACAGAAACTGCTTGAATGGTATTGTTGCTGCATCAATTTCAGACATTAATTTACTGTTTACCTTGAACTGAAACTTCAACTTTAATTTATCAAACGGTAGAAGTGCTTCACAAGTCTATATATCACCTCTTCATTTTTACTGTACATTATGTAAGTATAGAGGCATTGAATTAATATTTTATTCATTTGTTGATGGAAATTTATGAATATTGCACTTGTATAATTATAGCTTCAAATACCTTTTACCTTATTCTCCTTAAAACGTACATATGAAAAGTTTTGTGCATTATATGACCTGATTATTACCAGTGAAACTCTCTCCCTGTGGAGAAATCCTGAGTGTGAATAGTTTCCCATTGGAAATCCAATGCTGGAACATTATTGTCGGTAGATTATCATGCTCATGAAAAATGACTCTAATAAAAAGCAGATATGTGCTGGCAGGTACCAGATGCTGTCACCATCTTTAGAAATTATCAATTGTAATTGTTTTACATAAGCAATTCAAATTTAATATGTACAATTATATTCTAAAGGTAACTAAGCGTTAAGGACAAAGACCTTAGAAATCCATGGCCAAATCATACAGTAACTTCAGCTGGGGTTTGACAGAATATGCAACTTCAGGAGCAAAAAGTCATCTTTTAATTGTCAGACAGAATTTTCACACACAATTACCAAAGTTGTAGGAGAGGACTGCAAATGGAGACTATTGGCATTCCTCCTTTCCCAGGCCTCAGTAAGACCTGCTATCAGATTGGCAGTGCAGCAGTTTGCTCAATTAAACTGTGTGTCACGATTAAAATTGCAATATAGGGATCACGGTGGGTATTCAGGATGCCAAGTAACCTGAGAAGTTTGTAAGGTACAGATTTCCATCCACATTAGGCTTACAAAAAGAGAGAACTCAGAAAGACAAACGTTTATCAAATCTGCTCCTACTCACAGTCTGCCATGGACTTCCTTCCACATAACCACTTGTTGATCTAAAACTTTAGGGACACTCCAAACTTCAACTTAAACAGAAAGTTAAATATTCCTAGTGTTTCCAAAAGAAGCAGACTTTTAAATGGTACATTTTTGTACCTGCACATAACCAGCAAATTCTTGATTTAAAGAAAGATATTTTGAAGAGTGACACTTTTTCTAACCTTAACAGATCACACCAACCATCACATTGTTTCCAGTCAATTCCTGTGTCTCTGAATGTCATCAGCATGTCTCCCCTCCCAGTGTGAAGTTATAGAATGAATCTATGTATTGCACCTGTATGTGCATTTTTCACAATAGCCACTGAAACATTAAATAAATTTTTGTTTGCTGGAGGCTATAGTAATTGAGTTAGAATTTTGAGCTGCACTGCTCTGGCTATACCAGCATGATTATTTAATGTAGCATTGTATTTTATTTTGTACCACTTGAGATAAATGTAGTCTGTAATATAGTTTATAAGGATGGACCTTATGACCATTCCCTATGAGTTAAACAATATGGTCTTTGTCTTTTCTGTTGTAAACAGATAGTAGCCATCTTCTATAAACCAGAATAATTATATTATCTTTGGCTATGCCAAAGGGAATAGTATGTGTTTATTCTCATTTTCTGGTGACTGTGTTTCTATGTAGACCATATAACAGAAAGAATGAGCATTCTTACAGTTCAAAAAAGCATAATGTTCACAATTGATCAGTAAATAGTAAATATTCACTCTTAAAGGGAGTCTGCCTAAAATGCTGTTAATCATAGTTCTGTTTGACCTAATTTTTTTTAGCATAGAACAGGATGTGTTGCTATGGGTTACTGTCAATGGTTGATAACATTGGTTTTCCCAAGGGTTGCTTATGTAGCAGCTTGCACACCTCACCCAGGAGACTGGGAGATTGATGGGCTGTGCTTTGCCTTGCAAAATTTCATTTTTCTTCCATTGTGAGAAACTGATTTAGTATTACACACAATGTGCTTTTATTGTGTTCTATGATATTTCAGTATATTAGCTGTATTTATTATTCCAATCATGGTACAAACTTCCAGCAACCTCAATTAATATTACCAAATAAAAACTGTATTAGATACACAGGTTCATTTTAATTTTTCACCATGTAGCATTTTTTCTATAACTGTATATTGTTTTATCTCTTCTTCCTTATGTGGCAGCTTTTTCTTTCAGATGTATCCTGTCTCCACCTCCCTTGTCATTAATGTCTTTTTTCCCTTATTCAGTGACATCATTCTCTTTGTTTCCTTACACATTGGATTTGTAAGGCGAGCTCATCCTTCATCTATCAAGCACCGTTTTTTGTTCATGGTGCCCTCTGGTGTTTGATTACAGTCATGATTACACATTTTATCACAACAGTGGAATAGATGGTCATTATTTTTATTTCACACTTTCAGGGAAGCTTTCAAATTTGGGCATCTTATGGTTTCAGAAACTTTCAGTAGCCTGTGGTTAGCACTTTAGGTCTTATTATCTTTGGTGCTCAGTTTGAAGGCATGACAAAAGAAACATGTATTTTTCCCTACTGCTGCAAGCTCATTCATGTTCTGGAATTTATTTTCCTTCTTCTTCAAATTTGGAACAGAACCACTTTGTCCTAAAGAGGTATTCTAGCACTTCATTGTCTTACTGCCACATTACTTTGTTGCTTTCACTTGGTTTCCTGTGGCAGGAGAAAATACCTGATCAAAATACTACAAAGTAATACCCTGATTCTGATATTGGATTTTCTATCTGATCTTCAGATCTCTTTTACTAATGCCATGTTTTCCTCATTAGGGGAAGTATTTTGTTCTTATTTTTTCTGATTGCTGTTAGTATGATCACATCAGGACAAGGTGGGCGGCACGGTGGCTCAGTGGTTAGCACTGCTGCCTCACAGCGCCAGAGACCCGGGTTCAATTCTCGGCTCAGGCGACTGACTGTGTGGAGTTTGCACATTCTCCCCATGTCTGCGTGGGTTTCCTCCCACAGTCCAAAGATATGCAGGTCAGGTGAATTGGCCATGCTAAATTGCCCGTAGTGTTAGGTAAGGGGTAAATGTAGGGGTATGGGTGGGTTGCGCTTCGGCGGGGCGGTGTGGACTTGTTGGGCCGAAGGGCCTGTTTCCACACTGTAATGTAATCTAATCAAGCTCATTGCTGTGTTAGTCCTAACAGTTCCATAAAGTGAGCTCTTAAATGAATAGAGGCCTTTAATCATTTTGACTGTTTCAAAAAATAACTCTTGGTTCTCCGTGAATTAACTGAAGCACTGTGTGTGATCTGGCAATGTTACAATGGTAGAATTCCATGAGTATAACCCACAGTCAGCTTTGAATTGCAGTTGTGTGTTATGAGGTCTCATGCTACCACTGGAATATTGTATCATTCCAAACATGATGCTGATTTCAGTTCATGTAATGCTTTGAGCATGTTAGAGCAAAAAAAAAAGCAGTCCAAAAATATCATTTATTTACAAAGCAAAAACAGAAACAGCTGGAAGTACTCAGCAGAGCAGACAGGCTCTGGAAGTACAGAAGTTAGTCAATCAACTATTAGGTCTAAGATCTTTCCTTCGTGTTGGAAACTATTACAAAAAAGCTGCAGTGGAAAAAAAGAACAGGGGAAAATGGGGAAGGAATAAAGAATGTTAAGACATGAAAAATAATGCACTGCTTAGATGGTGAACATGAGTTAGTTAAATGGCAAGTAATAGTAGGAGACTTTTACAATAAGAGAAATCAATAATATATGGAGATGCAGAGAGTGTGCAAATAGCTAGGAGCAAGTGAACAGTGAAAAACCAGCAACGCTAAGGAGTCTAGTGAAAGAAGAAAGCAGGTCAGCATGATGGATTCAGGTCACAGGTAGGTTTGAAGGGGTTTCTCAGGAATAATTAGTCCCCTCCTCCAACTCCAGAAATAGCAGCATTAGCTGTTACCATCATTAACTTCTACAGAGATGGCAGCAGAACCTTCTGGATCCCACATGGGGTTGAGCTTTAAGGCAAATGAGAAGACATTTTGAGGAGAGACGAGTCAGGTTAGCAGCTCAAGGTATTTCCACCTCTAAATGATCTTCCCATAAAAATAGCTGGAGAGTCTGCCATCGAGCAGCTTTAGAGAGACTACCTATTGAGCTTCAAGCCATTGGGTGGCCAACAACACTCATGAGGATTCCTGTAGGACACCTTCTGACAAACATTAATCACTCACATCACTCTGTGTTAAATTATATCTCCTTGTGTTGAGGCGTTTCATCACTGTCTGTGTTCTCATGTGGTTTACTACTTCATTTTTTATTATATTTCTGAGTTTTGTGCTATCTGTAACCTTTAAAATGATGCACTATATGTCCAAGTCTGATTCACTAATGTACGTCTAAAAGAGTAGTAGTTTCAACATTGACTCCGGGGAAACCCACTGCAAACGCAGATGAAATTTAAACATGATGGTAGAGGCTTTGGTGACTGGAGCCTAAACCAAAAGTAATCCTTACCTCAGGTGATGAGAGATCTCTTGGCTGCATTTTATGTCCATCCAGAAATGAATCAATTGTGTTAAGGTTCCCATCCCATTAAAATACAGGAGCCTACCCTAATAATCTTCCAGCCAATCAGAGCATGTCAGCTGTCACTCAGTCTCAGCAGTGTGAGTGGTGACCATTTTTGAGGTTGGACCCTGTCAAGAGCTATAGCAATGAATGCCACCTATACAGCAAGTGGGGCCAGGGTCACTGGGGCCAGTCAGGTAAATACCAGTAAGGACTGTTGCATGGATGGTTTAGATTAGATTTCCTACAGTGTAGAAACAGGCGCTTCGGCCCAACAAGTCCACACTGACCCTCCAAAGAGCAACCCATCCAGACCCATTCCCCCACATTTATCCTTGACTAATGCACTGAATGCTACGGGCAATTTAGCATAGCCAATTCACCTAACCTGCACATCTTTGGACTGTGGGAGGAAACCGGAGCACCTGGAGGAAACCCACGCAGACACGGGGAGAATGTGCAAACTCCACACAGACAGATGGTTGATGAATATAGGGAATGTTGACACTTGGCAGAATGTCACTATGGTGGGGCCCCAGTTTGGGTTACAGATTGCCAATTGGAGGTGCCACCCTTCGGAGTCCATAGGGACACTGCCATATTAAGCACTTTATTTTTGTCAATGGCAGCTGTGCATGCAGCTCACCACCACTTTCTCAAGGACAAGTTAGGGTCAATAAATGCTGACCCAGCCAGTGATGCCCACATCCCTCAGTCACAAGAAAACTCAACTGAAGCTGGAAAACTGCCATTGGTAATGGGGACTGCTGAATGTTAGCCCCCACCCTCCTGACGTTCCTGATTCCCCCACCACTCCCTCCCCACCTGGCAACCATCTCACTGCATCTCCTATTCTGCCCTTCCTCAAATGTAGTCTGAATGTGTCACCAATCCTGGGCCTTACAGGATGCAGTGCTGGTAGGTCCCCAAGGTGCCTGGTTGATGCTGATGGCAATAAGGAGTAGGAATTCCACCTGGGCTCCAGGCCCTGCTGCTGGTCACTTACTGCACACTCTCCTGAAAGGATGTGATTCAAGACTTCTACTGGCTGTCCAGACTATAGGCAAAGCTTCCATTATCTAGGTTAGATGTTGTCTTTTGTGTGGAGAAGGAGAGTTCTAATCTACTGATGTCAGCATTGTAGCAGAAATTGATGTTTATTCATTGGTGCATTTTTATTGCCGTTAGTAGCCAACTGGGTAACCTGTTGGTGGCTGTAGATGTTTAATTGAAAGCTGGTGCCTGGCAAGCACGCAGCAAAATTGTTTCTTCTACAATGTAACAATTTGCAGGAGCTGCCTCAGCACTGGTAATTCAGTTATGGCCACATAATGCCTTGCTTCACATCAGCACTCAGCCACTTTGAATGACACAGCTATTTGAAACAGAACTAATTTCAAACTGTTGTAATGGAAGTGGACTTTAAATCTGACTATCAGCAAAGGGAAGGAAGGAAAGTCGTGAGCAAAAGCTGTCAGCTTTAAAGCTGTTGACTGTACAATGACTCTTTTGCATATTGGTTGTTCACCCAAAGCAAATACATAGTAGGCAAGTTATTGAAGTTGTCTCTAATTTCAGTTGTTTTAATAAGGTGCCATTCGCTGATTCTGAAATCAATATTTACATGTTTGAAATTAAATAAGCAAGTTCTTTTTTAATTTGTTTTTTTTTTACCTGGTGCATTTATTATAGCATGAAATATTTAGGAAATTTAGTTCTGGTCAATCAGTTTTGGAAAAGTATTTTTCCTACATACCTGATTAATGATTATTGTGGATAAAATTGTACTCATCTTTGGTTTGTGTTTCATTTGAATGCTAAAAATAATATCTTGTATCAAGCAGATTAAAACTCTTATTTTGATGGACCTTATTTTGATGGAGCAACTGTTGCCCCAGCCTGCTGATGCTGGCCATTCTGTTGGACACATCTGAATATCATTTCTGTTTATGGTTTGGAAATGGTTTCATGAAACGATTCACACCTTATCTCAAGAGTGCCATTCTGACCCGGAGTTTGGAGAGTTGCACAAACTTTATCAGGCAACAATTCCAAATAGGACCATTTGTAATAGACTGAACACACAACACACAACACATTTGTTTCGATCTGAATGTGGCTTTATATTTAAATAGAATGTTCTTGCAAAAAGTGAACTGGAGATTGTGAATTTCTGAATCTAGTTTCCCACTGCTCCTACTGGAACAGTCATTGTATGTAATTCATTTTACTTTGGTCCATTTGAGAAAATAATTAGCACCTTATTGGCCACAGAGGAACAGAAGAATCTTTGAATGCATTCAGCCTTTCTTTTGGCAAAGTTTGTTTTTCTGTCTGCTATGAGTCTTTTGAGAAAACTGAGTGAATACCACTTGGTGCAAGATGAGGAAGTGTAAGACTGTTTTTTGGCTTCATTGTTGGCAATGAAAAATGCATCACCATCACTGTATAGCACAGTGTTTTAATTTTATAGATTCATAGAGTCATAGAGATGTACAGAATGGAAACAGACCCTTAGGTCCAACTCGTCCATGCTGACCAGATATCCCAACCCAATCTAGTCCCACCTGCCAGCACCCGGCCCATATTCCTCCAAACCCTTCCTATTCATATACCCATCCAAATGCCTTTTAAATGTTGCAATTGTACTAGCCTCCACCACTTTCTCTGGCAACTCATTCCATACACGTACTACCCTCTGTGTGAAAGAGTTGCCCCTTAGGTCTCTTTTATATCTTTCCCCGCTCACCCTAAACCTATGCCCTCTCATTCTGGACTCCCCCACCCCAGGGAAAAGACTTTGCCCATTTATCCTATTCATGCCCTTCAAATTTTGTAAACCTCTATAAAGTCACCCCTCAGTCTCTGACACTCCAGGGAAAACAGCCCCAGCCTGTTCAGCCTCTCCCTATAGCTCAAATCCTCCAACCCTGGCAACATCCTTGTAAATCTTTTCTGAACCCTTTCAAGTTTCATAACACCTTTCCAATAGGAAGGAGACCAGAATTGCATGCAATATTCCAATAGTGGCCTAACCAATGTCCTGTACAGCCGCAACATGACCTCCCAACTCCTGTACTTAATACTCTGACCAATAAAGGAAAGCATACCAAACTCCTCCTTCACTATCCTATCTACCTGTGACTCCACTTTCAAAGAGCTATGAACCTGCACTCCAAGGTCTCTTTATCCAGCAACACTCCCTGGGACCTTACGATTAAGTGCATAAGTCCTGCTAAGATTTGCTTTCCCAAAATGCAGCACCTCGCATTTTTCTGAATTAAACTCCATCTGCCATTTCTCAGTCCATTGGCTATTCTGATCCAGAAAACAGTGGCACCACATTTGCCAACCTCCAGTCTTCCGGCACCTCACCTGTGACTATCGAATATACAAATATCTTAGCAAGAGGCCCAGCAATCACTTCTCTGGCTTCCCACTGAGTTCTCAGGTACACCTAATCAGGTCCTGGGGATTTATCCACCCTTACCCGTTTCAATACATCCAGCACTTCCTCCTCTGTAATCTGGACATTTTGCAAGATGTCACAATCTATTTCCCTACAGTCTTTATCTTCCATATCCTTTTCCACAGTAAATACCGATGCAAAATAGTCATTAAGTATCTCCCCCATTTTCTGTGACTCCACACAAAGGCCACCTTGCTGATCTTTGAGAGGCCCTATTCCCTCCCCAGTTTTATGTTATGAGCAAGTTATTTGTTTCTCTTGTATCATTAAAATTTACGTGGGTTTGGATAGCAAAGCCGAGACAGATGGACATCAGTTTTTGTATCCTGATCTGGTTGTGGTGGGTATGTGGCAAACACACAATGTTCACTAGCGTCCATGAGGTTCCTTATATTCAAACACATGGAGCATCAAAATGGAGATGCCTCTGAAGAGATTTGACATCTTTAACATTAAATGATGACAGCTTCCAGGCCATCATCATGAAGGAACATTTAATGACTGGTATTAGTCATATAGGGTGCCTGACAAGCCAACCCTCTGAGGTGGCTTGCAAGCCCTTGGAGGTGGTTGTTTTGGGAGAGTGTTGAGGGTGGAGGCATGGCCCCTTGTTTTCAGGTGTTCAGTGCATGATTGGGGAAAGTGGGGTGTTGTTGGATGCTCCTTAGAGCTATCCCTGCTCTTGCTGCTGACCCCTTCCCAAGACCTCCACTGCACAATTCCTTTGTGCCATCATTCTCCAACCACAATGACTCCAGCACCTTGTCTCCTAGCAGTCCTATAGGCCTCAGCTGGGTGTAGTATCACTAGGAAAACGAGATAATTAGATTAAAGTTTTGCAGAGTGAATAAAAAAGGTTAGGTAGAAGGTTAAAAAACAGAACCTCAAAAATAGTAATCTCTGGCTTACTCCTGGTGCTAAATTCTAATGAAGAAAGGAAGGATAGGATGGATAAATCAATTGTTGAAGAGGTGATGCAATGTGCAGGGATTCAGATTTTTGGACCATTGGGATCTCTTCTGAGCTAGAAAATACTTGTTCAAAAGGGATAGCTTTCATCTGAACTGGAAAGGAACAGATATCCTGGTGGGGAGATTTGCTAGTTCTATTTTGGGAGCCTGTTACCGATTGGGTAAGGGGATTCCTAAGTAGCAATGAAAATAGAAAGACAGACGAGGATGATACCGAGTCAGAAAATATCAGGCTATTTAGAAAAAACAGACAGAGAACGAGGTAACTGAAGAATTAAACTCCATTTATTTAAATGCAAGGACTCTTACAAGTAAGGCTGATGAACTCAGGGCAGGTATCGGAACATGGGACTGGGATGTCATAGCTATTATAGAAACTTGGCTGGGGGATGGACAGGACTGGCAGCTCAGTGTTCTGGGTTTCAGTTGCTATAGGAAGGATAGAAAGGGAGGCAGGAGAGGAGGGGGAGTAGTGTTTTTGATTAAGGAAATCTTAGTATTGTAATTACAGAGAATAGAGAGGATTGTCCAGTGGAAATATGTGGGTTGAAATTAGAAATAAGAAAGGGATTGTGCTCGTTATGTTGCTCAACAATAAGGAGCTGCCAGCCTCTCATTAACAGCCAGTTTTTGCAGGACAAGGCCTCCATCCCAGGTGTCCCTGATCCTGGAAAATTCTGGCTAAATAAAGTGTGTTAAGCACTTAACTGACAGAGGCATGCTTTCTTGAAAAAAAGATATTGTGCACCTATTGGAGTTTCTGAACAGGCATGAAAGACCACTGTCAGCTCTATAAAATAATGGGCAATAGACAATATACTGAACACAATGTACTATCCATTGCTTTTGAGTAGGTCACTTTCACTCTTATCCCTATTCCCCGTTCCTTCTATTGCTGTGGAGAAATGACTGTGGCAGAAGATGGGCATGTCCATCTACAGAGTGCAATTTTTAGCCCATCAATCTGCATTTGACAATTCAGCACATGATTTTGAAGCTGCCCCTATCTGCCTCTTCATGTGCCACCCTTGTTGTCCGCGGGTTGCTAATCGAGGCTTATGCAAAGATCTCACAATATATCCAGGCAGCATCAAAGGAGAATCGACGTTTCTCAGGATCTCAGTGAGTCCACATTCCCAACGCCCCTCCCCCAAGTTGGCACAGAAATAGAACATTACAGTGTAGTACAGACCCTTCGGCCCTCGATGTTGTAGTGACCTGTGGAACCATATCTGAAGCCTATCTATCCTACAGTATTCTATTTTCATCCATATGTCTATCCAATGACCATTTAAATGCCCTTAAGGTTGGCGAGTCTACTACTGTTGCAGGCAAGGTGTTCCATGCCCTTACTACTCTCTGAGTAAAGAGACTACCTCTGACATCAGTCCTATATCTCTCAGCCCTCAATTTAAATCTATGTCCCCTTGTGCTAGCCATCAGCATCCAAGGAAAAAGGTTCTCACTGTCCACCCTACCTAACCCTCTGATTAACTTATATGTCTCATTTAAGTCACCTCTCAACCTTCTTCTCTCCAATGAAAACAGCCTCAATTCCCTCAGCCTTTCCTCGTAAGACCTTCCCTCCATACTAGGCAACATCCTAGTAAATCGTTTCTGAATGCTTTCCAAAGCTTCCACATCCTTCCTATAATGCGGTGACCAGAACTATATGCAATACTCCAATTGTGGCCATGCCAGAGTTTTGTACAGCTGCAACATGACCTCATGGCTCTGAAACTTAATCCCTCTACCAATAAAAGCTAGCACACTGTATGCCGCCTTAACAACCCTATCAACCTGGGTGTCAACTTTTATGGATCTATGTACATGGACACTGAGGTCTCTCTGTTCATCTACACTACCAAGAATTTTACCATTAGCCCAGTACTCTTTATTCCTGTTGCTCCTTCCAAAGTTGAATCACCTCACACTTTTCCTCATTTAAACCCCTCACAGCCCAGCTCTGCAGCTTACCTATGTCTCTCTGTAACCTGCAACATCCTTCCGCACTTTCCACAACTCCACTGACCTTAGTATCCTCTGCAAATTTACTAATCCATTCTTCTACGCCCTCATCCAGGTCATTTATAAAAATGACAAACAGCAGTGGACCCAAAACAGATCCTTGCAGTACACCACTAGTAACTGAACTCCAGGATGAACATTACCCATCAACCATCACCCTCTGTCTTTTTTCAGCTAGCCAATTTCTGATCCAAACTGCTAAATTACCCTCAAACTCATGCCTGTGTATTTTGTGCAATAACCTACCATGGGGAACCTTATCAAATGCCTTACTGAAATCCATATATACACCACATCAACCACTTTACCCTCATCAACCTGTTTGGTCACCTTCTCAAAGAACTCAATAAGGTTTGTGAGGCACGACCTACCCTTCACAAAACCATGTTGACTATCCCTAATCAACCTATTCCTTTCTAGATGATTATAAATCTTATCTCTTATAACTTTTTCCAACACTTTACCCACAACTGAAGTAAGGATCACTGGTCTATAATTACCAGAATTGTCTCTATTCCCCTTCTTGAACAAGAGGACAACATTTGCTATCCTCCAGCCCTCTGGCACTAATCCTGTAGACAATTACGATGTAAAGATCAAAGGCAAAGGCTCTGCAATCTCCTCCTTGGCTTCCCAGAGAACCCTCAGATAGATCCCATCTGGTCCAGGCGTCTTATCTATTTTCACACTTTCCAGAAATGCCAACACCACCTCCTTGTGAATCTCAATCCCATCAAGTGTAGTAGCCTGTATCTCCGTATTCTCCTCGACAATATTGTCTTTTTCCAGTGTGAACACTGATGAAAAATATTCATTTAGTGTTTCCCCTGTCTCCTGTGACTCCACGCACAACGTCCCACTACTATCCTTGATTGGCTCTAATCTTTCTCTAGTCATTCTTTTATTCCTGACATACCTATAGAAAGCTTTAGGGTTTTCCTTGATCCTACTTGCCAACGACTTCTCATGTCCTCTTCTGGCTCTTCTTAGCTCTCTCTTTCGTTCATTCCTGGCTAACTTGTAACTCTCAAGTGCCTTAACTGAGCCTTCACGTCTCATCCTAACATAAGCCTGCTTCTTCCTCTTGACAAGAGATTCAACCTTTTTAGTAAATCACAGCTCCCTCGCTTGACCACTTCCTCCCTGCCTGGCAGGTACATACTTATCAAAGACATACAGTAGCTGTTCCTTGATGAAGCTCACCTTTCAACTGTGCCCATCCCCTGCAGTTTCCTTCCCCATCCTGTGCCTCCTAAATCTTGCCTAACCTCATCATAATTGCCTTTCCCCCATCTATAGCTCTTGCCCTGTGGTATATACCTAACCCTTTCCATCGCTAAAATCAGCATAACCAACTTATTGTCACTATCACCAGAGTGCTCACCTGCCTCCAAAGCTAACACTTGGCCTGGTTCATTACCCAGTACCAAATCCAATGTGGCCTCGCCCCTTGTTAACCTGTCTACATTCTGTGTCAGCAAACCCTTCTGCGCACATTGGACAAAAACTGACCCATCTGCAGTATTTCCAGTTGATATTTGGAAAGTTAAAGTCTCCCATAACAACTACCCTGTTACTATTGCTCCTATCCAGAATCACTTTGCTACCCTTTCCTCTACATCTCTAGAACTGTTCAGAAGCCTGTAGAAAACCCCCAACAGGGTGACCTCTCCTTTCCTGTTTCTAACCTCAGCCCATTGTGGTTGAAGTAGTAATGTGTAGTTGTAAGTGCATGGAAGTGTCAGTCATGTCACTTATGTGGCGTGAGAAGTATTGGTTTGTGGCTTCTGTTCTATTACATTGATGGCAAAGATTGACTCCGGACTGCCGACACTTGACTAGCTGCGTGGCTGAGGATCAAAGATGCCACTGGCACCATATATTCTGAAATATCCTGACAATGGCAAGTACTCACATCTACAGTGAGTAGGAGAATCTGACTAGCATTGGGTGCCAAAGGCATCACAATTCTGGAACGCACTTCTCAACAGCATTGTGGGTGTTTCTTCACCACAAGGACTGTGTGGTCCAAAGACTGCTCTTCACCACCTTCTCAAGCGCTATTAGGGATGAGTCATATTCAATGCTTCCCTAGACAGAGAAGCCCACATAGTCTGATTTGGAGAAAGAAACAAAACAAAATGAAAACACTAATGTATCTACTTTCCCAGCATCCAAATGATGATGGACATTTTATATTGCAGCAACTGCTTTCCCTTCAGAAATAGTTTGGAGATTTTTAATGTGCAGAATGGCATTTGAACTTACTAATGGTAAGAAGGTTAAACATGATAAAAATTACACACATGTTGTATATTCATGCATGTATGTCTTAAGATAAATGCTTTAGTTTTACTTTTCCTTGTCAAATCATATTAGAGAGAAGTAAAGCATTAGCAGCACATTACCCAAGCCATGGAAGAGGTACCGAACACAGTTCCTTTTTTTTTGCTTTGACAAAGAAAGCAACAAGTGATCAAACCCCCAAGGATATATCCAATTTTGGTTGACAACCTTAGTTTGTATTTATTTTCCATTAGCATTTAAAACAGCATATGATTGGGATAAAATCCTTTATAAAATGTGAATACCATTTGTGAGTTTAAAAGCCATTAGTGACTTTCTACCGATTTTCACAGATGCTTAAGGGATCCATTGCAAAACACTTACGCCAACATTCACAATTTGCTCAAAATATATCCTGAAGTGTTTTATCTCTGTGGACATATTTAAAATTCTCAGTTGACCTTATTGTAATCTTGGTGTAAGATGTTACAAGCCCTTTTTTTTCCTGTCTTGTGACTTAAACAACTCAGCAGTTATAATAGTAATTGTTTATATTGCAAATGAAAGAAACATTAATATCAGACCTTCAGTTGAAAAGCTCTATGGTGGCGCATAAGATGAACTTTATAAACTAATGAAAAAAATCTGAGTATTTTCAAAGCAAAACATGTTATGGAAGTTTGGATGAATATACAAACAATCCAAGCCTTATTCATATGGTTCTTGGCAAGATTTGCTTCCCCATGAAGTATGTTACAGATTTGTAAGGCAATCATAAGCATATTCTTGACCATTATTTTGAATATTCAAAGTTGATGAATTATAAAGTTGCTTTTGAGTTGATTTGAACTCTGATATCAATTTTAAATAAATAATACTTGATATAATTGACAAATATATGATTTAACCATTTAATAGTTTTAGTATTGAAAGCCAAATTTACTTGTAGTTAATGGATTTGAACTGAAGATGAAACTTTGCCCTCCACAAGCCATTGACTTGGGCCTACATCCTTCAATAGAATTGCTAACATATTTATATGAATTCTGGTGAGTGTGTGGAGGAGACCCCACTGCACATAGGTTTCATATTGGCACTGAACCAGAGGCAGAAATATGTAAACCATTAGCAGATTTAGTTCTGAAAAAAAGTACAGCTATGGTGTACAATGTTAAAGTATCTTGCTAGAAATAATTGTTTGCTTATGGTGGAAGGTGTAATAGTGCAAAAGTGAATTACATGGAAATATTGAATATATTTGATATTATAATTAAAAATGAAAATAACATTTGCATTTAAGCAGCTTTCTTTCCTACAGTAATATGCTGTTTATTGTGGTTTGATTATGACACAGAATTTACTTTAGTGGTTTTAGAGTAAGGTATTACAAACTGTTTGTTTCTGAGATTGTTGCTTTCTGAAATACTGTGGAGGCAACAGCATTTATGCTATAGTTTGGGGGAGGAGGGTGTGCATTGGGGGTAGTCAGTGTACGGTGCCAGTGAAGAAAAGCTGTTGATAATTCAGTTTAAGTGATCGGAATGTGAGAATGGCAAAACAATGGTGTGTCTCCTGCCAGACTTGAAAGTATAGTAAGTGGCATAGGGAGGAAAGGAGGACATGATAGCAAGCTGAAAGAAATGGAACAAATGTTCACAATTTAAAGGTGTTGAACTCAACATTAAGTCTAGAAGGCTGTAAAGTGCCTAGTCTGAAGATAAGATGCGCTGTGCTTCACCGGAACACTGCAGCATACTGAGGACAGACAAGTGGGCATTTGCCTTTCCAGGTGAAGCAGCATTTCACCTGTACCTCCTCCAATCTTGTGTATTGTATTTGCTGCACCCAATGTGGCCTACTCTACATTCAAGAAACCAAATGCAGACTGGGTGACCGCTTTGCGGAACACCTGTGGTCTGTGCACAAGCAGGACCTCACCTTCCTGTAGCTGGTCATTTAAATTAAGTGTCCTGCTCGCATGCCCACATCTCTGTTCTGAGCATGCTGCAGTGTTCCAGTGAAACACAGCGCAAACTGGAGGAACAGCATCTCATCTTCAGACTAGGCACTTTGCAGCCTTCTGAGCTTAATTTTGAGTTCAATAGCTTTAAATTATGAACATTCCTTCTCTTTGTTTTAGATTGTTATCATGTCTTCCCCTCTTCTCCCCCATCCCCCATCCTTACAAATCTGGCAGGAAACACACCATTGCTGTGTCATTGTCATATTCTGATCACTTAAGCTGAACGATCAACATCTTTTCTTCACCAGCACCCTACACCCACTACTCCCACCGGCGACTGCCTCCAAACTTAAACATAAATGCTGCATTTCAGCTCTGATGAAGAGTCATCTAGACTTGAAACATTAGCTTCCTCTCTCTCCATGAATGCTGACTGACCCACTGTGATCCCCAGCATTTGTTGTCTTCAGATTCCAGCATATGCAGTAATTTATTCCTGCATTTGCTACCAAAGTAAATAACCTCACATTTATCCACATATTATTTCATCTGGGTACATTTGCCCACTCAGCCAACTTCTCTAAATCACCCTGAAGCATTTTCTGCATCTTCTTCATGGTTCACCCTGCCAACCCAGCTTTGTGTCATTTGCAAATTTGGAGTTAGAATATTTAGTTCCCTCATCTAAATCATTAATAAATATATATTATGAATATTGCGATCTAATGGCACTATTCATCAGTAGATTATTCTGGTATCCTGGCCAACAGACCTGTCACAGTCAGTATTTGCTAAATGACTAAATTGCTGTTTAGTCTCATTGTAAAATCTTTCTGTGTATGAAATTGCTGTTGTATATTTTCTCAATGGGTGAATTGATTCAAAGTGATTCACTGTCCACAAAGTATCAGAAACTTTTGTGTGGCGCATGATGAATAATTGTATAAAACCTACTCTTTCATTTAAAGTATGCATTTAAATTTTGAGGGAAAAATTCTCAAGTTGTCAATTTTCTTACTTTGTTGAAGAATTATAGTCATGGAGTCATAGAGATGTACAGCACAAAAATAGACACTTCGGTACAACTCATTCGTGCTGACCAGATATCCTAATCTAATCTAGTCCCATTTGCCAGCACTTGGCCCATATCCCTCTAAACCCTTCCTATTCATCTCCCCATCCAGATGCCTTTTAAATGCTGTAATTGTACCAGCCTGCACCACTTCCTCTGGCAGCTCATTCCATACAAGCACCACCCTCTGTGTGGAAAAAGTTGCTCCTTAGGTTCCTTTTACATTTTTTTCCTCTCACCCTATGCTCTCTACTTCTGGACTCTCTCACCCCAGGAAAAATACCTTGTCTGTTTATCCTATCCATGCCCCTCATGATTTTATAAACCACTATAAGGTCACCCCTCAGCCTGCAACACTCTAGGGAAAACAGACCCAGCCTATTCAGCCTCTCCCTCTAATTCAAACCCTCCAACCTTGGCAACATCATTGTAAATATTTTCTAAACTCTTTCAAGTTGACCAACATCCTTATGATAGGAAGGAGACCAAAATTGAATGCTCCTGCGTAGATTTCTGCCTCTGTTTAGTTTTAAGTAGATAAGTACTGTTGGTAAGTTAAGGACTTCTTATGTAGCTACAAGTCTTTGCTTTAATAGAATTCATCTGATATGGGACAATCCTTGGTTAAGAGCTGCTCTGCAAAGCCCAGGAGACATGTCATCCGACTGGAAATAGAACGGACATAGTCTGCTGAAAGAGATGCTTGTGGAGTGTTCGACAGCTGTTTATAGATTTTTTAATACAATTTCTTTTCAGGATTGTTTGAGAGCAGCTTTTCATCTTTTTGTTTTTGGGTTTTATTCCAACCATAAAAAAAATGGTTCCTTATCAGTCTTGGAAAAAATACACCCTGAAATCAATAGTTTTTAGCAAGGGAGTGCTCAAGGAACACTTTCTTGATACTATTAGGTGTTCACATCCAGCTGTATAAAATATCAGTCTCGTGAGTACTTTGGATGTCTGTTCAAGTATGGATTAATCTGTACTCAAAGTAGTCTATTAAACAGGAAGTCTGTGTGATGCACAAGGGGTTTAGTTCTTCCTGTTAATCAATTTTACCTGGAGTCGTATTCATCTTCAGTGACTATATTTTGAAGATTTCCAAAGTAGATAATTACAAATGTTTGTTTTGCAGGACCTTTCAGAAATGATGGATTAAAAGTATCTGATGTGATGCCTATAATGAAGGAAAAGGTAGCCTTTGTTTCAGGTGAGTATAGATATACTAAATTAACAGTTTATACAGCTTAGACTTCAGAGAAATTGAGAATAAGCTGATCTAATAACTGAGCTCTTTCCCAGTGACTAGTTAAGCTGTACAGACCAGAAATGTCACAGGACTGATTTCAGTGGGTGGTAATCAGAGTGATAGAAATTGCATCGGTGCTTATGGAGGAAGCAAAATCTTCCAGGATTCTCTTGCCGCATTGCTGCCTAGCAAGCTCTGCCTAGAATGTAAACATCAATTAATGTCGGCATTAACCTCAGTTATGATGCTTTCCATAATTGAATAAAAAGTTCAGTTGCTTCTCATATTATTTCTCCACTTTTCGTGAATGAAAAAAGATAAAGAGGTGTTTATCATTAACATTGTATTCGAAACAGTACTGTCCCGTACAGGACTTATTAGGCTTTGCTCAGAATCAAACCCATTATCCTCAGTGTTTCCAGCTAGACCTGCTTGATAAAATCACAGCATTATTAGCTCCTTCTAGAGAAAGGTAACTCACCTCAAAGGAGTAGGGAGGAAAGTCCATTTCTATTTGGAATTGCTGATATGGCCATTTTATGTTAGTAATAATAAAATACCACCCAAGTTTGCTGTGTTTTCCAAACATTGATCTATAATAAATTCAAATTTATTAAGGAGGACCCAGCTGTTTGAGCCTGACAGAAGTACACCCACAAAGGGCAATATTTATAATTTCCAACAAACCCTCATCTGGTGCCTGAGTTTCAAAGAGATTCCACTGACTGCTTCAGGGTGGCCAAGCTTAAGAGAGACACTATAACCTTGCAATAATGCATTGAAAGAACAATACTTTTCAGTTTATAACTTTACTTTCATTTTATCAACTACCAGCTGCAAATCACTAGCTATGTCTGATTTTATTCTTACAACGGATTGGGGCTTCACTTGCAAAGCTGGTATATGTTGCCCTTTCCTAATTGCCATGGGCTGACAGGCCCTCTAGACCATTTCACAGGGTGGATAAGAGACAACCCCATTGCTGTGGGGCTGAAAGTCCCTAAAGGATATCAGAGAACCAGATGGGATTTTTATGACAATTGGTAATGGTGCCGTGGCATCTGCCAGCAATCCCAGAATTTCATGTCATGGTAACAGTGTAAAATGCTAGGATTAAAATGGTATTTTAAAATTTAAAAGGGCACCAACCAGAGGGATAGTAGTCTTAAACACTGCATAAGTTGTCATTTTGATCAAAATTATGCCATCAGTGATTGTTTTAGAGCAAGTTGGGGAAATACCTGCATAAAACAGTAGTAGAATAACCCCTAAAAGGGAACTATAGAAGAAACCTGCCCGTTATTATGCAATTGTCAGCAATGGAGAACAATGATGGCAGGGCAAACTGGTCGTGAGCTTTGTTAGCTGAAGGCCTTTCTTAAAATGTGCCTGACAACTGACACAACTAAGCTATTCATAAGCAGATAAGGAATAGGAAACTAGAAGCGGGAGTAAATCATGTGGCCTTTTGGGCCTATTTTGCCAAATCCAATGATGGCCAAAATTTTTATTTTTCATCCATGACCTATATCCCTTGATTTACTGAGAGACAAAAAAAAACTGTCTGTCTCAAGCTTATGTTTGGTCACAGATGGAACATTCACAACAGTTTGGGGTACAGAATTCCAAAGATTCACAACTCTTTAAGTGAATGAGTTTCTCCTTGTAACTGTTCTAAATGATCAACCTCCTTATCCTGAGACTGTTTGAGTGTACAACACAGCAGTATGTTCAACACACAGTCTTTTATTGATGATGTCTGCTTACAATTTTTGTGTCTTATGGAAGAGGTCACATGACTACAACAGATGAGGAGGGACATTTCATTTCAAACAAGACCGGTGCTTTTTGTGTTCCAGAAGTCCCAGTATGTGGAAGCAACCTCAAAGCATCAACCATGTCAAGCCCATTTAGAATCTTGAATAGTTCAATGAGATCACCTCTCATTCTTCTAAACTCCAGAAAATATAAACCCAAGTTAAACAGCCTCTCATCATAGAATAAGGAGCCAATTTACTAAAGTTTTGTTGTACTGCCTCCAATGCTAGTATTTCTTTCTTTAATTTGTAGACCACAACTTCAAATCTTCACACAGATTTGAAGTTGTGGTCTCACCAAAGCCCTGCACAGTTGTAGCAAGGCTTTCTTAGATTTGTACTGGCAAAATGGCTAACATACCATTTGCTTGCTATACCAATAAGCTAACTTTGTGTTCCTTGTGTAAATGCATCCAAGAAGTGTTGAACATTAACATTTCAAAGTTTCATGCCTTTTAGAAAATATTCTGCTTTTCTGTTCTTATTAGCAAAGAAGTGAATTCATAAGGGAATGACATTACTGAGGATGTGGGATGAAGTACTTTACCTGGATTTGCAGTTAGGAAGGCTAGGTTTCAGCTGGCAGGAGCCTCAGCACTCTTACAGAATCTGTTCAGCCTGATATCTTTACAGAGCTGAGAAACTGGGGAGGCATTGTTTCTGAATTCCAGTACACACAAGAAAACATGCAATGAATTTAAACAAATTCTTCATCAATTGTAAATCCATACTGAATTAATTTAAAGGCTTACGTCAATACATATAATTTCATTGCAGGAGGACGTGATAAAAGAGGTGGCCCAATCTTAACATTCCCAGCTCGGAGTAATCATGATAGAATAAAACAAGAGGATCTCCGGCAACTTGTCACATATTTAGCAAGTGTGCCCAGGTAAAGCACCAAATTTGTGTTTAAAACATTTTAGGGACAAACTTATGAGAATTTTGTTCTTAGAAATACAAAATTTTTTGTGTTAAATATTATTTAAGTATAGGTAGAATTCAATATATATTTTTCATATTTAGCTGGAACTAGCAACATAGGATAAAAGCTCATGGTTTTGAGGTAGTATTAGCATGAATAGAAAATTGGCTAATTAACAGAAATAGATAAATGGATCACTTTCGAGTTGGAAACTGGACATAGTTGGCCACTGCACAGATCAGTGTTGGGGTCTCAACTATATTAACTTTGATGAAGGGAGCCACATATATTCTGGCCAGATTTGCTGGTGGTAGAAAGGTAGGCAAGAAATCAGGTTATGAGAAGGAGGATTCAAAGAGTCTGCAATGAGAATATTAAAAAAGTGGAAAAAATTTGTAAAATTCAATGTGAGGTTATTTTGTAAGAATAATACAAAAGTAGCATATTTATTTAAATGGAGGGGAGCTGCAGAATACTGATTGATGGGATTTGGATGCCCTTGCATATGAAGCACAAGACATTAGCATACAGAAACAGCAAGCAATTAAGAAAGCAAATGGACTGCTGGTCTTTATTGCAACAGTGACAGCGTATAAAAATCAGTAATCTTTGATACAACTGTACAGGGTGCTAGTGAGACTGCAACTAGATAGAACTTCCTTATTAAAGGTGTCAGTTCAGAGAAGGTACATTTGTTTGATTTCTGGTATCAATGGGATTTTCCTGTGAGCAAAGTTTGGTTCTTTCCTCATTCAAGTTTATCTGCAAAGGGGGTGATTGTAATGAAAGTTGTAAGATTCTGAGGGCTTTTATAGCACACCTGCTAAGGGAATGTTTTCCCGACAGTAAGATTTTTTTAGATCAGTTGTGGAATCAAGGGCAATGAGGGGGCCGGGCCGGACAGTGGAATTAGGCTAGAATCAAATCAGCCATGATCTTATTGAATGGAAGAAAGGTTTGAAGGGAGAGGTAGCTAACTTTTATTCATTTTTCTCATGTTGTAATGAGCCGAGCTGTGATGTTATCCATGGTTTCATAGCCTGCTGATGTTCACTGCTTGGTTTTACTAATTAATAAGGTCACTTGAACATCATAACAGAGACCATTCTTTATAACAAACTCAAGAAAAATGCTTAAATTAAAGACAAGTACAAGAAAAAATGAGAAAGTGTGGCAGAGAGTGGCAAAACAAAAGTGACATAAAACCGGGGAAAACCTTATCTGGTTGTATTTTTTTGTTCAGGATTTCAAGTACTGCAGACAATATTATTGATTAAAGATGATGCCTAATTCATCACCCTGACAGACGTAACTTGATCCTTACCATTCAAACTGGTAGTCATTAATTAAACATCTCCAATCAATTACAGTTGTACTCTACAACAGTTCATTTCTCTGTGACCTACTATGTGAAAGTACGAGATAAAACTAAGCCTGTAGTGTCTAGCAGTAGAACAGCAGGATTTATACTGATCAATCATCATTTGTGTTGTTCTGGAAACACTGAAGGTAACAATTACTTCTTTTGAAGTTTGACATGTAGATTACAGATCATTAAGTCAATGATTTGCAGGTGATGTCAGAAATACTGGTACCTGACTATGATATGATATACTGTGTAATAGTGTCACACAATATCATGTTATAACTGGAGTGAAACTATCCCTATTGATGGAGAGGTTGTGAACCAAAGGAACCAATGCTTTTTTATTCATAGAATTCCTGCAGTGGGGAAACAGGCCATTTGGCCCACAATGATCCTCCGAAGAGTATCCTACACAGACCCATTCACCTACCCTATTGCTCTACATTTCCCCTGACTAACGCACCTTACCTACACATCCCTGAACACTGTGGACAATTTAGTATGGCCAATTCGCCTAATCTGCACATCTTTGGACTGTGGGAGGAAACTGGAGCATCCGGAGGAAACCCATGCAGACACGGGGAGAATGTGCAAACTCTACACAGCCTGTCACCTGGATCCTAGCACTGTGAGGCAGCAGTGCTAACCACTGAGCCACTGTGCCATCCTGCTGACATGAAGAAAATCCTTTTACACGCTAAGCAGTTAGGATGTGGCATACACTGCTTGAGAGTGTGGTAGAGGTTAATTCATTTATGGTTTTATAAGGGAATTCGATGGTGAACTGAAGAGAAACAAATTTGAAGAAAATGGCAGAGGTGTGTCTCAGATTGTGTTAATCATGCTTACACAGACATATAGGGCTGAATAGCCTCCTTTTGTACTGTGAATGGTCTATAATTGTTGAGTGTCATTTCAGTCCAGTTTTATTTAGAATTAACTTATTGCAATCACACATTTGCAGAACAAGAACAGATTTTCATTGTCACAGTATACACCATTATGCATTTTAGTTTCTCATTTATTGAAGAAGTCAGACTTTCTTCATGTTGATGATTAAAAGAATAGCTGTCAGTAGAAAGTTGCAATATGTGTTTCTGTTCAGTATTGTTGTTGCGGAGCAGTTGGAGACTCTGGTCACTGACAAACAGCTACTGTGTACGTGAGTTTTATAATACAGTTTACTGGAAGAATGGGGACTTTATTTAAAGGACGTTTATGGCTCCAGTGACTCTTTGATTCAAACAGCATAAACCTGAAACTTGCAAGCATAAAATCACAAAGAGGAATATCCTTTATTTCAGATTTCCAGTATCTTTAATATTTTGCTGTTATTTGAGTCTTTAATCTGTTTTCAGTAGCCATGGTACATTATCCTGAACAATCTTTTTGAAATATTGCCAATTGTACATTCCACACAACTGTATTGAGTTCTTTCTCATTTATAGGACATTTATCCAAGAAAATATTCAGATCTGATTTTCATTGTATGTTGGATTGTATTTGGAAGCAGAGATGCTCTCTAGTAGTAATAATAAGAACAATACATTTCAACAGCACAATAACCAAAGGCATTCATCCATAATCATGGGGAAAGGGCTACCTGCTGAGCTTCATTCTTTGAGTGGTGATATTTTCCCTGAATGAGATGTTCATTTCAAAAAAGTATGATTTCTACCATTTATTTGTGTTGGTACTTTGAATCAAGAAATACATTTTCACCTATATTTAGCTTGATGCTGTTGCATATGTGTAACACATAGCATATTAATAGTTGTAACAAAATCATTATTATGCCAATGAATATTGAAGTCAGAATATATTAGGCACATTATTTTAAAAAGTTCCCATTACTGTTGATAGAAATGCACCACTGTTGAAAAAGAAGTTATAAATTGTGCTTAATTTTCCTTGAAAGCAGCTTTTGAAAATGTTCAATAATGGAGGGAGAAATCTGTTCTGAAGGTTGCTGACTGATCTTTCAACTTTGGTTGAGGTAAAACCTGCCAGTATCAGAATGAAGTTGAAACTTTATTGCTGGAACAGCACAGCAGGTCAGGCAGCATCTAGGGAACAGAAGATTCGACGTTTCGGGCACATGCCCTTCTTCAGGAAGGGCATGTGCCCGAAACGTCGAATCTTCTGTTCCCTAGATGCTGCCTGACCTGCTGTGCTGTTCCAGCAATAAAGTTTCAACTTTGATCTCCAGCATCTGCAGACCTCACTTTCTCCTCGAAGTATCAGAATGAACGCTAGTTATAAACACCCACTGTTTTTGCATTGATGTCAAAGCATTTTTACCTAAGATAAGGTACAAAGTATCACCCTGGAGATTACATCACTCACAAAATGGGAAATATGATTTGCACACCAATCCAAGTGATCTTTTGCAATCTGAGATTCAGACTCCACCTTAAATTATGGGAATAAGGACATTTGATTGCCTGAGAACAAGTTCTGCTGAGGCTTCTCCAGGGCTTATAGGGTGGAAATCCCAGGTAATAAGTTCAGATTGGTTACAGGTTGGAAATGTTTTTAAACATATTTTTATGGCTCCTGTTTGGTTTTTGGTGGCACTTGTTTTGGTCTCGCTATCTCATTTATCAGGTGATGCAGTCTTGTTTTAGCAATACCTTGTGTGTTTGTGTTGACATATTGAGTATTTGAATTCACACTTAAGTAGAATTCAAAGAATTGATTGGTATCCTCAATAATTATAAACCTTGTTTTAAACGTAATGCCACAACACACAAGAGAAACATTATTTAAACAGTATTTGAATTGTCAGAAGACAATTGGCAAAAGTTAACAAAAAAATCATTTTTTTCAGAATAACTAAAAAACTCCTACACACAAAAAGCCATTACCCAAAACATACCTTCCACATCTTTGGGTTGTGGTGAGGATGGTGGGGAGGAGAAGGTCAATAGGTACATGCTATACAATTTGCATCTCGGGAAACAGAAAAGATTATGGGATAAGGGTGAAGTGGGAAGGAAGGAAGATTATATACAAACACTCATCTTCAGTGGTTTCAGCCTTACTCATTTCATGGCTTCAGTCTTGGTCACAACAATGTAGTTTGCTTTTCAACTCTTCCTCATTTACAGTTTTAATGGAGAAGCGGGGAAGGATGGAAAAAGCAAGAGTGAGGCAGAATTTGAGATACTTATCTGTAAGACACTATTGCATCTCCTACAAATAGTAGAGACTATTATAGGGACCCTACAAATATAAGGTCAGACTGTTCAGGAGCAATGTTTGGAAGCACTTTCACACACAAAGGTTGGTAGATATTTAGAAATCTCTTCCAGAATCAACATTGCTATGTTAGTTGTTAAATTTAAATCTGAGATAGACACATTTTTATCAAGCATAGGTTTTAATGGATTTGGGCCAAAGGCAGACAAATAAGTCCACAGATCAACCATGATATCACTGAGTGGCAAAATATGCTTGATGGGCTGAATGGCCCACTCACCCAAAAATAAAATCATTACCTGGATTTATGCTTTAATACACCTATTATTCATGACAAGAAGCTTGTCATGATGCTATACTTCCCAGTATATATGTGTTTGACCTTTGATTCAGTGCATAGCCTCAAGCAAGTTTTTCAGGAAATGATTTGCTGCTGTTGTACTAAGGGTTCATGGCACTGTGGTGAAGCTCCTTTCATGGCTGCTAACTCTTTGAACTGAGTGATGACTGGCTGCACATCTGGAGCTTGTGCCTGGCAGGCAGCTGGGTATCAGCTCCTTAATGCCACCTCTGTGAAGTTAGGAATGGTAAGGCTATTGCCTGGCAAGTGCTGCTTTCTAGTGAAAGGCAGCCATCTGCAAGTAATCCCTAGCTGTCACTGTTTCACAGGACCGTGGATCTGCGTGTGCCTCTAATAGCTGCTGCTAAGATCTTCAAAAACTTTGAAATTTCAGCCTCCAGGACTAAAGGCTCGAATGGAAGTTGATACTTCTGTGACAGAGAGGACTGAGCCATTACATGCTGTCTTAAAGACACCAACAAAAGTAGCTTCTCTGATTCAACATTAAGTCACTCATTTAACTTCCTTTTTCATTTTTTTGTCCTTAGTGTCACTGTCTTGTACCTTTTAGAACAACTTCTCCAGGTTGTCACTCAACAGCCCACCTTTTCAACCTATCCTGATTTAACATTCATTTCCTCTAAAACCCCATTATTGTCTTGAAAACTAGAAGTGAAGTGGATGCCCCTTAGTTCCAAAAGACTATTTTTTGAAACAGAGTATAATACAGATGAATGTGGTCATGGGTTTGGAAGGTGCTGACTAAATATCTTTGGTGAAATTCTACAGTGCTTCTTGTAGGTGGTACTCACTGCTGCTACTGAGCAGTGGTGGTGGGGAATGAATGTTTGTGGATGTGGTTTCATTCAAGCAGGCTAACTTGTCCTGGATGATATCAGGATTCTTGAATGTTGAGCAGGTGTTTGCTTGATAGCACTGTCGATGATACATTTTATCACTTTGCTGATGATTGAGAGTAGACTGATGGAGCGGCAATTGGCCAAGTTGGATTTGTCCTGCTTTGTGTGTAGAGGAAATACCTGAGTGATTTTCCACATTAGCAGGTAGATGCCAATGTTAGAGCTAAACTGGAACAGCTAAGCTCGGGATATGGCAAGTTCTATGGCACCTCTCTAGCTGGTAATACCTGGCTGTTCTCTCTGAAAGGAAGCCCGCATTTAGGAAGAAGAAATGATTCCACAATTTTATACTCTATGTTCTAAATTCCATCAGAACTGAGGGAGGGTATGAAATATGTCTAAGGATGGATTTGGGTCAGGGTGACATAACCTTTCCTGAATCCATCTAACATGCACCACTATCGAAGATGACAAATCAAAACAGCCACTGAGGAACTTGTAGCAAGAGTATTGAGAGTGAATTAATGTTTTCTTATGCCATTATGTTTTGTTTTGGATTCAAGACTTTTTTTGTGTGGAAAATTTCCGTAAAATGTCTGAGAGGTTTGCAGTCTTGTTTCCCCAGGGAGAATTCCTCTGCTAATGATATTGGACGATGAATGAGAGAGGGCACCAGTAGAGAAGTTCAGAAACTAGGCTTATATCTAAGCATCACAAGACATCCTAAATCTCCTGTTCCTCTGATTACAAGAGAGTAGAAACCCAAAAGATCCAAAATCTTCCTTGAGCTTTTGTGTAATGAGGTAATAGTTTACCCCAGACACCCTGGAAGAACATTGCATTATCTTACAGAGAGCATTTCAGACTTTGTGAAGAAACAGGAAGTGGTCATTACTGCACAGAGTTTGTCTGACACTAGCTAATTCCAAGAGAAATGTGTGAGCTGTGGCAGGTCAGTCAGTTTGCTTCAATAAAGACACATCTTTAATGACTTGTTTGCCTGAGAAACTAGGTTCATTACACTTGACACTAAAAAAGACAATTGAACAAACAGGCCATTAATTTTGGTCAAATAACAGTATCTGGAAGACTGCTTAGAGTTGCATTCAAGTGCCTATCAGTCACTACTGTAAAGTAAATGATTTTGTCAAGTGAAAAGGTCTTCACTCTGTTAACATCCAATTAGTGTGTAATTGCATTTTAATACCCACAATGTAGGGAACTGCCATGATTCATTTGTCCTTTGGCAATCTTGTGTCTTTATTCTGTTTCAGAATCAAGTAGTAAAGTAGTTTGTTTTGGAAACAAGGCATATCCACGTCTCTTCTAGTTTCCAAAACTATTGCAGAGAACCACCGGTGAAACTTAACGATGCAAGATCCTTAACATTGAGCACAGCTCTAGTATGTTGAAGGGAATGCCCAGATATCTAAATAGGTCTGGAGGCTCTTTCAGTATGCTCCCAATATTGTCTTGTATGTTATGGTGCCATGTCCTCTGTAATTTCAATCCTCAGAAAGTCATGTATATTGATAATATGTAAGAGAGGTTCAAGTCAGAACCTGAGCCAAGAAATCAGTTGTGCACACAATAAAGCTGGTGTCAAGGATAATTGCTGGGAGAAAGTTGCAAGAAACCTTAGTTGGTCTCAATCAGGAAGCGGGGCACGAGAGAGAGTGTTCATGATGCCATTTGGTTCGGAGTTTAATTTTGGTCTTCAAGATGATGCTGGAATAATGAATGGTTTCAGAACAGAGAGTAATGTCCAGAAACACTTGTTGTGGAGAAAGTGGGTACTGCAGATGCTGGAGATTAGAGTCAAGATTAGATTCCTGCTCCTCGGATGCTGTCTGACAGCATCCGAGGAGCAGGAATATTGACATTTTGGGCAAAAGCCCTTCATCAGGAACACTTGTTATGGTCCAGCCATGACAAGTGAGGTTGAGATGGTAGTGTTTCTGGGTCAGCAAGTGTAACGAGCTGCTGGGTATAAAGTGTAGGGAAACAAATAAAATGATGCATGGGGAGAAATTTGAGTGAAGGTGAGAAGGTGGTAAACAATGAGGATATTTAAGTGAAATAAGCTGAGCTCCTTGAAGGAGGAGAAGGTGCCAGAGGAATTTGGAGAGACACCAAAATGGGAATTCGTAATAAGAATGTGACCACAATCAAGGTAACTTTAAACTTAGGAGCTTAGAAATAGGGTTTCTCAAATTAGTAAGAGGAAAAGTAGATAGGTGCCAGAAAGTGTTTTCTCTCATAAAGAATGTAAAACCTTGAATTTCACCTGCAAATAAGACATTGAAGCAAAAAATGTAGGAAAAGTTGAAGACTTAATTGAGTGTTTGAAAAAGAAATGGATGTTAGGATTATTGTGAAAGGGGCGAACCAACATATGCCAAATGGTTTTCATCATCATTTTCTAATTTGATCATTGGACTTGCAGTATTTGAGCCCCACATATTCTGAGTATGCCACCTCATTTGTCTTCTATTCTATTTATCTTCTCTTGAGGGTTGGTTAGCTCAGTTAGTTGAATGGTTGGTTTGTGATGCAGAGTGAAGTTAACAGCATGGATTCAACTTCCGCATTGGCTGAGGTTACCAAAAAGTTCCAGTTACTCAACCTCTCCCTTCATCTGAGGCGTGGTGACCCTCAAATTAAGCCATCACCAGTCATCTTGCTCAAATGAGAAGCAGCCTATGGTCTTGTGACTTTATTTTTACTTTTATACATTATGTATTTAAATATTCATATGCATATGCACACATCTATGTAGATATAAAACATATACTTTTTGATAGCATTATGTTATATCATATGCAATAATATATAATACTTCCATTTAGAAGGAATCATTGGACTGAATAGACTCTCTTTGCTGAATAATGTCATATATATGGATCATTCCAGTAAAATCCTCTTTACATTTTAACAGTGAAGATGTGAGTAAAAGAGGATTTACTGTTATCATCGATATGAGAGGTTCCAAGTGGGATTTGATCAAGCCTCTACTTAAAACTCTCCAGGAATCTTTCCCTGCTGATATCCATGTTGCACTGATTATTAAACCAGATAACTTCTGGCAGAAGCAAAAAACCAACTTTGGGAGTTCAAAATTTATATTTGAGGTAAGCATTATACTTAAAATTATATGCTCAAACAAATGAAGGATAAGCTGTTGATTATTGATGTTTTTATTAACAGTTTATTTTTGCAATAAATATGGCAATGCAATGTTTTTAAAGCAAGGGAGGAATTAAATAATAGAGGCCAGGTGCAGGCGAGTAAAGACTTCAAAATAGCAGGCATGTGTTCATTGATAAAGGTAGAGGCAGGCACCTATTGCACTGTTTAAAATAATAACTCTTCCCTCAAGTCAGAGAATCTTGAACACTGAGACAAATTGTCAGTTTCATTGAGATTGTCTAAGAAGCTTCCCTTTTTGCCCTTCCAAATGAAAACAGCAGATTGAAAACAATGACATATAGTAGTGGCCCGAACTTAATTCCTATTTGTTCCGAGCAACAAGTGATCTGGTGGAATAAATGCAGACTAAACAATAAAATAGGTCAAGTTTCATTTCCAGAGCTGCAGGAGATGTTTGTTCACGTCACCACTTACCTGCACAAAATATGGCAGAGTTAGAGTTAAAGCTGTGTCTGCTGCTGTAATTTAGGGAAATGCAGTGGCTGATATACACATCAAATGATCACTATTAATTATATAACCATTGTTTTTAATTTGTAACCAGGGTTTCACTTGAGCCCACAAGAAAAATCACAGTTAAAATTGTGGCTACTTGTTCATACATTTATGCTTATAACATACAATTTTGTAAAATATAAAATCCCTAAAGTTTGGCTCTAGGCCTATCCTTCACCACCTTGCTTTCTGGTGTAGCAGAGAACAGCTGCCAAAAGGGATGTTTGGTTAAGAATAAGTATTTAGACAAAAAAAACTACAATTTCTCATATGAATTGTGGAAAATGAAGGAAGTCGTATAAGTGTTAGAATAGGGACACCATTTGGTATTCTCAGAGTCTGAACAGTATGAAAAGTAGAACAAATGAATGGCTAAGTGGACATGGGTTATGCTCCTATCATAAAGGAAATAAGGTATAATCTTGGTGTTGACATTTCTTACAAGAAGTGAAATCAGAAGTTAAGTATTTTGTAAGCTGGATTTGCATCACTTCAATTGAAATGAAAGTTTGCAAATTCTATTGGTGTCCTTTTGTGAAATTTACAGGAAAGATGATCTGTTAAATAGATCTGAGACATGATCAGAAAGTGATAGATTGGAAAAGACTATGTACTACATCACAGATATTACTGAATTGTACAGATGATTGCTGAAATTCAGTTTCAAATTACTGGATTGTGCCTGTTTGGATAAACATGTTTCTAACTGGAAAATGGTTCTTGGAAAGGGAGCTCCTGTTGACTCTGGTTATATTGTGCCTTGAAAGAATTTCTGGAGAAATTATTTCTATCAGCCTTACTGGAACAAATACAACTTAAAACAAACACCATCGTAAGAGAAAAAGTATTACGAATGTTAGTGGAATTTAAGGCTGACAAGTCCCCTGGATCTAATCACCTGCATCCAAGCACCTTAAAAGAAGCAATGCAAAGATAATGGATGCATTGGTTGTATTCTTCCAGTACTCCCTTGTTTCCAGGAAATTGGAAAATTATAAATGTACCACTCTGTTTAAAAAAAGTGTGGAGACAGAAAACAGGACACTATAGTTCAGTTAACCAAGCATCTGAAAAAAATGCTCAAATCCATTATTAAAAATGTATTACAGGACATTTAGAATACCATAATACAATGATAAAAATTACATAACACCAAGTTATAGTCCAACAGGTTTAATTGGAAGCACTAGCTTTCGGTTGCACTCCACAACCACCTGATGTAGGAGCAGTGCTGCGAAAGCTAATGCTTCCAATTAAACCTGTTGGACTATAACCTGGTATTGTGCAATTTTTAACTTTGTACACCCCAGTCCAATACCGACATCTCCAAATCATAATAAAATGAGGCAGAGTCAACTGTCATTCTAAAAGGAAAATCATGTTTGACAAATTTATTACAGTTCTTTGAGGATGTAAAAAAATTGGTGGAAAAAGGGGAAGCAGTATACATGGTGTATTTGGATACCACACAAGATAGGAACTGCAGAGCATTAGTGAGACTACGCTTAGGATACAAACATATTATTAATCCTGACCCAGTCCTGCACCTTGATTGACAGATTTTGAAATGGTCCAGTTCCTTGCCGCACTTATCAATAAAAGATAGAAGATGAGCTGTTACTGCAGAAGATAGAATTGGAACATTGAAACAGTATTAATGGGCAAATTAATCTCAAGATTGCCAAAGCAAATGTTATTAGGTGCTTATTCCATGATTTGAAGTATTATTGTTTGTAATGAACCACCTAAAACTGAAAAACAGCAACCTCAAAATGACACATGATGCAGAGAATTCTAAAGAAGAGGATGAAAATAATTACATTTACCAACAAATTATACTGCTCACAAGTGTTTTAGTCCTATGTTGAATGTATTAGTCATGGTCTCCTTTAACTCTACACTGCTAGATAGTGTTTGTACTTTGATAATACATTGGAACAAATTTGTTGAAATGTTACCTTGACTTTTTAGGTAGGTTAAGAAAGTATTACCTGCTTTAGGTTTGATATTGACAATATATTGAAATCAGTAAAGACAATTATAGATCCATGTAAAATAACTAGGGCAAACCATTGTATTAATCCCAATATATTCTCCAGTGAGTCATCTGTATTACTGAATAAGCTTTGTATGGAAAAAACACAAATAAAACTTGATATCAGGTACGATAGTCAGTTATTTTTATAAAGCCAGTGGATCTCGTCTGTGCAGTCAGGACTTTATTGAATCTCCTTAACAGTCATGTGGCCTATTAAATAGACACAACTTAAAATGAGATTGCAGGGTAATTAAATTATGTTTACAATGTATAATTCTGTAAATAAATATGAAAGTGTCTAAAGATTGGCTTCCGTTCCATCTTTCATTAAATTACTTTTTAGAATGGATCACACAAACCATAGTAAGATAAATGAGCAGGCAGCCTGCTTTTTCTGTCTTGCTTAAGAGATTAGCTAGGTCACCGGGGAATTCCCTTCATCTTTGAATTGTGTCATGGGAACTTTTAAGGGCATAAGGGCCGAAGGAGCATAGGCTTGCAGTACATTTGCGACAGTTAAGCACTCTTGACAGTGCAGCACTTTCTCATTGTACGAGAGTGTCAGCCTTGACTGTGTGCTTAAGTTTCCATAGTGGGGTTTGAGCATTTGACCTTCGGTTGAGAATACAACTTCACAATCAAGGCTGACAGTTCAAAAATAAAAATAAAAATCCAGCTAAGTCAATTTTTAAAAAAATAATGGTAATGTAAATAAGTGAGTTAAAGTCTAATATTCTATCCCTGCTGGATCTGTGTCAGAAATCTTGGGGTGTGGGGGTTGAGGGGTATGGAGAGTGGATAAACTGTTCTTGCTCCTGTAAATTTAAGATTTTCCAGTATTAATGCTGAAATGCTGATTCTAAAACAGTGGGATATCTTTTTCAGACAAGTATGGTATCTGTAGAAGGACTTTCTAAGTTGGTGGATCCTTCCCAATTGACTGAAGAATTTGATGGTACACTGGAGTATAATCACGATGAATGGATTGACCTTCGACTGGCCTTGGAAGAATTCATAAGCAGTGCTGTGCATTTGTTATCCAGACTGGAAGACCTGCAGGAGATGTTGGCAAGGAAAGAGTTTCCCCTGGATGTTGAAGGTTCTAGAAAATTAATTGATGAACATACACAATTGAAGAAAAAGGTTATCAAAGCCCCGGTGGAGGAACTGGACCATGAGGGACAAAGATTGCTGCAGTGTATAAGGTGCAGTGATGGTTTTTCTGGAAAGAATTGCATATCTGGCAGTGCAGATTTTCAAAGCGTTGTGCCAAAGATCACCAGTCTACTGGATAAACTACACTCAACTAGACAGCATTTGCATCAAATGTGGCATGTTCGGAAACTGAAGCTAGATCAATGCTTCCAACTTCGGCTGTTTGAGCAAGATGCAGAAAAGGTAAGATTTCATCCATGTAGTAGTTAACTTAATGTGCTTGTTAGAAGTTTAATATGAATTAACTTGATTCTCATCCATCTCTTTTCTCTTATATAATATCAAACAGAATTCACTTTCAAGGAATCACATGCAATTTCTAAACTGAATAAACTGCAAATGGTACTTTACATTGAGTTTCAACAAAAATTGAAATGTGATCAAGTTTTCTTGTGACTTTATTCAATATTGTTTGAAATTTTCATCCATTTTCACTTGGTAATTGAATACCAGAACAATTATTGTTTAAAAACTTATAGAGTTGTGGTATATATTTGTTTCACATGGCTGGAGAGCAGTTAGCTGTTGAGGTTTACAATCCATCCAACAGCTTCAACTGATTCAATGTGAATGGTTAAGATGCTATAAGGGATCAATCTATCAGGGCTGGCATTCAGTATATGCAGGATGGTCTGACATGAATGATCACAGTCACAATTTGAGCTTTTCCTCAAGTTCCACCTGTGGAGCAAGTGGCCAAATTCTCTCTGGCCTGTCTTCAAGTGGTTGAGGGTTGTCCATATTTTCCATGGAAGATTGGCTCTTGAGCCTTCATCACTAAAGTCAGCTTCCTCTTTGTGGTCAACCAGGAGGTGTGCCATTAAGAGGAGTGTCGGTCATCAGTTGTACGATGTGATGTTGTTTCCAGTACGGGTGACATGACTTGAGGCCCTGTGTCAGTGGAGGTGCTTTGTTCGCTGTCAGCCACTGGTTTTCTTTAAGGAAGATATTTTCCCTGTGAATATTGTGAGGTTCAATGTGTCTTGTTTTCTCCCAGTACACACCAGTACATTACTAAATCAAAGTTATTATTCACTCTAAACCATGAGCCCAATTGTTTCATTCACATCCCTCCAAATGCAAAGCTGTTGAAGACATCAGGACCGGCGCTACAGGTGATGGATGTTGCTAGGCTCAGCTTTCTGTAAAGCTATGCTTGTAAGATTGCTGTCAATTCTAGAACATCCCTAGACTAGATGCACATACCTTTCAGAACCTCTGTTTGTAGACTGAGTGACCTTTCCTCAATACACAACCAGTTTGTTCTGGGCTTGCAAGCTTCTGTAACAAACAATTCTATATTTAAAACAAAATCCCTGCCCATTGTCAGTGATGATCCCAGAATACTTTTCTCCTGCAAACTGTTGGCTTATACTCTAGAGAAGGCTATTTGGGACTGAGGGCAGTATTTAAGACATGGTCCATATATCTTGAGGAGTAGGTCAGAGCAAATAGATTTCGGTACAAATTCTAAATGATCTTATGTCCCTTTTTGTTGCTTGGTTAAAAAAATTAAAAAGGTTTCTTTTTGAAATAAAAGTGCTTGACACATGAATGTTTCTGGCATATTTATGCCAATTTTAGTTGCCTGAGAATGAGGTGTTGATGAATTAGCTTCTTGAGTGTTATTACAGTGATGCTGATGAAGTCAAATAACTATCTTGTTGGATGCTTAAATGGACATCAGCTTTCCTTCCCAGAGAACATTAATAAACGATCTAATTTCTATGACAATGCAATAATTTCATGGTTGTTTTCACGTTTACTTTTTATAAACCAGCATCATATTTCCAGTATTTTTAACTGAATGCAAATTTTCAGAATAATAAATTCAGATTTATTGATTATTAATGCTGAAACCTAACCAATACCCAGCTGTAGTTATGCTGTAAAGTGTGAGTGTTTCTAAGTAGGGCTTAGTAAATGTACTTAAGATTTATTCAGTGGTTATTTTTAATTAACTTTCTCAGACATCTTAAGACAAATCTCTAGGGTGGCCTTCTGGACTAGAGATAGGATGCTATCACTGCACCTCAAGACCTATTGAGTAATTTGTTCTTTTAAACGACCTGTACAAAGATGTTATTACAAGACTTGAACATGGGCCTCCTGATTGAGAGGTTGAGATGCTACCACTGCATCACAAGAGCCTGAAGATTTATAGAGTTGATATTAATAATCAAATTTTCCAGATATGTTATGTCACACCTCTGGAGCAAGTCTGACTTAAATGCTGCTGCACCACAGGAACCCTAAGATTTATTGAGTGTAGGTTTTTTGAATCAATCTGTTCAGCGATATTATTCTATGCCTCTGGAGCAGGTGGGAGTTGAACCCAAGTCTGTTGGCTCAGAGTTAGGGACACTACCACTGTGCCACAAGACCCCTAGAGAAAATTGGCAAATTGATACCACTGAATAGACATTAAGTTCAAATGGCATTGAACATTATTTCCATTAATTTTCCCCTGAATTTCTCACATGACAATTAAACATTGGTAGATGTAATCCACAAATAATTTTCATGGTCCTCAACAATAAAGACGTTTTAATTATTTCTCTTTGACATTATAATGTTGTCAGAATTCAAAACTAAAACCAAAAATAATCAATTTATTCCACCTTGCCAGCTAAAATCTTAAGCCCTAAATTCCCATGGTTTTACTGATGATACAAGAGATTCACTTTCTTGATTATAAATTTAAGATGATGGAAGGCTCAGCCATAGACATTCGCAAATCATGATTAAATGCGACATTTTAAAAAAAGATACATTTCATTGCTTGGGTTAAGGTCCACTCAATCGGCACCTTATCCATACAGTTTAGATCAGGAAATAAGCTCAATTCTTTTGGAGCATCTTAAGACAAGGGGCTGGATTTTGTATGCCTTTACTGGATTGTTGTTGGTGAAGGAGCATGTAAAGTAGGTCAGCTAGCACACCCACTAACTTCTTACTTGTTCCTGAGCTCAGCGCCATAATTCGCAAAGTCGGCAGCTATCAAAATCTGCAGCTTGCCCATCATATGTAAATAAGTAACTAAAGGTCATTTAGGTATTTGACTACCCTATTGACCTGAATAATATGCTGCCTGTACCAAATTATGTTGGTATGGCCAGTCAAGCAGCAGTGTTCAGACTGTTCCTTCTGTTCTACATAAAAAATAGCAAGACGGAAGCAGGTTCACCTCTTTGGGGTGAAGCCTCATTCCTTGAGGGATGCCAAGTGTGTATCAGGTGCACCTGCCCAAAGATGGCGCTGACCCAGTCCTTCATTTTGTATTGCCTGCCCTGCAAAACTGGGTCCCTTACACACTCCTTTGCCTTTCCTTAGACTCTAGGGTCTGTTTTAAAAACTTGGGATTGACCTTTCTGTGCAGCCATTATCCTCTCCAGGCTTCTTCCTGCAATCCAGGCAGTGCTGGGGTTGATGTAGCTGCTGGTCAGTCAGATTGACTAAGCTCTTCAGGCAAGACTTCCTCCCACTGAGAGGCAGAATGCCATTGTTCATGAATTTATCTTCCTTTCAGCGTGCTATAGCTGTCAGCATCTAGCCATTTTTCTCGAGGCTTTGTATAGGTCGTTTGCTTTTCTCTCTCTGTCCATCTCCCTTAAGCCTTCCCATCCCCACCATCACCAACCAGTTAAACGCAGCCCAAGTTTGCTGTTGTTTCACACTGAATGCTGGAAATGCAACTATTGGTGTGCCTAACTCTTTCTTTGCGGTTTGAACATATTGTGTACTTTTACTTTTTTTTGTATTTTTGTATAAACCTTTATTTCACTAATACACCTGGGAGGAAATTGGCGTATGTAAGCAGTACAAAAACAGCTTGTAGCAAATTGGCAGCTGATGTATCATTGTGTGCCTTCTTTCCACTGGAATTCACAGAACAGTAGTTCAAATCCTTTTTGGAAACTTATTTCCTGGTCTCACTGTCATTTTTACTTGATTTGAGATAATAATCTTGGCAATATTTTGCAAGAAAATATAAATTAAGAACTGCCAGAGTGTATAACAGGTTGCCAATGTGTTGCAATTCTTTTTTGTGTTGTTTTAATTGACTATTTTGCTTATTGCTGAAATGGATATCAAAGCAATTACAATGGTGCTGAAAGTTACAACTGATAAACTTGGGAGGAGGAAATACTTCTCCCTTTTCTAACAGTGAGGCATTACTTGGATTAGGAGAGCAAATTTATGAGGGTGCAAAATCTTGATGCCTGATGATACCTTAAGGTGTGTACTCACTATCCCTAATATCTAAAGACTCATCTTTATAGGCAAATACATTTACTCCTATGTGGCACAGCACCCTTGTCTTTGACATCTCAGCTTCACTGCAGAGCCAGTGACAGCTAGACCATCTGGAGCAGGCTGATTCACAGACAACTTCACAGAATTCATGGGCACTCCGACAGTTGTAAAGGTCACTAAAATCTGAATGCGCAATAGGATCCTTCCAGACCACCCTAAGGGACGTGTGTTAAATGAGACAGTCTGCAAGTCAGACCTATATAAAAGCAAGTGATTGTTTCCCAGAGGCAGCACCAGAATCACTTTCTCAGTGGAAAGGAGACACCAGCTAAAATGTGCACAGAACCGTTACTGCCTATCATGTCACCAGGGAGTCCAGACTATTGTAGATAAAAACCCATGTGGCTATCAGGACTTCTCATAGCAAAATAAATGAATATATCATTAGGAAAGGGTATCACCTGACAAATGAACCTTGTTCTACTTCTATTGATCCTTGACTAAAGCCACTATATTCTGGATTTTCCACAGGCTGTAGCCAAGTTAACAAGAAGGTGTCGTGCATTTTCATAGGCTATCCTGTGCAAAATACAGGGCTCTAAGCTCCAAGGAGGCCCACAGTTTTGGGATTAAAAGTCAAGGCTACTGTACTGGAGTCAGGGGTGGGGTTGATGTCCTCATGTCTGGGTGGGGATGTTGTATATATGTGTGTAAATACCTTATGTTTTGGACATAGCTAATTTACTGCGGTTGTTATTCTTGTGCAAAATGGGTATGTTAATGCACTGCATAAAATCATAGTAAAAAAGATGGCCATTCAAGCCATCATGTGTGTGCTAGCTGTTTGGTAGAGATATCCAATAAGTGTCATGCCACCTGCTCTTTTGCCTTGCCCCTCTAAATGGTTTGCTTCAAATTATTAGTGGAGTTTCTTCTAAAAGTTATTAATCAATCCATATAACTTGGTCTTACTAGCCAGATTTATCCCTGCCCCTGTTTTGGGACAGGTGTATTAATATTACCACATATCTTTGGAGGACTGGAAGATTATAATCAGAGCCTCCACAATATCCATTCATACTTTCTTCAGTAATATATGATGCATCCCATCAAGACTTTCCTACTTTGATGACTTTCAACCTTTGAATTATCCCATCTTTATTGATTATCTCCTTTCCATTATCACTACTGCCTCCTTCTTTACTGGAGCATTGGCACCATTCTCTTTTGTAAAGACATCTTTGCCCTCTGCCTCCACAGTGAAGTCTTTTTTGGTCTTTCCATAACTTCACCATTCCTTTGATTTTATTCATGGTAAGCGTGACAATGCCTTTGCCATTAACATTGAACCTTTCTGTTATCACAACTTTTGGAATAACGTTTAGAGAGTAAGAGCATTCATTTTATTTTGTTTTTCACTATGCTGAAAGACACCACTGCTAAACCTGCAACCATAACCTCCAATGTGATCCCATGGATATAAATTAAAAATAATGATGAGAAATAGCAAAGTGCAAAACTTCAAACAACTGAATGAACTAAGTGTTGGGATACGTGGATTGCTGCTGATCCACTTCACCGGACATTGATCACTTTTCAATGTATTATACTTCTCAATGTATTATATGATTGGATCCAAACAACCAGACTAGTAAATATCAATACAGCCTCCCTTTTCTTTTGTATCTTGAAGGTGTAAATATTGCACTAACACACAAGAAGGTGAAGGAATTTTCTATTTATCAGTTCAGCACAACAAACATAACTGCTTGCTGCTTATGCAAACATTGTGGATGTATTGGCCCACACTCAGTAAGCTATGATGATTTTTCTTAGTTACTGAGAGCCACCATTTAGACTGATCTCTCCAAAGCAACCTGCAAAATATAATATTGAGGCAGGATTTTCAGCCATATTTGGGGATGGGTACTGAGGCTGAATATCAGACAATATACTGGCTTGCTGGCACAAAATCACACTAGAATTTTCCACATTGCCCTTGAGACATCAGGGACTAGGCTAGCCACCTGAAGTAAGTGTCCTTGTGACAGACCAGGGTAGGGGAGCAGGACAGCATTCTAACCAGGCTCTGAGGTCTTTTCTGCTCACCCTGGCCACAGCTATATCCACAGGCCAGGGATCCCACTCCACAATGATGGCCCATCTGTTGATTCAGTTTTCATTTAAAAGTTTAAATGTGGCAGTGAGGGCACATGTGCAGTCTCTTATTGGAATGGTAGTTTGCATCTACTGAGCTGGAGAGCCTCCTATTGACTTCAAGTGCTCACCCACAATCCTTAATTGGATGACAAGCCTACTCTCTGACCACACATTGGCCATTTGGTTCCCAACAGGGGTTTGTAATCCTCATTTGACCTCAATATTGGGGTTCTTACCCAAAACCCTGCTTTTCCTGTTTTGGTCAAGAATTGATAATATAGTATAAAAATCCTATGTTGCCATAGAATAGACTGTAAAGCTTTATTGCGTAGAATAACTGAATAATTCAAAATTTTGCAGGTTATTTTAGTGATGGCTAACTTATCATTCATCAATGTTAGATATTGTGGTTTGATCAGTAGTTTGAGCTTTGGACATGAGAGAAGAAAATATGTATTGAATCTCAGAATGAATGAATGAAATGAGTACCACACATTATAATGTAGGGGATCAACTAAAATCTGCACAAGATTGTGTGGCCTGGTCACACTGTGGCCACAATATTACACAGTACCGTTTGTAATCCCAGCTAATACTCTTACCCTTACAAATCCACATGCCTCTGTTTCCCAAATATTCCAGTAATCAAAATGCAATGATGTTGTCCTTCAAGTGTTAATACCTTCTGCCTCATGTACTCACACGTACAAGATCTAGAAATGTTGTTGTATTGGTGAGTGTACAACTGTGCAAATTGTTTGTGTTGTTTTCACTGTAGAAAAGAATGAGTGATAAAATCACTGTGTCTCTGGCTAGCGTCCATATTTAATTGTGATATTGACAAATGCAAGTAATTTAGATTAGATTCCCTGCAGCATGGAAACAGGCCCTTCAGCCCAACGAGTCCACACCAACCCTCCAAAGAGTAACCCACCCAGACCCATTTCCCTCTCACTAAGGCTCCTAACACTATGGGCAGTTTAGCATGGCCAATTCACCTGACCGGCACATCTTTTGGACTGTGGGAGGCAACCAGAGCACCCGGAGGAAATCCACGCAGACACGGGGAGATTGTGCAAACGCCACACAGTCACCCAAAGCTGGAATCGAACCTGGGACCCTGGTGCTGTGAGGCAGCAATGCTAACAACTGAATCACAGTGCTGCCCATTAATTGTAATATTTTTATTTCACAGGTAATGTAAGAATCTGTGAAAAGTGATCAGAGTTGCTTCTATATTTTTCATTTCTTCAAATCCCAGAAATTTGCAGTGCCATAACAATGTTGGAATTTCATCTTTAAATTGAAAAAAAGTGTTATTAATGAAACACAAACTGGTATTCCAAGACTAATGCATCTTCTGAATCATAATGATGAATGGTTTATGGATTGTAAACTAGAGCTAGTTCATAGGTTCAAGCATGTCTGATTTCCCAGAGGAGAGTTGTTAAGCCCGAGCTTATTAAAGCAGCCAGCTGGAATTAGTTCTGCCTGTTAGGATATTTTCCTTAAAGGGGTGTTGTTTTAATGTTTTGAGAGACAGAATATTTCACCAAAGAAATGCATTCTTTTGACAACAAATTGAGTGGTTTTGCCTTTCCGTATCACATACAAGTGCTGGAACTTTAAATGTCAGGAAAAAAATTTCTTTTATGTTGACTTCCCTACTGAAGACTAATATATCACATTTGAGTTAGATAGTGAACAGACACTGTACTCTCAGTCTGAGTAATCTCGGATTTGAGGCTAGAACAAAAATGAAGACATATATTGGACAACTTCACGATGCTGTAAACTAAGTTCAATACAAGGACATGCTCTGTGCTATTGTTTTGAAAGATGTTGATGGCAGGGGTTTCAGTGATAGTAGCAACATTGAATATCAAGGGGTGGTGGTTTGATTGTCCCTAACTGGTGATGGTCATAGCCTAGCATTTATGTGAGGCAGATGTTACACAGAGGAGACATTTTTATTCTAGTATGGTCGTGCTTGCCACACATTGCAGCTTCAGGCTATAATCCAATGTCCATGCATTTCTCCCCTGGACTCTATTATCTTTCTTTGAGATTTTAAAATGAAAATAATTGAAAAAAAACATAAAAACAGTGTTGAAATTAATTAATGAGAATTGTGGTCTGAAAGAAAAGATTCATCTTTCGAGGAGATTTATAAGTGAAAAAAAGAAAAAAATGGGTTGTTGAGAAGGAATGGCCTGATGAGACAGAAGGTAAAAACAATGACTGCAGATGCTGGAAACCAGATTCTGGATTAGTGGTGCTGGAAGAGCACAGTAGTTCAGGCAGCATCCAAGGAGCAGATAGAAGGGCCATCGTGAACTCGATGTTTACATTGAGCAACAAGATGGTGAGTTTATGAATGAGCCAGAACATATTTTGAATTTATAGACATGATGTAACATTGGAGTTGAAATTATTCGTAAGGAATGGAATTGTGTTAGAATTTGAATTCAATAAATGTCTGGAATTAAAAGCCATATAGTGATCATGAAATCATTATCAATTGTTGGAAAACCCCCTTGTGATTCACTAATATCCTTCAGGAAAGGAACTGCAGTCCTTACAGTCTGGCCTACGTATGACTCCAATCCACAGCAATATGATTGACTCTTAAATGCTCTATGAGCTGGCCTTAAAAAGCTATCCAGTTATAGCAAAAGTAATGAGGAAATTGGAATTAAACCAAATGGACCACTTGTCATTGAATAGGTAACAGAAATGGCAATGCAAACACAGTTGTGTCAATACTACAAAGTTTTCCTGACATAATCGTCCCACAGAATCATACCTTTAAGACAATGTCCATCCCCTAGGAATGTTCCATCCAACCAGTAAGACAGACCCAGCAGAGGTGGTGGCACAGTGGTATACAGTCAGCCCTGAAGATTCATGGATAAGATCTGACATGGGCAAGGAAAACATCTATTGATTACCATGGACCATTCACCATGAATTAGTGCTCCTTCATTTTGGTCAGAAGTTGGAGGAAGCCCTGAGCTTGGCAATAGCATGCTGCGTCCATCACCAAGTGTGGATTGGCAGCAGCACCACCCATCAACCAATCTGTTCCTAAAGGACATGGCTGCTAGACTTGGTCTGCGGCAAGTGGTAAGGGAACCAACCAGAGGGAAAAGCATCTGACCTCATCCTCACCAATCTGCCAGCTGCATATGACAGAATCAGTTAGAGTGACCACTATACAATCTTTATCCCATCTTTGCATTGAGAATAATATCCATCATGTTGTGCGACACTATCCCTTTGCTAATTGGGACAGATTTTGAACAGATCCAGCACCTCTGGACTGGGCACTCATGAGGAGCTGTGGACCCTCAACAGAAGCAGAATAGTAATCCAATGTAATCTGCCTCATAATGGTTCCCATATCCCCCACTCTACTATTACTGTCAAGGCATAGAATCAACCCTGGTTCAATGGAGAATACAAGAGGGCATGCTGGGAACAGTACCAGTAAAGTGATAGAAGGTGTCATCAACAGTGCTATGAAGCAGACACCTGCTTAGCGATAATCTGCTTAATGACACCCAGTTTGGGTTCCACCAGGGCTACTCAGCTTCTAACCTAATTATTAGCTTTGGTCCAAACATGGAACTACAGAGCTGAACTCCAGTGGTGAGGTGAGAGTGACTTCCCTTGTCATCAAGGTCGCATTTGATCAAAAGTGACATTAAGGACCTTGAGTTGAAAAATGTGGTGCTGGAAAAACACAGCAGGCCAGGCAGCATCCGAGGAGCAGGAGAATCAACGTTTTGGGCATAAGCCCTTCTTCAGGAAATCTGTCTGTTAGTTGGAGACATATCTAGAACATAAAAAGATGATTGTGGTCATTGTTGGTCAGTTGGCTCAGCTCCAGGACATCCCTGCAGGTATTCCCCAAGGTATTGTCCTAAGCCCAACCATCTTCAGCTACTTTATCAAAGAGCTTCTCTCTATCATAAGGTCAGAAGTGGGGATGTTCAGCGATGATTGCGCAGTGTTCAGCACTGTTCACTGATCCCAGATACTGAAGGAGTCCATGCCCAAATGAAGCAAGATCTGGACAATATCTAGGCTTTGGCTGACATGTGTATCACAAATGCAAGGCAATGACCATTTCCAATGGAAGATAATCTAACCATTGCCATTTGACATTTATTGGTGTCACCATCACCAAATCTCTCTCTATCAAAATCTTGGGTGTTGACCAGAAACTAAACTGGTCTAGTCATATGAATACTGTAGTCACAATAGCAGGTCAGAAGCTAGGAATCTTGCAGTGAGTAACTCACTTCCTGATCCCCCAAAGCCTGTTCACAACACTCAGGTCAGGAGGGGATAAAATACTTACCACTTGCCTGGATGGGTACAGTTCCAGCCACACTCAAGAAACTTGACACTGTCCAGGACAAAACAGCTGTGTGTCCCATCTTCAAGATGCAGTGCAAAAATTCACTGAGTCTTCTTAGATAGCACCTTTCAAACCCACACCCAGTGCCATCAAAAAAGGCAAGGGGAGTAGATACATGGGAACCCAGGCACTGCAAGTGCCCTTCCAATCCACTCACCATCCTGATTTGGAGCTAAATCGCTATCCCTTCACTCTCACTGGGTCAAAATTCTGGAGCTCCCTTCTTTAAGGCACAGTGGATGTATCTCAGGACTGCAGTTGTTTAAGAATGCAATTCACCAGCAAATTTAACAAGGGCAATTAGTGATGGGCAACAAATGCTGGCAAAACTGCTGAAGCCCACATCCCCAGAATAAATAAAACAACAATATGTATGAGTGCACTTCCTCAAGAGGCACAGACTGGTGAAAACATACACTAGAACTCAGATGGAGCTGGGCATCCTGTTGAGCTCACAGTCAGCAGCATGTTCAACAATGAACTGCAAAAGAAGCATTGAAATGAGGCAGTGTAAAATGTGTGCATTATGAAGCTCACACAGAAAAACAGGAGTACTTGAAGTTTTGCTCTTCTACATTTTTATTGGATATTTTCAAATTTAAACTTTCTGCATTACTGAGTTGGTTTGACAGTCACCTGTATTCTAAAAATTAGTCCACATCTGCAACCACCCATTTATCTCTTAGCAACAGATCTGTTCATTCTTTCTTCAACCTTTACAATGTCTTTAATGATTGTTATTCTTTTCTTTGCCCAATTCACTTTCCAATTCCTGAGAAAATTCCACTTGGTTTGGAATTGGACCATACATCTGTCAGTTCCAGTGGGGAGTTCCATTGATTGTGTGCCTAAATCTCCAAGACTGCTTCTGAGCATTGAGCAAGTCGGGAATCACAAAGGAAACCAAATAAACATCAAAAATTATCAGTGGTCTTGATGATTCAGTATCCTGTTGACAAATTAAGCTCTGCATTGTCACTCATCTGTCCTTAAGCATAACTTGAGAATAAGTTTTTGCTTCCAGTGATGAACATTATTATTATTCAATTCATATATTAATCTACATTTCTGCAACACAGCCCAGTTTTAATGACATTTAGTAATTCCTCATTATAATGTGGCCTTGCTTCTTCTTCCCTCTTGCTCCCATGTAATAGCGGGCCGTGAAAAACAAACACAGGAAACATTTTGAGTCATCAGAATAAAACAATTGTGGTTATTGTGCTCCAGTATATAGCCCGCATCTTTAAAATGTTCAGACTGTTCCAATAAATTTCTGCATGTAACTTTAAAGCCCTAGGGGGAAGTTAACTTGAATTAAGTTAGCTTTTGTAATAGCTGCAGACTGTGCCATTTAGTGATTCTACTGTTGTACAGAAAATTTGAAGTTACAAAGCTTTTCAGAAACCTTAACTAACTGTACATGTAATTCTTTTATGTACATTTGGAGGAGATATTTTCATCTGCTGTCACTGTAGATAGTATGAAGGGTTATCAATTGTAACCTGATAAATCTAACCTTGTATAACCCTTAAAGTGGAACATTTTCAAATGTACAAGTTTGTTTCGAAAATTAAATTTAAAGGGAGATAATTAAGAAATTCACCTCCAGATGCCACAATGAAGGTAGCACTCAAGAAACTAAGCATTATTTTTCTGAGATGCTGTGCTGACTCTTATTTGTGAGCCAGTGTGCGCTATTGAGAAAGGATTCATCACTAACATTAGTCCAGCGGTCTGATGACAATCTGTTCAAAAATAATTTCTTTATCATGTTCCATGTCAAGTTTCATTTGTGCCTTTTTCCAGGGAAATTTAGCACAACAGAATAAGTATCTCAATTTGAAGTAATTTACTCCTGCTATTTTACTTGGTTTAGCACATGATTGCAGAGATGTCATTAAAACCACACCAATACTAGTCTATTCCTTAACATTGCATCAATCATCACTACTTAATGAATCAAAGTAATGTCTTAACTATTATAATAGATATCTCTATCTAATATCATACAATGACCATGACCAATACATTCATTATATGATTAAAACCATTATCTTGAATTTTCCAAGCTTCTGGTGATGGATTAGCAAGGGAAGGGCCTGTAAGATGTCACAGGGTATCTCCACTCTTACTGTACTTCTGCCATGGGCAGGAAAGCTGTAGAACTCCCCTCCCTGGTAGTGTGTTAATTGAGGCCTTACGTGGCAAATTCATAATCCAGTAGGTGAAAGTGAGGACTGCAGATGCTGGAGATCAGAGTCAAGATTAGAGTGGTGCTGGAAAAGCACAGCAGGTCAGGCAGCATCCGAGGAACAGGAAGATCCTGCTTTTCCTGCTCCTCAGATGCCACCCTACCGGCTGTGCTTTTCCAGCACCACTCTAAGCTTGACTTGAAATTCATAATCCAGCCTGGTAGGGTGCGAGCTGGTGACGTGAAAGGAGTAGAGAGCCACCTTCACAGGCCTTCAAGCAAATTGGAGGATGCTACTCGCCAATGTCCCCACCATTACCCTCCCGCCATGGTGGTGGGGACTCTGGAGCAATGAAAAAACAGACCCTTGTGAACAGTACAGTCCATTCAGGTTCACCATTATCTTCATCCTCTTCTCAGGCTGCCTTTCTCTTGTGTCATTTCAAAGATCCCTCCTCTTTATTTTTGGAACATTCCATTAATATTTAGTGAATCAAATCTAAAGCATCTGTTAGCTTTTCCTGGGGCATTCCTGGGATTCATTTGCCTACTATTACCATTCCAATTTTGACTTCTGCTAATATAACCAGATTTCATAGTTGTGCTTTCATCCAGATTCTTTCTGTCTTTAATTCTTCCATTACCTACTTCTAAACCTGGTAACTATTGAATTTTCTATTCTTTGGAATAGAAAATGAATCATTCACAAGGAACCTTTTCAAGGCAGCTGACGTCTGATCAAACATTTTCTCAGAGATCTAAACTCCAGGAGAACCACTTGTTTGTCCACAGGAGGCAGCTCTGCACAATCTAGCAATTTATGTGTGAATATTTATCCTGATCTTTATCCAGCTTTTGTACAATGTGGTAAAGTCTGTGATATGAAAGATGCTATATGAACTATAGTATGTTGCCTTTGTGAAATGACTAGCCATTTACTGAAATCCATTTACTGACCAAGCCTCAGAGGAATTTAACAGGATCTTTCTTGGAGATTTCATCCAGGAACTCTGTTAGAAGATCCAAACCTTTGTCACTATCTAACTCACATGTATGTCAAAACAATTTCCTTTTGATTTTATTTCCTGCAACGAGCAACATCCATGTCTCTTTTCTCTTTTGTGGAATAGTAACCTTGTCCACATTATCAATCTCACTGTTTCACTGATCAAGTAGTCCTGACACCAGAAACATTGGAGGGTAATTATATCCCAATAATTTATCGAGTTGTAGAGTCATAGAGATGTACAACACAGAAGCAGACTCTGGTCCAACTCGACCAGATATCCTCAACTAATCCTTTCCCTTTGCCAGCACTTGGCCCATATCCCTCTAAACCTTTCATATTATTATACCCATCTAGATGCCTTTTAAATATTGTAATTGTTCAAACTTCCACCACCTCTTCTGGCAGCTCATTCCATACACGCAACATCCTCTGCATAAAGAAGTTGCTCCTTAGATCCCTTTTAAATTTTCCCCCTCTCATCCTAAACCTATGCTCTCGAGTTCTAGACTCCCCCAGCCCAGGGAAAAGACCTTGTCTGTTTACTCTTACTCATGTCCCTCATGATTGTATAAATCTCTATAAGGTCATCCCTGAGTTTCTGACACTGCGAAGAAAGAAATTGCTTTCTGTAATTTTGATTAGGGCCACGAGGACTTCAGTTTTATGGCGAGAAAACTTGTAGATTCCAACCAACGTCATTAGACAACCATCTCCTGTTACTGTTCTAAAACTCAGATAATCAGGTAGTGAAACAAAGAACTGGAGGCTAATCTTAAGAGACTGTGAAGCTTTTGTTTATAGAAACTAATATGAAATATTATGTACCTCCAATTCAACAACCTCAATTTCAGCCTGCTCCAGTGTAAATGTGAGCACTATTAAGTCCCCAGTTAATGCACACTATATGATTACAACTAAAATCCAGTTGATGTACAACTAACAAATGGCAGTTCTTCAGTATCTGAAAACAAGAAATCAGAGGGAGAAAGTTTGTGTGAGGAATGGATGTTTATGGAGAGAGAGGCAAGAGGTCCATGGCAACTTCACAACAGTTCATCCATTAAGCCATAAAGATGAGCATATATCAGGGGTTGAAAAAGGGCATAGATAGGACCATATTGTCATCCTCAATGGTCTCAGCAATAGCAGATGCCAAGAGCTCGATTGCAACCAACTCCATCTTTTTGAAAGCCATCGCCTTCACAGGATTCAGGAGATGCAGGTGTTCTTGTCCTCTTGACATCTTTGCGATTACCTCCTACTGTATCAGACTTTGTCCTCAAAAAGACAGGGCAGGATGTCATTGATTGTTACTGAACAGCTGGAGATAAGTGGAAGCACTGAGGGATGAGTGAATAGCTGGTCATATTGATTTGTTGGTGAAGATGTGGTGGAGAATCTGGAACATTGGTAGAAGTCTTGGGTGCTCAGCAGTGTTGCTGTGGAGAGATGGGACTATGGGGCATTGAGCAGCGTGATTATTTGGTGGAGTGGTGGGTTGGGCATTTTACATGGGAAGATGCATTCGCTGACCTTGACTAACCACCTTGAGGACATTGGACTTCTTGTGGTGCCACTACTATATCATAGGATTGAGTTCTGGAGGAGATGGTGGCATACTGGTAGTATCACGGGGTTAGTAAACCCAGAGTGATGTTCTGATTACAGGGGTTCAAATGCCATCATGGCAAATGGTGAAATTTGAATTCAATAAAAATCTGGAAGTAAAAGGCTGGCCTAATGATGACCATGTAATCATTGCTGTTTTTTGTAAAAACCAACTGGTTTGGCAATATCTTAAAGGAATGAAATCTGCCACCCCTATTTGGTCTGCCCTACATAAGTCTTCAGATCCACAGCCAAGTAATTAAATGTTAACTGCCATCTGAGCAACAAGAGAGGATGATAAATGTAGGGCTGACCAGGGATACCTATGTTCCACGAAAGAATTTAAAAATGACCTCCTCGCTCACCTGTTCCCATTTTTGTTTCCTGAGGGTGGACCTTGAGGGTCTCCTAAGATATTTCATTGTGCCCAAACCATAGGAGATACCTGACCTGTTAACCAATGGAAAATAGAAGGATTAAGGCACTCTCTAAAAGCTAAAAGAGCCAAGTTCTACCCCAGGTAGAGCATAGTGAACTTTGCCAGAGGACAGGAAGGTGGTGGTTAACGTACAGAGCACAGGGAATATCAAGTGGAGAAACTCAGGAAGAAAATATTACTGGCGTGTCACAGTACATTACTTCACAGTTAAAGAAACAAGCAGCTTTAACTTCAATTGAACAGTGCCTCTTGTCTCTGCCAGCTCATGCTCCCGTTTGGCAGCTCAAATACCTTTTGTTGGGACCTGAAAGGCAGTTCACTCTTCTGCTGTTGATGTTCATGCAACAGGATATGAGATGCAGTATGCAGTAGAGCTGTGCAACAAGAAACTCACTTAAATCCAAAGAAGTTATTCAAATTACAGCACCAACCATCTCTTGCCCTTGTGTCACTTCAGTTGCACTGAAAAATGGTACCAGACCTGGGTGAACTATTGACGATAGCCATAAATAGTTAAACAGAGAACAGACAATACTCAGCCTGAGTTTTCATTCAAATGATATGCATGCAAGTTGTGTATGCAGAAAATGTTCTTGACAAGTTTTGAAAGTGGTATTCATTCAGTGCTTTGTGGAGCAAAATTGAGGGAATTAATGAGAAGACCTTAAGTGATATCTTTGTAAGGGGAAAAGTAAGATCTATATAAGATATAGAGGAGACAGATATTGTTCAAGACAGAAGATCTTTTAATAAGAATAGCATAATTATGTCTTATATATGGCACTGCATTGTCCATCACATTCTGCTGATGTTATTGCTGCTCCAATTAGGCATCTTCTTTGAAGCTTTCTTTTCCAGGCTTTCATTTTGTGCTGCCTTTTTGTGCATTGCGTGTTACATTAATGTAACATTACAATCATGATTTTGAGATACTTCCAATCCATTCCACATTTGTGAAACACAACTTGAACATTGCTGCTTGATTGTGTCTCTGATGGCAGGATAGGCCTTGTTACTGTGGCGTTCAGATAATGGTCTGGGAATGTGCAAAAGTATCATCAATCATGGTTTGAAATGGGAACCTTGATAAACCACTCAGCATTTTTACAATCAGAAGAGGTGATTTATTGAAAAGTAATAAAATGAAGGCAATGTGGTGGCTCCCCAAGAAAGTAGGTTTTCCATTGCACACTGCAACTCAATATTCAGAGTGGCTTTGTTTTCTGTTGATGAACACAATGGCATTGATCCACAAAACACATACTGTATGATCACAGGGGTCCAATCAATGGTGTTTTGGAGCATGAGAAGTTTTTCAGCCATATTTTAGGCTGTTTTTGTTGTTCAAAGAGGAGAAAGAATTGCTCATTCTGGCAAATATGTCGTTCTTGACTTGATCAGTATTTGTATACTACTGACATTACCGACATCTTAAGGACTGTAGAGCACAGTTCAGGATCATTGTGGCTACAACAGCAGAAAGCTGAGTGATACAATGTGTGAGCCTCAGGAAATCTTAATGAACTTGGAATGGAAGGAGACCTGATGTAATGGGCGTCCATGCCTTTTCTAATTTCCAGCACCTGGAGTGGTATAGTCTCGGTGGAGGTAGGTTGTTGATCAAGTTGCAGGATGTGTCATCACTAGTTAATAGCAGTTTCAGGAAGCACTGCTGCAGGCATAGCTGAAGCAAATGCCTAGGCCCAGATATTCCGGAGTTAGAGTATAGATAGACAGGTGTGTCTGTCAGTCCAAAGGTGTGCAGGCTTGGCGAATTGGCATGCTAAATTGCCCATAGTGTTAAATGCGTTAGTCAGAGGGGAATGGGTCTGGGTGGGTTTCTCTTCAGAAAGCCGGTGTGGACTGGTTGGGCACTTGATGACACTCTATAATACCCAAATAGGTGAATTGCCTTCTTTGTTGTTTCACCAAAAAAACTGAGTAACAGGAAATTTCCTCTTAATAGACTGTACAAGGGAATTTCCAATGAGGCAAACCCATTATTCTTTCTTTAAAATTGTCAGCAAGTTAAAAAAGGAGCCTCGTAAAGAAGGTGTCAGGAACAATAGTGAAACTTCTCACAGAGTCATACAGCACAGAGACAGACCCTTTGGTCCAGCTCATCCATGCTGACCAGATATCCCATTCTGACCTAATCCCATTTGCCAGCATTTGGCCCATATCCCTCGAAAACACAAGGTACTGATCCAGCTGAAAAATAATTCTTTACTAATCATTGTAAGTGACAAGTAAGTTCTTGAAAACCTCTTCTATTTTATCCAATTTTAAAAATTGCATCTAAACATAAATTATGCAGTAATGGTCGAACATGTGGGATTATAGTGTCATCATGTCATTATCACTTTCTTGAAATGCTGAGTTGAAGGTGGGAAATTGGTCAAGCAGGAGAAAGTGAGGACTGCAGATGCTGGAGATCAGAGCTGAAAAATGTGTTGCTGGAAAAGCGCAGCAGGTCAGGCAGCATCCAAGGAGCAGGAGAATCGATGTTTCAGGCATAATCCCTTCTTCAGATTCCTGAAGAAGGGCTTATGCCCGAAACGTCGATTTTCCTGCTCCTTGGATGCTGCCTGACCTGCTGCGCTTTTCCAGCAACACATTTTTCAGCTCAAATTGGTCAAGCACTCATGTCAGCAAGGCATAAAGATCCAACTTTCCACCTCCTTGCACCTGTCAGGTGATATTTGCAAAAATATTCAGTGTGTTACAATTTGTTATTGGGCTGCTGCCAAATGGTGATGTGGAGGAACAGGAAACTAATTCAGTCAACTGTGTATTTCAAATGGCTCAGTCACTGGAAATCTGTTGTGAACATTGTCACATTCTTCAGCAATCTGTGGGTTAATATGAAGAGGTACCAAGTGAATTTTACAAAGCAAAGTTGACCTGCCTGCTATCTCATCAGTGAACATTATTATATATGTAAATGAAATATGCATCTAACTGATGAAGCAAACCTTGGTTATTTTGTACACATACTTGAAAGTGATGTATTTAGAGAATGGAGAATTTAGACATGGAGAAATAGGACTGACTCGGTGGCTTTTTGGTGGGGAGCTAGCACAGACATGGTCGGCTTAACAGTCTCCTGCTGCCCTGTAAAATTCTGTGATTCTATAATACATTCTTTTGTAGACACATGATTCAATTCTTCAAGACTTTGAAAGCTGACATAAACCGGAGTCACTGATAGGAAATAATCTTCATCTGTGTCTCTTTCTGTTGATTTTTTTACTCCATTTGCATTTTTTCTCCAAATCTCTGACTTTTACTTGTCAAATGACTCTAAAATGTTTTAATTTTGATTATTTGCCTGTTTCTTTCTGATATTCTGTATAAGTGACAATTTCCTGTTAACATTTTAAGAGAGGTTTCATCTCAGAAGCAGTTCTAACCTATTTTATTTTTATTTAGATGTTTGATTGGATTAGCCACAACAAACAATTGTTTCTTCAAAGTCATACTGAGATTGGAGTGAGTTATCAGCATGCTCTGGATCTACAGACTCAGCACAATCACTTTGCTATGAACTCAATGGTAAGCACTTATGGCTTGTAATTAAAGAGAAAGATATCAAAAATTACTGGATTGAAATGAGCTTATTTAACTACATTTCACAGAAAGTATTGTGAATGCATCATAACTTATATTAAAAATATGCATTCATGTTGTACTTTACTGCAGTAAAATATTTGAAAGAGCTTCACAAATTTGAAATTATTTCTAAAAGAATGGAATTCTAGTTCTTGTGCAGACAAATGTTACAATCATTCACTACCAAATGTGCCTAATGTCAACCCTAGACAGCTGATGGTACAATTTAAATTCCCTTCTCTTTATTAAAAGAATATACAGTACCTTTTGACTTCTTTGATTCTGCCACACAAATATAGAACAAATGAGGACAAACAACAATTTGATTTTTCAAAATTAGTTTGAGAAGTTGATGGACTGGATTTTGTGGTTCTTTTGATGTCAAAAAATATCATCTTCACTGGAATTACTTTGTGAGACTGACCGCATCTTTGGGTAACTGCACCTGTGCAGGTAAATGTAGAAGTCCAAGAATTGCCTTTGTTGGTTCCCTGCTGCTCCTGTGCTGTGGAAGTCTCCACACAGACTTCATTTACATGTACATTCCTTTGCTCGCACTGGGTCAAACCTTGGAATTCACTTCCTAATAGCAGTTTGGATGTATCTACACTGAAAGGACTACAGCCATTCAAGAAGGAAGCTCTCATCTCTTTCTCCAGAACAGTTAGAAATTGTAGGCTGCAATTCCTTTGATCCATAAACATTTTTTTAAAAATCCCAATCATTATTTCATCCTCTGTAAAATGTATATAAAATAATGGATAATCAATGATTTTTTTTTTGGTTTACTCAGACAGTAGTAAGGGCATGGAATGCCCTACCTGCCAATGTAGTTAACTCAGCCACATTAGGGAAATTTAAACAATCTTTGGATAAGCACATGGATGATGATAGAATAGTGTAGGGGACGAGCTGAGAATAGTTCACAGGTCGGCGCAGCATTGAGGGCCGAAGGGCTATATTGTTCTGCGCTTTATTGTTCTATGTTCTATCTATCCGAATGCCTCAGTGTGGTTCATTGCTTATCTTGCTGAATAGATTTTTATAAACCACTGAACTGATGAGAACTTGCCCTTGATGCTGTAGTAGTGCTGTTTTTAAAAAATCCCCCAAACTCTTATGCCTGTTAATGTGGGGGAATTTAATTTGTACTACTATACTACTTCACACTACTAATGAGAAACCATCTCTGGCTCTGGGAACTAATTTTATGTTTGTGAAATGTTGTTATTCCCATTAGGAAAAAAATGTTGTTTAGTTTTCTATTTTATATTTGAAAAGTTTGTTGATGTTCTACTACATGAGTGTGCTGGAATACTCCTCAGTTGCTTGGATGAGTGGAGCTCCAAAATTACCCAAGAAGCTCCACAGAATCCAGGATGAAGCAAACCCTCTTGATTGACATTCTGGATTAGCTGTGCTCTTCCAGCACCACTAATCCAGAATCTGATTTCCAGCATCTGCAGTCATTGTTTTTACCTCTTGATTGACAGCCCATCTAACACCTTCAACATTTACTCCCTTTACTGCCACACATGGTTGCAGCAGTAGGTACCATTTACAAGATACCGTACAACAATTCACTAAATCTCCTCAACGGCACCTTCCAAACTCCCAATCCCATTGCCATCTAAAAAGGATAAGCACAGCAGACAGGAACACCACCACCTGCAAGTCCCCTTTCAGGTAAAACACTATCTTGACTTGGATCTATATTACCATTCCTTTGCTCTCACTGGGTCAAAACCTTGGAATTCACTTCCTAAGAGCACTTTGGATGTATCTACACTCAAAGGACTATAGTCATTCAAGAAGGAAGCTCTCACCATCTTCTCCAGAACAGTTAGGAATTGGCAATAAGTGCTGGACTAGGCAGCAATTCCTTTGATCCATAAACATTTTTTTAAAAATCCCAATCATTATTTCATTCTCTGTAAAATGTATATAAACTAATCGAGTATCAATGGTTTTATTTTTTGGTCTGCTATCTATCAGAATGCTTCAATGTAGTTCATTGTTTTTCCTTGCTGAATAAAGTTCATGGTGCTGGTGCTGCAAGTCCCCTTGTGAAAGTGACAGAATCAAGTAATTGTCACCAAATGTGAAATCTATACCACAGAGATTTCTAGATCTTTGTAGGCAGCTTTCTTCAAGTTCAGCAGCAAGTACCATTCAGACCATTGTCTGTAATTTTAGTTCAATTTAATCATTCGCTCATGAAAAAATTCTTATTTTTGTAGTACTTCACAGGAATGGTTGTTCGCAAAATTAATAATATTACAATTGAAACACACAAAGCAATGAACTTATGCTTCTGAAGGACAATCATTGGATTGGAAACATGTCTCCATACATGCTGTCAGATCTGCTGAGTTTCTCCAGCAATTAGTGCTTTTGTCTGAGATCTTCAGCGTCTACAATTCTTTGTCTTATTTTATTTTATGCTTCTATTGTCCTGAGCCTCAATCAGACTCATTCTGAATTAGTGCTTTCAGTTTGGGCATGTTTAAAATGACAAAGGGGTGCAACGCATTAGATACAAAAACTATTTATTTTGGTTGGGGCATAATCTTAATGTTAGAATTAGACCAGTTGGGTGTCAAATCCAAAGCATTTTTACATATGAGAGTAATGAAAATGTAGATCCCTTTCCCCAAAAAGACTGAGTTTCATCAAATGAAACTGTAAAGACACAGATCAGTTGTTTTTTAAGAGGCAAGGTTGTCAAGGGATATGTAGCAAAAGTAGATGAGTAGAGTTGGGTGCGTAACAGAACAGACTCCAATTTCTAATGGTAAGCAAACTGTAATTTTCTCACAAGCACTATCCGTCATTAGCTTCAGTTAATTTTGAAGCAACTTTGAAGCAGTGTTCTTCAACTACCAATAAATGTTTCACATCATTTGAGACATGGGCCACTATTGCAGCTTTGAGCAAATTTCAACTGACTTTTAAAAAATTTTTTTTTATTATTTATGAGGCTCTGGTACGCTGTCAAAAGTGTTTTAAGATTACTGCCTCACCCAAGGTGACAATTTAGGAATTTTATGTTACAATTAATTTTTCCAGTGGCCTGTTATGCCCTTGAACTTTCCTGCCTGCAGTGAAAAGAAAATGGCTTTACAAAATTCAGGCCTCATCAGTCTACTTAATGACTGTTTGACACGGTCTCGTTATTTACTCATCATATACTAGGGGAATTGTTAAAACAATATGAATTTATTAACATGGTCATTGTGAAGTCAAATTTGTTGGCAGCAAAATAAGCAATTTAGGGCAAAGGGTACTTTAGTCCCTGTTTGGTTGGGGAAAAAAAAATTAAAATCTTCCAACAGTTTATAAAAACCAGCAGACATTCAAACTGGTTAGTAAACATTTACCATTCCAACAGCACTGAAATTTTTCAATATTTTGTGTAAATGTGGAGCCAGTAAATATAATGAGGACCACCCATCAAAAACATTTGCTACATGTTTTGCTGACCAGTCTGGATGAAATATTAATACAAGCGGCAGTTAATTGTTGCTTATAGATACAGAGCTGAAGGAGCTCAGTGAGCTCATTGTCTCTGGCCAGCCAAAATCAATGATCTGATCTAATCCTACCTTCCATCTCTTGGTCCTGGAAGTGACTGCATATCTGAGGTCATATCCAAGGCTGGATTTTACATGCTTCTGCTGCTGGGCTTGAAGGCACAAGAGGTTCATAACATTCAGCACAGGGCCTTCTCATCACCTACATGCCTGCCCTCAACTAGTCAGAGCCATCAGGTAGCTTGGCTATCCTCAAGCTTATTGAGGTTCTTAAGGTAACAATTAACGGCCTCTCAAGGATCTCATCCCAACACCTTTAGCTGTTTAACCCACAAACTGCACGGATTGATATTGGGTCAGGGGCATTGAGCCAGGGGTGTGGGGTCTAGCCCTTGTCAAGGCGTGGGCTGCTTTCAGCCCAGCCAATCCATTTTCACCTACTTATGGTCCCCATTATCAACTTTTCTGACTCACTGGCTTACCATTGTCCTTCCCTTGGTCTGCTTAACTGTCTTTCACTCCTTCTGGGTTCCATCTCCACCTATTGTTTCTTCGTTTAGCCCTCCTACCCCCTTCCCACCCTTGTCTTCAACATGTGTGCCATCTTTCACTGTACTATCTTGTTCTGAAGAAGGGTCACTGGGCCTGAACACTGCTTTCTGTCCACAGAGGCTGCCAGACCTGCTGAATTTCTCCAGCAATTTCTATTTTTGTGTAAAAGGCAATTCTGAATTTGGTTATTTTGGAAATACATCTGGCATTATTGAAATTTTGATGATGAAAGAATATTTTAATGGCAGTGATCATAATTTAGAGGTAGAGTTGTTATGAAATACAAGGTTGGCATCTCATTACCCAAAGCAGTCCAGCTGAGTCCTCTCCTGAGTTGCAACACTCTTGTGATGTATTTTAAAAATTCAGCTGGCTGAATTGGCTAAAAGGAGAGGTCAACACTCAATCAGAAACATAGAAACGCAGAAAATAGGCCATTGAGCTCACTGCATCATTCAACATGGCTGATGCACTAACTCTACACCATACTCCTGTCTCTTCCCATACCCTCTGACAGCTTAGAAATCCATCTAATTCTTTATTAACTATTTTCAGTGACTTCACCTCTACAATGTTCTGTTGTAGAGGACTCCACAAATTCACCACACTTTGAGTGAAGACATTTTTCCTCACCTCAGTCCAAAATAACATACTGGGTAATGAGGATTTGTTCTGGATCCCCAGCCAGGGGAAACATAATCTCTACATCAAGTCTATATAACCCTTTCTGAAAGTTATAATCAGTTCATGATTTAAATGAGATCCCCCCTCATTCTTCTAAGCCACAATGAATACAAGCGCAGTAACCAAACGTCTCTTGCTGTGTTCCATTCAGCAATCATTTTTTCTATGAAAATTAGATATTTTCCCACATAATAAAACTACACATAATACTCCATGTGTGGTCTCACCACAACCCTTACAACTGCAGTAAAAAATCCTTACTTCTCACATCCACAGATCCATATTGCACCTGCCATATATTTGCCTACTCATTCAACTTGTCTAAATCACCCTAAGTCTCCTTTATGGCCTTTCATCTAATTTTGTGTCAGCAAAACTGTAAATAATGCACTCAATTCCCTCATCCAAATCGTTGATATATACATTGCTCAAGCACTGATTTCTGTGGTACCCCACTAGTCACTGTCTTCCCTTTCAAAAACAACCATTAATGCTCTGTTTTTCGTATCTGCTCAATAATTCTCTATCCATGCTTTTCTCATATTACCAAACCCATGTTCTTAGCTTTTGCACAATAATTTGATGCCATTCTTAATTGGTTTTGTTAATCATGTTTGGGCCACTTTTCTATTTGTGATTTCGCACCTCAAAGGAATGTATAAGTGAATATATTAGATGCATAGAGAGCCTTAAGGAGGCAGGAACTGTCTGTGAGATTCCAGAGGGAAAAACAGGCAGCTGCCATATCAGCAGCTGCTGTTGACTTGCTGATTAGAGCAGTCAGCTGCTCTGGAGGCTGTGGAGGTGGAACAAAAAGGAACATAGAAGCAAAGTTTAAGAGCAGCTAGTATACCAGTGCTAGTTGGTCCCACAGATCAGATTTAAGAACAACTACAAATAATTTTACTTGTCACTTGACACAAAATTAATGGCTAGCACAAGCATGGATGAGACTGTTTAGGCTCACCAGACATTTGAAAACTTCAAACCTAAATCAGAAGCCCATATTAAACATCTAAGATGGTGACTGTATTTCTCATTGATGACACACAGGCACACACACGTGCTAAAATGATCCTGGAATCATCAGGATCCTGAGATGAGCTGCAGGACCAGGGGGTTCTTAATTCCTGCTAATATTAGGTCTTGACCTTGAGGCCTTTTGAAAATCTGGCCTGAACATTGGCTGTTTGGGAAAAGGCCAATTCTATTAAGCTGTGATGTGATTTGACAAAAGTGGACTAGAAACAGCAACTTGAAGATAAATCCGTGTCAGAATAATAGGAGACAAGAAGGAGCAACAGAGAGTTAAGAACAAATATCATCAACAAACAAATGTTGAGACCTCCCTAATGCTCAAGAACATGAAGAATAGGATAATAAAGGTTTATATCTGATTCCAAAAGCTCAAAAGTTCCTGAAAGCCAAGGAGCATATATTAAGTTCAGGAATTAAATGAGAAAAGTAATTAAAGAAACAAACAGAAGGCATGAAGAAATATTTCCAGTGATATCAAGAAAAATCAAAGACGTAGTGTGTAAATATTACATTGTATATATGTAAAGAGCATGATGACAGCCAAAGAAAGAGTAGAATCAATAAAAGACGATGGAGGTAATTTGGGTATGAAGACAGCAATGTGGTCATTGTGCTTGATGAATACTTTAGGCCTCCTGCTCCCATATATCCTCATGTCCCCATATCTGCATGCTCTTGTCATTTGCCCCTCTTCTTTCATATCTCCACTACTCCCTGCAATAACTCTACAGAGGCTGGTATCCTGTCACCCAGTCACCCTTTATTTACACATGGAGAGTCCTTGACTCTGATTTGGCAGTGTCTCTGTTCTTATCTGTCAGCCAGAGCTCCTTGATTAGACCAGATTAACAGCCCCAATCAAGGAATTCATATTCAATGAGGAATTAAATATCATAGCCATTCAAAACCTATTTTTAAAAAAATTAATCTTATTAAGAAGCCATAAAACTATCAAAAATAGTTGTTTAGTAATCAATTACTCATTGGTTGACCATTATCCCTCTCTTGGTCTGCTTAGAAGCATGCTTTTACAAGTTTATAAACATCCATATCAGTTTGCCCTGTTGAACTGAATACAATAATGGAGTTTAAAGCTTAGTCAAAATCAAAATCAGGACTAATGCTTCAAATGCTGAGCAGGGACGGTATGGTGGCTCAGTGGTTAGCAAAGCTGCCTCACAGCACAAGGGATACAGATTTGATTCCAGCCTTGGGCGACTGTCTGTGTGGAGTTTGCACATTTTCCTCGTGTCTGTGTGGGTTTCCTCCGGGTGCTCTGGTTTCCTCCCATAGTCCAAAGATGTGCAGTTCGGGTGAATTGGCCATGCTAAATTGCCCATAGTTAGGTGCATTAGTCAGAGGGAAATGGGTCTGGGTGGATGACTCTTTGGTGGGTCAGTGTGGAGTTGTTGGGCTTTTTCCACACTGTGGGGAATCTAATCTAATCAGATGCATAATCTGTCAATAAATGAAAATATCAAAGAACAGGGTGGAAATGACACTGCAGTTTGAAGCTAAAAACTGTTTAGATTAGATTAGATTCCCTACAGTGTGGAAACAGGCCTTTCAGCCCAACAAGTCCACACCGACCTTCCGAAAATTAACCCATCCAGACCCATTTCCCTCTGACTAATGTACCTAACATTATGGGCAATTTAGTATAGCCAATTCACCTGACCTGCACATCTTTGAAGTGTGGGAGGAAACCAGAACACCCTGAGGAAACACACGCAGACACGAGGAGAACATGCAAACTCCACAGACAGTTGCCCGAGGCTGAATTGAACCTGGGACCCTGGTGCTGTGAGGCAGCAGTGCTAACCACTGAGCCACCGTGTCACCCACTTTAGTGTAGAGGAACACTTTTCTCGACTGGATAATGCACTGTAATTCATCTGAAAGCTTCACCATTTTCATAATACTAATCGACTTAATGGTCACCTACCATAACTAAGGTCACAATATTCAAAAACATTTAATTTATCATACATGTTATGATCCCTCTTGTGAACCTCTTCAAAAGAGTTTCTTGAGTTCTGAGAGGGAAAATTCATAGTTATCTGTCATTATTGCAACTTCTCTTATGTTCAAAACTTTATGGTCTTAGTCTGTTAACAATACTACTCTAAAATTTCTAAAGTCTTGATCAACCATTATAACCAACATCTAACAAACTATATTTCCTTTAATAAAGTCCATAGAAACAACTCCACGTTCTGTATTCTTCCTTAAATTTCTAAACCTCTACCTGTAAGCTTCTGGCACTAATCCACATGTGTTAAGAACAGCAATCTTCCCGTATTATAATAATAACTAGTTTGTAATTCATCGAATGGTCTTACAGCCATGATAGTACTGTAGCAATTTTGTCAAACGTTTCAAGTCCTTCATTGAATTTGGGCACTAGACAAATATTCCGTGTCAAATCAAAGCTGGGATTTTAATCTGAGCTATCATGGTTTTTTAAATGCTAGCACCATTACATAATCTAAGCTTCTGGTCCTCACTTCCTATTTTGGAGTTGCCCTTTCTGAGTTGTACTTTCCTCTTTTTTTCCTCGAAAGTCAAGTTCATGTTTTTGCACTTCCCTTCATTTTCGTCTTCAAATTCTCATTTTTTCTTTCTGTTTTTCATTGCTTTCTAATTTGAGTCTTTCATTTCTTTTTCTAATTCCCAATGTTTATAGCCAACTCAATCTGCATGCTGTGGAGATCACTTTCCTCTTCCTCAAAGGTCAGGTTGAGACAATACTTCAGCAATTGCTGCTTTTTTGCACGGACTTTTACATCTAACTCCAATTTTTCTGCCAATGTCTTCAAATTATGCTTTGTTAATTGTCACAAGGCATTTACAAAAAGGTTCTCCCTTTCTAACAAGTGTCCAGGCAACATAGCAAAGTTAACTTTTAACAGAATGCTGCAAAAGTATCTGAATTTTTGCTTATTTAAATACTTAGTATTTTAAGTGTTTGTATCCCTGCTTCTGTATTTTTATCTCGCAAGAGCTTTCAATTTATGATCCCCGTAGAGACCAATAACTTTCAAAACCAGATTTGAACTCCCAGTGATTGATTTGAATGAGTCAGTAACAGAATTTCAAGTTTTAAGATGTTTGCTATCTTAAACAAACAAACTTAACACCAACTAAATATTATTTAGTAGGCAATTAATATTTTAAGTTATAAAAATGCTAACTTATCAGTTTCTTAACGTCAATGACAACCCCATCCATCATTTATATTACCTCATGCTCTCTGCAGGATTAGAATGTACAGGATTCAGGCAAAAGCTATACCCAGCTTCCTTTGAGCTTGCTTCTCTTTGTTTTGCTGAGCCATAAAGTGACCATCAAAGGTCCTTTCCCTCAGTTTTCCAAGAAATCCTGAATTGACCTTCAGCAGCATAGCTCAATTTGAGGATTCTTTCCTCTTGTCAGGCCAAGTTAAATCTACCGGAGTCATTAGGTTTCCATGAATTCCAACTCTTTGACCAGAGAGTTTTTCCTTTTCTGCATTCTGTCTGGTAGACAGCAGAAAAATCTGTGTTTATCCTTCAGCTGATTGCAGGAATTCCTCCTTGTTTCTCCCTGCATTCAACATTTCTGAGCCTTGAGAAACTCTGCAATGGTGAAAACATTTGCCTTTCCCTTTGCCTTCAACTGTTAAATGTGGCACATGCATAATATTAATACTCATACTAGGCCTCCCAGACCCCATTGTAACCAAGCATCAGAGGCTTGTTATCAGGCAGAACTCATGGAAGATTGCATGACTTTCTTTATTATTAATTTTGAAGGAATCCCAAGATTGGGTCAGAATTTGAAAACGTGCTTGCTATCAATCTGACACTGACAGAGACATAAAAATCCAGTCTATATGTTTGTATTTATAAAAGAGGAGGGCAAAGCTGACTTTATAATTAAGAAGGAGGGGTATGACATAGTGAATCAGTTAAACGTATTGAATGAGGAAGTATTAAAGTTTGTAACATTGTCTTTATCAGCCAATGCAACAGATCGTCAATTTGCCAATTTTGTCAACTGAACAGAGAAATTAGTATTCCCTAACAGAACATTGTAACATTAGTTGACATTAATTTCTCGATGCGGTTATATTCTAGTAGCTACCATGGGCATTTCGTGCAGAGCCTGGGAAGAGGGTTTCATCAGTCTCCAATAATCATGGGCTGGCACCCTAGAGAACCTGTTGCGCTTGGCTCAGGGACCAGTGTCCTGGGCCAGGAGCAGTGCCAGTCTCGGTGATTTCTGCTCCTACCCCACTCTACTCTATGCCTACTCAATATCACATACTGGGTAGGTATGGGGTGTATCCAAAGCAAGCACGATGTGAGCTACAAGTCAATCTGCTATAACGCATGTTTCATTAACGCGATTGACAAATTGGAGACACCATTTCTAAAGCACGAACTTTTAAAATGTGCGTTGACTATAACAAGACTACATCACCAACACTTTAAGCATTGTTTCTAAACCGTGATTTTTCTATAGCACAAGGTTGCACAAGAACACAACCGTCATGTTATTGAAGATCCACCTGTAATGCCATAGAACAAATTAGGCAGTGCATGGAAATTGGAGACCTAATTTTGCTGTTTGTTTTCTTAGATTATTCAATTATATTCAGGTTAATGTTTTGAATCTTGTAATGAACAATTTGACTGTGTAGACTGTAGCTTTATAGAAATTGGGAAAGGTAATAAAATGTTTCATACTTTTGCACTGCTTTGTCTGAATAAGTTTCTTTGAGTGTACTTCTGATGCATTCAATTCAAATAGATTGTTGTGACATTTTAGATTTGCATACAAATTGGAAAAGCATTCTTTCGGAATTATAATTCTATTTGCTGAAAAGGGAGAATGACTGCCTGAAAAAGATTGAAAATAATTTAGAAATGTTAATTTATGACCTTAACTACAATTCATTTTGTAATTGGCAATCTTCTGCTTTTTCAGAATGCATATGTCAACATCAATCGCATCATGTCTGTTGCATCAAGGCTTTCAGAGGCTGGTCATTATGCATCCCAGCAGATCAAGCAGATATCTGCCCAACTTGATCAAGAGTGGAAGAGTTTTGCAGCCGCTCTCGATGAACGTAGCACAATCTTGGCAATGTCTGCTGTATTTCACCAGAAGGCTGAACAGGTGGGTTTGAGGAAAAAGACTATGCATGTATCTCAGAATCAACATAAGATGATAACCTACAGAATCAACATCTCTCTAATAGGATCAGTATTACATTATATTAATTTAATGCTTAAAATTAATAGTAATAATGGGATTTTTTTAGCCGCTTCAATTTAAACTATTGCTGTTCCATGATTTTTCTAGGTTGTATGGTTAAAAGGGCATGGTTAAAATTGCTATAATGTATCTTTTACAGTACTAAAATCATTGCTGAATGGATTGTGGTAATTAGTTTAAAAATTGATTTTTGGGACCAAGGAGGCTGTTTTACAAAACTGTAACAAGTGTCAGCTTTATGAAGTATTGTATTGCTGTCAGGTTCTGTAATTCAGTCTGTGAGGTTAACATTGTTTAAATTTATTTGGAGGCTGTGATTAAGAAATCCTAGGACAGCACTAGAACTCCCATGCAAGACTACCTCAATTCCAAAGGGCAGACAATGCCCCATGCCATGGTTGCACAGGTACAATGGTACCAGTGGGCAGTGCTTTGCAAATATAGTTCTCTCCCCCGTGTATTTTTTGCTTTCCATTCCCAATGCTTCGTGTAAAAATGTATTTTTATCTGCAAAAGAACACAAACTGCCTCACAATAGCAATCCTGTTACAAATGATTATAATTAAAAACGTCCCCTTGAGTTGTATACATTTTTAAAGTTCTAATTAGCCAGTCACTCTCATTATTAGAAGAGTTTTAAATCGTAAACATGTTACACTCAACATTTAATTACAGTTTTGAAGTGTCAATTAAAGGGGTTTTAGGAGGTTATTGTTATAGATGTGCAATACAATTAGCTGCATTCAAATTGATTGTAATTTCACAATGTGTTAAGAACTGACAAACACCTTGAATATTATATCTGGAGCTACTTTTATTATAATTAAATATGTAAATTTTGTATTGATTACTTGGAATTTCAAGCTTGTGGGGATCATATTCCTTAATACAGTTCATTTTTCTTTGAATACCAAATCCAGTAATCTTGCCTGCAATGTATGGAAATAAGCTGAGGAGAATCATAGAATCCCTATGGTGTGGAAACAGGCCCCTCCACTCATCCAGTCCACACTGACCCTCTGAAGAGCATCCCAACCCCTACCTTACCCCTGCATTTCCCATGGCTAATCTACCTAGCCTGCACATCTCTGGGCATGATGGGCAATTTAGCATGGCCAATCCACCTAATCTGCATAGCTGGACTGTGGGAGGAAACCAGAGCACCCAGAGGAAACCCACATGATACAGGGAGAATGTCAGTGTGGAGTTTGCACAATCAGCAGAGAGTGGAATTGAACCAAGGTCTCTGGTGCTGTGAGGCAGCAGTGCTAACCACTGAGCCACTGTGTCAACTGTACTTGTCCTATTCTGACATGATCAAGTCCAGTGGTTCCACAATTGGCAGCAGTACTTTTAGCTACCCAAACCCTGATGTCTAAAAACTTTCTTTAAACATCTGTCTCTCTATCCTTTCCTCCTTTTAAGATAGTCCTTAAAATCTACCTTGTTTACCAGGGTTACACTTGCCTATCATGATAGCACCTCATGTGGCCCAGTGGCACATTTTTTGGATGATTTTTCTGTAAAACTTCATGGGAGAGTGTGGTATATGAGAGATGCTATAGAAGTGCAAATTTTTATTATTACCGAAATTAAACTTTTTTCATTTAGCTGCAGATGCCTTCATTTCACAATTCACCCAGTCTTGTATTCCATTTTTGGAGTCCTTGCAAACAGGGAGCTATAGCTTAATTATTCTGTTCAGATTCACGATAATAAGGAGAATACACAAATGTGTAATTCTAGTAAGCCTTTTCTCTTGTGCTATATTCATATATAGTGGATGTTTTAAAGATTTAGAGTTTCTAATGTGGCGGCAAGCCTATTTTGTCAATCTTCCAGGGCTAGCTGTCATCTACAGTTTTTCATAGATTTCTGATAGCCAGTAAGCTATTTTGTTTAGATTTAGTGGAAAGAAATGGCCATAGCAGACATGTGAAACATTGCTAAATGTTCTTGCTGCTGTTTATTATGTACATACTCACTTAGATCCCCTAAGTAACCTTTATAAATTTTGGTATAAATATAAACTGATTGAATTTTTACTGTCACCACCTGTGCTTAAACAGAGAGGCCATCGCCCAATTTTGTTGTCTCATGGAGCCCAGAACCTATGAAATCTTTCATGAGGGATAGTTGCAACCTGTGAGTTTGACAGTGTTCACAGCATTACATTTCTAGAGTTCTATTAGGAAGATTTAGCAAATTTCTGAGTCAACTGTCTATTGACGTATCAGCTGACAAACCAAAGTCAAAAAAGCAACGATTCAGTGCAGTGAAGAACTACATGCATATAGGGTGGATTTCTACATGTCACGTGATATTCATGATGAGAATTGTCTTTAGGCTTGTGGAACTGACATCAAGGAAGATGAATATGATGGTGCACATAATTAGGACTTTTGTCATTAGGTAGAATAGCAGTGTGGAAAGAGGCCCTACAGTGTGGAAAGAGGCCATTTGGCTCATTGAGTCTGCACCAACCCTCTGAAGAGACTCCCACCCTATCCTGTAACCCCATATTTACTGTGGCCATTCCACGTAACCTGCACAACTTTGGACTGCAGGAGAAAACACACACAGACAGGGGGAGAATGTGCAAACTCCAGACAGACGGTTACCAAAGCTGGAATTGAACCTGGGTCCCTGATGTTGTGAGGCAACAGTGAGTCACTGTGCCACTGGACATAGTATGGTGGCTAGCTCGAGACCAGCAATGCTAGGGGCTGGAGAATCAAGCCTTTTTCCAGCTAATTGAAGAGATTAGAAGCATATGCAGAGGTAGTGTAATATTTTAAAATGATAATGGGGATTATAGATTAATAAAGAATGAAAAAGCTAATCTGCCGTCCTCATCTGGTCTGGCCTACATTTGACCCTAACTTCACAATGTTGTGTAGTTAACTCCTACTTACCCTCTGAAATGGCCTAATAAGTCACACACTTGTACCCAACTGCTACAAAGCCTAATAAGAGAAATGATAATGGACCACCTGACATCAAACAAGGCACTGGAAATGACAAAGGTGAATAGTTGACCCTGCAAAGCTCTTCCTACTAACATCTGGGGGCTTGAACAAAAATTAAAAGAGCTATGCAACATGTTTAATCAACCAACAGTTTGACATAGTCATTGTCACGGAATCATGCTTTACAATATCCCAGACAGCAGCATCATCCATCGTTGAGTATGTTCTGTTCCATTGATAGGACAAACCCATCAGAGGAGGCAGCACAGTGGTATACAGTCAGGACAGAGTTTGCCTGGGAGTCCAAACATTGATTCCAGTCCACATGATGTTTTGATGGCATCAGGTCGAACATAGACAAGGAGACTTCCTTGTGGTTAACACGTACAGCCCATCCCCTAAATCCCAAACACCTGAGCTGATTAATTAGTACCGCTCCATGGTGAACCACATGTAAAAGACACCCTAATGGTGGCAACAGCACAAAATGTACTGTGTCTGGGCGGGGGACTTCAGTGTCGGCAACCCTACTGAATGAACTGATTGAATCCGAAAGAACATAGCTGTTCGACTGGGGTCTGTGACAGGTGATGCGGGAACCAAGAAGAAGATAAAAAAGCTTACTAGACCTTATCCTCACTCATCTACCTGTAGCAGATGCATCTGTCCACGACAACATTGATAGGATTGATCACTGCGCAGTTGTTGTGAAGACAAAATCCTCCCTTCACATTGAGATCAACCGCAGTTAAACAAAAGGTGCCAAAGCCAAGCTAGCTGTAGCATCAGGCATTTATAAAACTGAAGTGTTGACCTGATGAAGCTAGAGTGAAGAACTGCTTGCATGCCAAACAAATTAAGCTACAAGTTGTAGACAAACCTAAACAATCACACAACCAATGGATCAGATACAAAAGCAGAAATTTCTGGAGAAACTCAGTAGGTTTGGCAGCATCTGTTGGCAGAAAGCAGAGCCAAAATTTTGAGTCCAATGATTCTTCATTAGAACTGATAGCAATGAGGAAAAACTTGTATTTGTGATCAAAATAAAGTTGGAAGGGAAAGGCCAGCAGATAGGTGGGGCAGGAGAGAGAGATATGAAAAGGATAGGTAAACCAGAGGATTATGGATAGCAGGCTAGGGCAGAAGAGAAGCTGAATAACTGATCATGAGAGCTGAGGTCAGCAAAGAATGGGTAGTCTGTGCTGAAAGCAAACCATGTAATGTGATAATAGGCCTGAGAGTGGATGAAAATGGGTTGGCTGTGCTAAAAAGCGCTCGTGTCATAACAGGACTGAGTATGGGGGTGGGTAAAAAACACAGAAGAATGGAATCTGGCTCAAAAATTATCGATGAATCTGCAGAGTTCCCCAAGTGCAGGAGCTTGTGCTGAGGCTTGCTGGAGTACTGCAGCTGACCTATGACAGGAACAGTGACACGGGAACATGGTGGTGTATTGAAGTGGCAGGTGAAAGGAAGCACTGAGTCATTTAAGTGCACACAATGTAGTGTTCTGCCAAGGATTCACCTACTGTGCATTTTGACTCTGCAAAGTAAAAGAGATCACTCTGAGAACAATGAACACAGTAGACTAGATTGAATGAAGTGCAAGTAAATCATTGCTTCAACTGAAAGGTGTGTCTGGGGCCTTGGATAGTGAGGAGAGAGGACATAAATGGGCATTATTATACCTTCAGTGATTTCATGGCAAGATGCTATGGGGTGAGTGGAAGTGTTGAGAATGGAAGAGGAGTGGACCAAGGTATTGCAGAGGGAACAGTTTCTGTGAAATGCTGACAAAAGAAGGGAGGGAATAAGTGTCTGCTGGTGGTATCCCACTAGAAGTGATGGTTAATGATCCTTTGGATGTGGATGTTGGTGGGGTGATAAGTGAGGACGAGGGAAGCCCTATCATTGGGTTAGGAAAGAAGGTGTGAGGGCAGAAGTGCGGGAGATAGGTCGGACATGGCTAAGAATTCTGTCAATCACGATAGTGGGGAATTCTCAGTTGATGAAAAATGTGAACATTTCTGAGGTCCTCTGCTGACCTCAACTCTTATTACTCCGCTTCTATTCTGCTCTGCCCTGCCATCCATAATCCTCTGGTTTATCTGCCCCTTTTATCTCTATACCTCTGGGCCCCACCTATCTGCTCACCTCTCCTTTCCCCAACCCTCCCCCAACATCACCTTCAGCATAAATACCAGTTTTTCCTCACTGCTATCCATTCTGATGAAGAGTCACGAGTTCAAAATGTTAAATCTGCTTTCTTCCCACAGATGCTACCAGACATGCTGAGTTTTGCCAGCAATGTATGTCTTTGCTTCAGATCTCCAGCATCAACAATTTTTTGTTTTATTTCAATAGATCAAATCCCTAACATTAAAGTTGCAAACTTCCAGCCAATGCAATTCCTTCTACACAAAGTCAGGAAATGACCACTGGATACTGCAAAGGCAATGGGCTGTGAAAACATTCCAGCAATAGCACTGAAGATTTGTGATCCAGACTTGCTGTTACCCTAGCCAAGCTCTTCCAGCGCAGCAACAGCATGGCATCTACCCATTAACATATAATATTTCCTAGATATGTCCTACATACACAAAGCAGGATCTATCCTAGTCAGCAAATTACTGCCCCATTGTCTCCACTCAATAATGAGTAAAGTGATGGAAATAGTTGGTGACAGTGCTACCAATTGGCTCTTCCTCAACAATAATCTGCACACTAAAATTCAATTTGTGGTCCAACTGGCCCACTCATCTTCTGACCACATTATAGCCTTAGTTCAAACTTCAATAAAAAACCTGAACTCCTGAAGTGAAAAAAGCTCCAGGATATTACTGCAGGAATTCCTTAGGGTAATGTCCTCAATCCAACCACCTGCAGCTGCTTCATCAATGAGCTTTGCTCCATCACAAAGTCAGAGGTTGCTGATGATTGCCCAATGTTGAGAACCATTTATGATTCCTGAGACACTGAAGCAATCCATGTACAAATGAGGAAGACCTACAACATTCTGACTTGAGTTGATCAATAGCAATTGTAATTCACAGCACACAAGTGCCAGCCAATTACCAACCTAACAAAAGAGAATCCGCCCTTGTCATTCACTGAATCATTATCACTGAATCCCTATTAACAACATCCTTGACCAGAAACTGAACTGGACCTGCCATATAAATACTGAAGCAACAAGAGTAGATCAGAGATTAGCAATTCTGCAGCAAGTAACTCATGTCCTTATTCCCAAATCCACCCAGCATCTATAAGGCAGAACTATAAGGGTGTGGAAATCCAACAACACCCAAGAAGCTTGACAACATTCAGGACATAGCAGCCAGAGTGATTGGTACTCCATCTAACATCTTCAATATTCACTGTCTCTACTACTGAGACATGTTGGCAGCAGCATGTACCTTCTACAAGATGCAGTCCAGTAACCTCATCCAGACTTCATTACCTGCATCTTTCAAACCTGTGACTTCTGGCATCCAGAAGGATAAGTGCAGAAGATACATGGAACCACCTTCTCTTGCAAGTTCCCCTTCAAACTGCACAACATCCTCACTTGGAACTATATTATAGTTCCCTCACTGTCACTGAATAAAAATCATGCATCTCCATCCCTAACAGCACTGTGGATGCACCTACACACTAAGGACTGTAGTGGTTCCAGAGAACTACCATATTCTCAAGAACAATTAACAATGAGCAATAGATGTCACTCTTTTGTGCTGGGCTCCTGATCCTGGGCTGAGAATGTGGTGCTGGAAAAACGCAGCAGGTCAGGCAGCATCCAAGAAGCAGGATAATCGACGTTTCATTCTAATGAAGGGCTTACGTCTGAAATGTTGATTCTCCTGCTCCTTGGATGCTGCCTGACCTGCTGTGCTTTTCCAGCGCCACACTATGGACTTTGATCTCCAGCATCTGCAGTCTTCACTTTCTCCTGATCTTGGGCTTCAATTTATCCTGTTAAAAGAAAGCCTAACCAACTATGAGATAAAAACAGCAAACAAAAAGCACCTCTTTCCCTCTGCACTGAATATGAGGTTATGCACTTGCATAGGAAGTATAAAGGTGTAGACTATTTTCTAAATGGGGAAAGGTTTTGGAAATTGGATCCCAGGGGAGAAGAGTTTTTCATATGAGGAGCAATTTAGGACTCTGGACGTATACTTGATTAAATTTAGAAGAATGAGGGAGGATCTGATTGAAACCTACAGAATACAGAGAGAAGATAAATATGAGGGGGGTGAGGCTGGGGAGAAGGTAGCTAAGAGTGCAATAGGTGGATGGAGGTGGGGATAAAGGTGATAGGTCGAAGAGGAGGGTGGAGTGGATAGGTGGGAAGGGAGATTGGCAGGTAGGATAGGTCACGAGGATGGTGCTGAGCTGTAAGTGTGGAACTGGGGTAAGGTGGGGGGAGGGGAAATGAGGAAACTGGTGAAGTATACATTGATGCCCTGGGGTTGAAGGGTTCCGAGGCAAAAGATGAGGCATTCTTCCTCCAGGCGTCAGGTGGTGAGGGAATGGTGATGGAGGAGACCCAGGACCTGCATGACCTGCATGTCCTTCGCAGAGTGGGAGGAGGAGTTGAAACGTTTGGCCATGGGGCGGTGGGGCTGATTGGTGCAGGTGTCCCGGAGATGTTCCCTAAAGTGCTCTGCGAGAAGGCGTCCAGTCTCCCCAATGTAAAGGGTACAATAAATGACATTTGTGGATATGTAGGTGAAACTTTGATGGATGTGGAAGGCTCCTTTGGGGCCTTGGATGGAGTTGAGGGGGGAGGTGTGGGTGCAGGTTATGCAATTCCTGTGGTGGCAGGGGAAAGTGCCAGGAGGACCCAGCCTCATTCCTGATGAAGGGCTCCTACCCGAAACATTAATTTTCCTGCTCCTCGGATGCTGCCTGACCTGCTGTGCTTTTCCAGCACCACTCTAATCTTGACTCTGATCTCCAGCATCTGCATTCCTCAGTTTTGCCATGGAGAAGATGTTTACAATGGTAGGAGAGACTAGGACCTGAGAGCTCAGCCTCAGAGTGGAAGGACAGTACGCTTGAACTGAAATGATGAGGAATTTCTTCACCCAGAGGAAGGTTAATTTGTGGAACTTATTGTTGCAGAGAGCTGTGGAGGTCAAATCATTGAGTATTTAAGTGAGAGATAGATAGATTCTTGGCAAGTAAGGCGATCAAGGGCTACACGACAAGATTGGAGAATAGGGGGTGTTGAGAATTAAATCAGCCATGATGGAATGGTCGAGCAGCTTTGATGTGTCAAATGGCCTAATTCTGATTGTCTGTCTGATGGTCTTAATAGATACTGGCCTTGGCAGTGACATCGACATCCAGTGATGAATGTAAAAAAAGCAAAGAAACTATCCATTTCTCTCAGTCAAGAAAAATGTATAACAAATATACTTTTCAAAAGTAATAACATTTCCAAGATTAAAATATTGAAAATGTAGAAAAGCTATATATCATCAGACACATGGTGAAATTAACTCGGTGTTCTTAAACAAACAATAATTGCTCAGTTTTCATCACTCCTACCCAGTGCACGCAGTGTCATCAAAGGATTAGAATGAATGTAGGGAGAAAGCTTTGCATCAGAGAAGCAGGGCTTTTACTTATAAGGTGAAGTCAATGGCATCATTTTACCTGTACACCTCACAAGGCTCTGCACATTCACACAACCAGACGTCATAACTCAGTTTCAATTGACAGTGGACTCAAGGGGCCAAAGGAGGCACATTTTCTTCATGTTTTAAAACTGCCTTTGCGGAACAGGTGGAAAATGGATGGGGCTTGATATTGGGTTATGACAATGATGCCTAGGGGTTAAAATCTTCTGGATCTTCTGTTTAAGAGACTGGGGCAATCACATACTCGCTGTTCCACTCATTCCAGTCCCGATTCCCACATTGATTTCTGATTAGGTCTTAAGATTTCAATTCCAGCATAACTTGATCAGTATAAAGTCAACCCCCTATAGAGTAAAGAAGAATTGCACACTACAGAAAGACGCCAACCAGCTGGTCAGACCTGGGTTCGCTTTTTCAAGAACTATTAATTAGGTCGCGTCCCATCTTTCCCATTGCTCCACAAATTAGGTATACTGTACGTTCAATACAGTTTTGAAGCTGTTTCCTCCATTCTTTCATAAATACATGGATATTGTAACAAATGGGTGTATAAAAGCTTCTCCTTATCTCTCTTTTGCTTAATTTCACTGAGATTTTATAAGAGAAAAATATGTTTAGTATTAATACCTGCTTCCAATTTTATTTAGTATTTGTCAAGTGTTGATATCTGGTGCAAAACCTGTGCTGAAGGAGGACTTCCATCTGAAATGCAAGATTTGGAGATTGCAATTCACCATCATCAAACGCTGTATGAGCAGATCACGCAGGCATATGCAGAGGTAAAGAACTGACGCATTCATTTGAAGAAGGTTTACACATAATCACCAGACTGCTTTCATTGTTCTATCTTTCTGCTTATTATAATTCAACTTCTGCTCTTTTATTAGTTGCTCAACCTATTCAATTATAAAGCAATTCTCAATCAGTTACACTATATTACCCTTGACGTTTCTGACCTGACTTTTGTAAGTTTGGCAGTATAATTCAGTCAATGTCCTATATAAAATATCTACTATTCTACTTGTTCAGTCAAGCCATCTGTAGTGTTTACAATTTTTGTTCTATGTAATTTATAACAATCCTGTTTTATGGTCCTTTGCCTTGAAAGTTTGTACAGTTCTAGATAATTGGTTATACTTGTCAGCTTGTTTTATTGATGAAAATGCTTTTTGAGGCCATGAAACAGCTTAAGTAAGCCATTTTAGCATGACAGTTCAAGCCAGGCAGAGCTAATGATTGTAAATAAGGTAGAGTCATTTGTAAGTTTTAAATAAACATATTTAGCAGTATAAAACAGAAAAACATTGAAGGAAGTTTAGCAAATTTAGTTGAATCATGGGTGACTGATTATTCGTGCCAGAATCAATTGTTCAGTTTGGCATAGCACATTTGATACAACTCATATGTTATTTATCACAGGTAAGTCAGGATGGCAAAGCTCTTCTAGATGTACTGCAGCGACCGTTAAGCCCAGGGAATTCTGAGTCACTCACTGCAACTGCAAATTACTCCAAAGCAGTCCATCGAGTCTTGGACATTGTTCATGAGGTGTTACATCACCAGAGAAGGCTTGAAAGTATCTGGCAGCACCGCAAAGTACGACTGCATCAACGGCTTCAGCTGTGTGTTTTTCAGCAGGATGTTCAACAGGTAAAGCCTTGACTTATCAGATCACTGAGATGTGAAGCATCTTTTGCTTTACTGATGCATGATTTCTTAATCTCTAACTTTCAAAATGTTATTATTTCATTGTCATCATTGTTGCAATGTATAATTTATGTAGACCTTTTATGTGATAAAACATTCCAAAACATTTCACGATAACATTGGACAAAATTTGACAGTGAGCCACTTGGGACCTATTAGGATAAGTGATCAAGATTTAGTCAAAAGGGCAGATTTGAAAGGGGAAAGACAGAGAGGTTTGGGAAGGAAATTATCAATGATGAAGTGATGAAAATCAGCAATGAGCAGAAGGTCAAAATTGAAGGAGTGCAGAAATCTTGAATGATTGGAGTCTATTTCAGAAATAGGAGGGGTGAGGCCATAGAAAGGTACTAAATGCATGGTCAAGGTATGGCATACAGATGATGGCTAAAGGTATGATTATTATGCAGTGTTTATTAAATGGGCTAGTGATTATGTAAGAGATTGTTTTTAACAGGATCTTGACCAGATGGGCCAATGGGCTGAGAAGTGGTTGATGGAGTTTAATTCAGATAAATGTGAGGTGCTGCATTTTGGAAAAGCAAATCCTAGCAGGACTTATACACTTAATGGTAAGGTCCTAGGGAGTGTTGCTAAACAAAGAGACCTTGGAGTGCAGGTTCATATCTCCTTGAAAGTGGAGTCGCAGGTAGATATGATAGTGAAGAAGGCATTTGGTATGCTTTCCTTTATTGGTCAGAGTATTGAGTACAGGAGTTGGGAGGTCATGTTGCAGCTGTACAGGACATTGGTTAGGCCACTGTTGGAATATTGTGTGCAATTCTGGTCTCCTTCCTATCAGAATTACGTTGTGAAATTTGAAAGGGTTCAGAAATGATTTACAAGGATGTTGCCAGGGTTAAAGGATTTGAGCTGTAGGGTGATGCTGAACAGGCCGGGGTTGTTTTCCCTGGAGCGTCGGAGGCTGAGGGTTTACCTTATAGAGGCTTACAAAATTATGAGGGGCATGGATAGGATAAATAGGCAAAGTCTTTTCCCTGGGTTGGGGGAGTCCAGAACTAGAGGGCATAGGTTTAGGGGTGAGTGGGGAAAGATATAAAAGAGACCTAAGGGACAACCTTTTCACACAGAGGATGTTACACATATGGAATGAGCTGCCAGAAGTAGTGGTGGAGGCTGGTACAATTGCATCATTTAAGAGGCATTTGGATGTGTATATGAATAGGAAGGGTTTGGAGGGATATGGGCCGGGTGCTGGCAGGTGGGATTAGATTGGGTTGGGATATCTGGTCAGCATGAACAGGTTGCACCCAAGGGTCTGTTTCCATGCTGTACATCTCTATAACTGTATATGGTAAGATGAATGGGGAATATCATTGCGATTACATCCTGGAGATGTTGTGAAATATGATTGAAGGGAAAATTAACATCATAGAAAAAGATTTGGTGCAGTGTAACTAATAAATCAGAAAGGGAAAAGAAGTGCTTGTTGGGTTTGCAGCAAGATTTCTGTTGGTATTAAATCTACTCCACGAGGTGAATTTTCCTCTCAGAGGTGAATGGCTCAAGTTTGTGCTAACACTGCACCCGCCTCGGAAAGGGTGTCCTGAGCAGTGTGATTTCAGTTCTGTAAAAACTGGATCATTTTCTCTTCCTGTATTTTTGATTGTGGACTGAAATGGGAAAAGAACTGTTTTGTAAACCAAGGATTTTGGAATGATAGTTTAAAAGTAAGCTATCAGCGCTTGTTGTAAGTATGGTTCCCACTGCTGTTTGTTCAAGCAGTGGGGGAGATTAAGTTGCAGAACTAGAACCAATAACTATGTATAAATGAGATTTGGCTAGCAGCAAGTAGCTGCTTAGTCTATGGAGTGGTGACTGGCTGTTGATGACAAAGTCTTTGTTGTTGCCAACAGCAGTGGCTCCCAAGGAACTGAACAGTTTGTGGATATGAATGTCAGAAGCCATCAGATCTAACCTCTGGAAGGGCAGGTGGTGTCCTTTTCTCTGCAGTTAACATACCTAAGGCCTGAGAAAAGCCCATTTATTTTCCCTTCATTTGCCATAATCTATTGCTTTTAACTATTATATCAGAGACTTTATACATTGTGAATCAGTTGTTCTGTACCACTTGCAATGAAGTAAAACCACTTGAAGGAAGTGATCAATAATAGTGAGCCCTGACAAGTCACACGATTGTCTATGCAAGCCATGTACATAGGGATCATTGAACTGCCTTCCCAGTTTGTTGCTCCACCTAATACCAATGTTTCTGTGTCTATCGGTATGCATATGTGTGTTAGGAGGTTTATAAGCGGGTTAGAGTTTAACTGGTAGTGTGAAATGATGACAGCTCATAATTGTTTACCTGTGGTTAGAATCTATTTATTTGTAATAAACAGTCTACCTTGTTAATGGTCCATGTTTTCTATCAATCTCTGTCTAAACGACAGGTAAACTGGAGAATTTTGCTTTTATAACATCTTTAATGTTTTGACAACTCTGGGACTAGTAGGGCTTGATTTCCAGTCTGCCATCAGGCAGCTGAGGAATTAGATAAGCCCCTCTGTCCCATGACACATATCAATAGGAGCCAAATACCAGAGTGGTCTGCTTAAAGAGATCTGCCTCAGTTCTCAGGGACTTTGTCCAAGTTAAGTATTTGTCAAATATTAGGCCCTTTAACCCCCACCCATCACTCTCCTTTACCTGTCCAAGACACCCTTGTAACGTCAATACCAACTCTTGCACCCTCAACCATGACAATGGTCCCATGTACTCTCCACACCAACTCATGGCACATCTATTCCCATTCACCCAGCATTCCCTCCTCAAAACCCATGAACACTATAGTAGAAATGACATAAGTGGGAATGTTTTAAAAAACAGAAATGCATAGCATTTTTTGAAAACTTGCTGTTACTACAACACTGAGAAAGTGTCAATCAACCAGCACTTTAAATCACTTAATACTTCTTCATCTTGTGTAAATAAACATCAAACCATTAGTAAAATAAGTCTAAGAAAAGAATGCTTGGGCTGTCAGTGATTTAATGTTTCTCCTGTGTACTTAGTTCAACAAACTAATGGGATTCTAGGCTCTTAGCCCTTTTGTTCTTTCATGGTGTGTGACCATTGTTGACAAGATCAGCGTTTAGTGCCTATCCTTATTTGCCATTGGTCTGATAGGAGGAAGAGCCCTTCCTGAAGAAGGGCTTACGCCCGAAACGTCGAGATTCCTGAAGAAGGGCTTATGCCCGAAACGTCGATTCTCAAGTTCCTTGGATGCTGCCTGACCTGCTGTGCTTTTCCAGCAAAACATTTTCAGCATTGGTCTGATAGGGCCAATTCAGGGGGCAGTTGTGAGTGAACCATCAGGCTATAGGTCTGGAGTTACTTGGAGGCTGTACTCTAAGAAACATCCATTAATAAATAGATACTGATGGATGTTTCCAGCAATCAACTATGGTTTTGTGGACATTGTTAGATTAGCTTACAATGCCAGATTCTTTTCATTAATTAAATTTAAATTCTACCAATGGCGGGATTTGAATCTCTGCGCCCAGAGCATTAATCTGGGTCTCTGGACTTTTAGCCCATATGCGTTGCTACTGTGCCACTGCCTCTCTCCATTATATAATTAACAAATAAAATGATGTCACATTCCAATATTACATTAATCACCTTCTACATTTCTCCTAGTATCTATCTTCCAGGTGCCTTTGCCAGTATTCATGCTATCACAGTGGTTGCTGATTTCCCTGGAGGTGGCTAATCTCAAGCTGCTATGCTCCTGGATTGCCCATTTTTGGAATTGACCATTTCCATCCTGGAAAGATAGGGCTTTGAGCCCCACACAAAACCCAATGCTTAGATTGCTGGACTGCCCCATGCTCCTTGTTATTACATGCAGTATTCTCATATGTTATGCAAACCACCTAGAATTTAAAAATGCATTCCCATTTATTTTGTTCTATAAAACTCCTATCAAAGTGCTTGTCTGAGTCCCCTGCAGCAGAATTCACCCACCAGGAACATGAACCTTTGCTACCCATGACCCCTTAGGCAAAAGTGAGGGCTGCAGATGCTGGAAATCAGAGTCTAGATTAGAGTGATGCTGGAAAAGCACAGCAAGTCAGGCAGTATCTGAGGAGCAGGAAAATCAACATTTCGAGCAAAAGCCCTTCATCAGGAATGGAGGCAGGGAACCTCCGGGGTGGAGAGATAAACAGGAGGAGGGTGGGGCTGGGGAGAAGGTAGCAAAGAATACAATAGATGGATGGGGGTGGGGATGAAGGTGATAGGTCAGAGAGGAGGGTGGAGTGGGTAGGTGGGAAGGAAGATTGGCAGGTAGGACAGGTCATGAGGATGATGCTGAGCTAGAAGGTTAGAACTGGGGTAAGGTGGAGGGAGGGGAAATGAGGAAACTGGTGAAGTTCACATTGATGCCATGGGATTGAAGTGTTCCGAGGCTCCATGCTGTACCCATGACCCCTTGCCTGGCTGCAGCCAATTCATTTCTAGGCAGAGTTTTTTTTGAAAGATCAGATTCCCTGTAGTGTGGAAACAGGCCCTTCGGCCCAAAAGGTCCACACCTAACCTCTGGTGAGTAACCCACCCAGACCCATTTCCCTCTGACTAATGCACCTAAAACTATGGGCAATTTAGCATGGCCAATTCACCTGATCTGCACATTTTTGGATTGTGGGAGGAAACCAGAGCACCCGAAGGAAACCCACGCAGACACAGGGAGAATGTGCAAACTCCACACAGACAGTTGCCTGAGGCAGGAATCGAACCCGGGTCCCTGGTACTGTGAGGCAGCAGTGCCCTTGAGTTTGCCATGATTTAAGGACAGCCCACCACCCCTTGTCTTAATTGATGGCCAATCTGCCCATCTCAGGAGAAGGTCAGTGGTAGGCTGGGGTGAGGGAAGCTGGGCAGATTAGCCTGTTTGAACCTCAGGTGGATAAAAAGGGAGCGGTCCTTTATCATCGGCTCACTTTTTGTTTACAAATCCCTAACATCTGAATCCTGCTTCCTCCTCCAGCCTTTGGAACCTTTTCATTCCTCCCCCAACCCCACACCATCAACTCCAGGCTTGTTGTTCAGCTAATCCCTAACCTCTGGAGCCCCCACACTTACCTTACATCTGTTTCTCATCTCTGTTTTCTGGAATACAGTACCAACCATTGCCACTGCAAACAGAGACTGGATTTCCTTCCAAGATGGAAAGCATACCTCTAGCTACGTCATACTCCCCAGGGTGTCTGGTGTGAATGTGGGGAGCCTACTGCCTTTATAGGTGGGGTTGCTGGAAACTACATCACCCATTTTGTTTTGCCAGTGGTGTTGTTTTTTGCTTGGTGATGATCTGGTTGTGCTGCAATGAGCAGACTACAGGGCTAGTGGTATTGATGATAGGATGTTGAAAAATGTGGTGCTGGAAAAACACAGCTGGCCAGACAGCATCCGAGGAGCAGGAGAATCGAGCAGGAGAATCAGGAATGAGGCTGGTATGTCAAGCGGGCTGAGATAAAAGGTAGTGGGGAGGGAATTTGGGGGAGGGGCGCTGGGAATACAACAGGTGGAAGGAGGTGAGGATGAGGGTAATAGGCTGGAGAGGAGTTGGGGGCAGAGAGGTCGGGAAGAAGATTGCAGGTCAAGAGGGCGTTGCTGAATCTGGGGGTTGGGACTGAGATAAGATGGGGGGAGGGGAAATGAGGAAGCTGGAGATGTCTACATTCATCTCGTGTGGTTGGAGGGTTCCTAGGCGGAAGATGAGGCGCTCTTCCTCCAGGCGTCGTGTGGTCAGGGTCTGGCGATGGAGGAGGCCAAGGACCTGCGTGTCCTTGGCGGAGTGGGAGGGGGAGTGGGCGGCATGGTGGCACAGTGGTTAGCACTGCTGCCTCACAACGACAGAGACCCGGGTTCAATTCCCGCCTCAGACGACTGACTGTGTGGAGTTTGCATATGCTCCCCGTGTCTGCGTGGATTTCCTCCAGGTGCTCTGGTTTCCTTCCAAAGATGTGCAAGTCAGGTGAATTGGCCATGCTAAATTGCCCGTAGTGTTAGGTAAAGGGGTAGATGTAGGGGTATGGGTGGGTTGCGCTTCGGCGGGTCGGTGTGGACTTGTTGGGCTGAAGGGCCTGTTTCCACACTGTAAGTAATCTAATCTAAAGAGTTCAGCCACGGGGCGGTTGGGTTGATTGGTGCAGGTGTCCCAGAGGTGTTTCCTGAAACGTTCCGCAAGTAGGCGGCCTGTCTCCCCAATGTAGAGGAGACCACATTGGGTACAGCAGTTACAGTAAATGATGTGTGTGGAGGTGCAGGTGAATTTGCAATGGATATAGAAGGATCCATTGGGGCCTTAGTGGGAGGTGAGGGGGGGAGGTGTGGGCGCAAGTTTTGCATTTCTTGTGGTTGCAGGGGAAGGTGCCAGGAGTGGAAGTTGGGTTGGTGAGGGGTGTGGACCTGACGAGGGAGTCGCAAAGGGAGTGGTTTCTCCGGAACGCTGATAGGGGTGGAGAGGGAAATATATCCCTGGTGGTGGGGTCTGTTTGGAGGTGGCGGAAATGACGGAGGAATAGACGCCTGGAGGAAGAGCACCTCATCTTCCGCCTAGAAACCCTCCAACCACACGGGATTAATGTAGACTTCTCCAGCTTTCTAATTTCCCCTCCCCCCACCTTATCTCAGTCCGAACCCCTGGATTTAGCACTGCCCTCTTGACCTGCAATCTTCTTCCCGACCTCTCCGCCCCACCCCCTCTCCAGCCTATCACCCTCACCTCCTTCCACCTGTCGTATTCCCAGCGCCCCCCCCTCCCAAATTCCCTCCCCACTACCTTTTATCTCAGTCCGCTTGACACACCAGCCTCATTCCTGAAGAAGGGCTTATGCCCGAAAAGTCGATTCTCCTGCTCCTCAGATGCTGTCTGGCCTGCTGTGTTTTTCCAGCACCACATTTTTCAACTCTGGTCTCCAGCATCTGCAGTCCTCACTTTCTCCTCCCTGATCATAGGATGTGGCAGCTCAATGTCGGCATGCTGCCTGAATCAGAAGCATGGGTCCAGGTTAAATTTGTATCTCAATTTCAGGGACAACCCAATTGAGCCCCCTTCCCGTTTCCATATTAAACCAATTTGCCAGTAAAAGTTGTCCAATTTGAATCATTCTTGTGAAATGACTTCCATGTGTCGCACAACTGATGCCAAAATCTCTCAGCAACTCTTCCTGACACACCACATTTAGTCATGCTAATATTTCTGCCTGTTTCTATTTTAGTACACGGGTTGGGAAGCAATTAGAAATGACCACCTGTAAAGACAAACCCCTAAATTTGTTTTCTTATTTGCTGAATTCACATTTCAGGACTTGAGGCTTTTCTTTCCTAACACCATTGGCTTACATGGACGGCAGTGACTGATTACTTTCCCTCCATTTGAAAAAGGTTTCTCACGTGTATATATATATTGCTCTTATCCTAGCAATTGGAAAGAGTATCTGTACTGTTATCGTTTATGGAGATATCTCTCACCATCTGTTTTGCTAATAACCTTGCCCTTTCTTTGAGCCAATACTTGTTTACTGGCGTCATTGATATTTTGTTGACTGGTCCAGCCTCTGACTCATTAATAGCACCATGCGAAGGTACAGCTTTAAGTCTCTTAGAGAGCCTAACTTGATCCGAGTTCAGAGTTTTTCTTTCAGTTTTCCCTGTCTCCCTAGTGGTCATCCATCTTTGATGCAATACTGTCTTCTCCCTATTTCGCAACAGTGTTACTGTTGTCATGTGCTTTTGGAACATTTTAATTGAACGAATGTTCACTTTATGCTACGAAGAAATAAAATACTTTTATCTAATTGTTTGGAGCTCTCATGTTATTTCGCTTCCATGGGTTTCAGATAGCTAACTGATAACAAAAAAAAATTGGACTGATTTTCCGAATCCCATTCTCATTCCTGCTCTAAAGCTGAATATGAGCACTGTTACTCCAGTTCTGTCTGGGCTCGGGAATGCTATTATTGTCTGTTCTGTGCTGTTAGCATGGTACAAAGATACCCTGGCACAGAGCTACTCCCTTGCTTAGCCTTGTGCTTAGAACGAAAAGTATATTTGCAGACTGCAGAGATATGTGCCTTTTAAATGATGATGGGGATTGAAGGCCAACTTGAATCTGTTAGTTAGGGTTAGGGAATGGAAAGTGTGTTGCTTTCAGCTAAAAATGACTCAAAATGTATAGTCTTGAAATATTTATCTTTCATCAAACATCTAAAATATTTAGGTTGTCAACTAATTATTCAGTTCCTATTTGTAGTATCTTGCTGTTCCCAAATCAGCTGCCATGTAACTTATTTATGTTTCAACCTTGACTATTCTTTAAAGGTTCTTTTGTTGGCTGCAAAGTGCTTTGGGAAGTCCGAAGGTCATACAAAGTCTTTCTATCTTTCTTTATTTATTGGTCAGAATGACTTAAAATGAATATTTCATATTCCAATTACTTTTAAATTGTTTGAAAGCCCCGTGGAACTCTTCAAACAACTTGAATTTTGTAGTTACTGTATTCACTGTGTATAACTGACTGAAATAATCCTATGTGGATTCTTTGCTAAGAGATGTGTGAAACCCCCTAATAAAAGTATAAATTGCATTTCTCAGCTGATTTTCTGCTGCAAATTACAATTTTTAGATCAGTAGAACCAGACAGAAATTCAGGGCCAATGTCTGAGGAATGCATGCTTACTTGACAGATTAATGTTTGTTTTCCCTTTTTCAACTGTTAATTGACAAACCGGGCATGATTGCTGTAGTTGAACTTCAGTATCCAAGTTAACACTTGACAGAAGAAAGAACGAATTAATTGCCTGAAAATAGAAGGGAATATAGTTCAGTTCATAAGTAATACAAATAAAAAGAATTTCAAAGAAAGATTAACCTTCTCAGATTTCGATTGGTTTGCATTATTAAAGTATTTATAGCAAAACGCGAACAAATGAATGAATTAGCATTTTATAGGAGACGTTCTTCCTATTCCGGTTGTTATCTTAAATTGAATATTTTATGGATAATGCCCCCTGACTGGACTTTTTTGAGCACTGAAATTCCTTCCAAAAATAACATTTTATAGACTTGTGAAAGGAGAATGGAGAACTGCTGTGGTTAATCCAGCAAATTAATGGGACTGGTTAAGTGGTAATGAAAACAATAATTACATAATTATGCAGCCTGTGTAGCCTGTGAGAGTCCAAAGACATATTGTCACTGTACTACAACTAGAATGATTCTTAACCATTTAGTAACCATGCTAAGTAACGGATGATAATGAGAAATAATGAAGTCAGTGGTATAGCCTGTATATAACTTAGATTTTAAATTATTATATGACTATGCCCCAAAATTCTTTGGATCTGGGTGGAAAGGCAGAATTGGGACAGCTTTGAGCCTTCCTCCTCTATCATCAGAAATCGTAATTTGAGTGGGAATGGGCTTCCGAATAACATTGAGAACAAGAAATGGCTCTTTGTCCCTGGCATTCAGAGTTTATTTAAACAAACAAGGTTGTTACCTCTTCCCTGAAGGAGATGCTTGTAACCTGGAGCCTCCAGGAACCAGTAGAGAAGAGCTGAATGATGTTGCACTGTTATCAGTCCCTGGGATTCTTAAGCGACATTTCTCAAAAATTATGCATATTCACTTCAGTTCATGTCACATCGTAATTTAAAATCAGTTTTTCAGTTACCAACCCAAATACTGCCTCTGATTGCATTTTAATTAAATTCAAAGATTAAGAATTCACTACAGGACCTCCATAATCCAATTTTTGTAAACAGAACATCCAGTTAGCCAGACAAAACAGATTACACAAAGTGTAGTTTGTAGATCCCATCAGGACCAAATTGTCACCTTCTGAGCATACTGTGTAAACTTCTCATATCACCATATGGACTAACAGAGGAATGCAATGTGGATATTATTTAATCAGCCAGCCTGCTGTTACAGAGCGCCTGTGATGTAAGATAAAATGCTGATAGAACAGCATGGATAAAATAGTAGAAAGACCAACAAAGTGTAATGTCTGTATCCTTTAATGTTGGCATATGCTTGTCCCCATGTGCTTGTGAAATTTCAGCAGGTTTTTAGTGATCAAGGATTTTCTACACTGCCATGAAACCAGATTTTCTATTATCCTTAAACCATGATAGAACACTTTCTAACAGTAATGATTTAACAGTTTTCACTTTAATTGTTCTACTCATTAACATTACCACTACTTATGTGAATATTATGACCTGTTTTGAATTTGAGACTTTAACAACAAAAAGATGGCAATTGAAAATTGATTTATCAGAAAATTTGAGAAAATATGCTACCTGATGTTTTTAGTTCATGGAGATAATGCGTATGGCTTCAAAAACATATATTTACATAAATATGAATTCATAAAATAAACTTCCATTGAGTTTGTTCTTTTATACATCATGAGGACTAGGTAATTTGCATATATGAGTAGATTGTGGTGTTCAAAGTTCCTAAAACATAAAGCTTACTGATTTTACAAATCAGTTGCTGTTAAGATTTATTCACAAATATTTGTTTTTAAGCTTATCTGTTTAATGTTTGGAAAAATTATGAGGTCAGTTATTATTAACAGAAAAGGATATGCGAACTGCTTGGTTTCAAAATTGTTCAGTACAATATAATTAATACATATGAATCATGCAACAGAAATACAAATGAGATAGCTTTGGCAAATAGAATTAAGGAGAATCCAAAGAGTTTTTACAAATACATTAAGGACAAAAGGGTAACGAGGGAGAGAATTGGGCCCCTCAAAGATCAGCAAAGCGGCCTTTGTGTGGAGCTGCAGAAAATGGGGGAGATACTAAATGAGTATTTTGCATCAGTATTTACTGTGGAAAAGGATATGGAAGATATAGACTGCAGGGAAATAGATGGTGACATCTTGCAAAATATCCATATTACAGAGGAGGAAGTGCTGGATGTCTTGAAATGGGTAAAGGTGGATAAATCCCCAGGACCTGATCAGTGTACACTAGAACTCTGTGGGAAGCTAGAGAAGTGATTGCTAGGCCTCTTGCTGAGATATTTGTATCATCGATAGTCACAGGC
>NC_057716.1:52377296-52478242 GCF_004010195.1 Chiloscyllium plagiosum | reverse complement strand
TGCAATTCTGGTCTCCTTCCTATCGGAAAGATGTTGTGAAACTTGAAAGGGTTCAGAAAAGATTTACAAGGATGTTGCCAGGGTAGGAGGATTTGAGCTACAGGGAGAGGCTGAACAGGCTGGGGCTGTTTTCCCTGGAGCGTCGGAGGCTGAGGGGTGACCTTACAGAGGTTTACAAAATTATGAGGGGCATGGATAGGGAATATAGGCAAAGTCTTTTCCCTGGGGTGGGGGAGTCCAGAACTAGACGGCATAGGTTTAGGGTGAGAGGGGAAAGATATAAAAGAGACCAAGGGGCAACCTTTCACACAGAGGGTGGTACGTGTATGGAATGAGCTGCCAGAAGAAGTGGTGGAGGATGGTACAATTGCAACCTTTAAGAGGCATTTGGATGGGTATATGAATAGGAAGGGTTTGGAGGGATATGGGCTGGGTGCTGGCAGGTGGGACTAGATTGGGTTGGGATATCTGGTCGGCGTGGACGGGTTGGACCGAATGGTCTGTTTCCATGCTGTACATCTCTATGACTCTAATCAATCAATAAGGGTTGAAACAATGTTTAACATAATTTTTTTCATGTCTGTTGCCTGAACATTTTTCAAGTCAACTTGTGGAGATGAAAGTTTCCTCTCTTTGATGTTTGTAAGAATAATTGTAACTGCTTATAACTACCTTCCATCATTTATTGCTAATTGGTAACTTTTCCTTCTATTTGAATATATGCTGCATTCCAGATATCTTGTGCATTCTCTACAAGCATGAATTTTAATTTGGATGAAAGTAAAACCGTTCAAGCACTCTTTAGCTTACACTCCACACCTTGGATGCTTAATATGTCAGCAAATGCACCACCAAACACTTGTATTTCTCCAACACTTTCCGTATGTGGGAACACAGCTCAAAGCATTTAACATTATGGGGAGGGAAAAATAAAATGATAAACAGGAGGCGAAAAGGGAAAAACAGCCAAAGAATTGGTGAAAAGAGAGAAGTCTTTGAAAGTAGATTGGGAATCAGCTAAGTAGTGCAAGACAATAGAGTTCCAGAGGGCAGGAGAGAAGTCAATAAATGAGCAGCCATGAACAATGTGATGAAGTAACCAGAGCACAAAAAGCCTGGAATATACATGAAAGGGTTTCAGATTGAAGGATATACAGTTCAATGAAGTGAGGCCATTGGGAGGTGTGAAAGTAATGATGTGGATTAAAATTCAACTCACTGGTATGGAGTAGGAAATGTAGGTTGGGAACATGGTATTGTGGAGTTTAGTACAAGTGAGGATGCTAACGACAGCATTTTGAATAAGTTGAAATGGTTGAGACAGGAAGATGAATAAAGAAAATTTGGAAAAGTTAACTTTTGAGGCAGTGGAGGTATAGGTTATGGTTTGGTGGCAGAAATGGAGGGATAGAAGAAAGAAGTGGGAATATTGGAGGTGGAAGAATGTGGTCATGATAATTAATAAATTGAACATGGAACAAAAAAAACCTGAGATAGATATCAAGAAGGGGGTTTCGCAAGTTCAGAATCGAATGGAGTAAAAGCTCAAAAAGTTGACAGAAGCCAATGATACACAGATGTAATCATGAGGCTGGTTTCACATTTACTGAATTTGAAAAGGAGAAAACCTTTTGCTGATGCAGGTCGTAATTGAGACTAGCAGCTTTTGGATCAACAGAAGTGGTAGACAGCTCGAACTGCATATTATCAACATTAATGTCAAAGATCATCCTCGGCATCTGATGGTAACAATGTAGGGGAGAACATATAAGTTGAAGAGTTGATCAAGAGCATACTGCTAGGGAGAACCAAAGGTACACGCAGAGGGGAAGAAACAGTCGAAGGAAATCTAGTGCTTCCAGAGCGGATACAATAATTCAGTTCATCAGATTGAAGCTTCAAGCTTGAGGGTCAGGGCAGCCCCTGGCTAGGTAGAAGGCAGTGAGAGGAATTGATCACAAACATAAAGGCAGAGTGACTGGGCTCAACATGACTGTGGTGGGATTTACAGGAATACTACTGCTCCTCCAAGTCCCACAAAAAGTAATTCAACACTTACTGGAGCTTTTAGCTCCATCACACCTGGAAGTGGGTGAAGTATGAATGGTGATCAATGCTGACATCAATCAATTCTAACCTAATATGACAGCCAGATACTCTTTACAGTTTATCTGAAATAGGTGGATACTTTAAATAGCCATTGACCCTATTCAAAATGGATCTACCTGCATTACTGAGCTTAACAGGTGAGGCAAATGGCCCCAGTTTGAAGGTGATGCTACTCTCTTACTCCCAGGTGGAAACAATGAAAATTGTCTCAATAGAAATAATTTTAACCCCAAAAACATAGGGATTTGGGCAGTTGGGAAGATAATTGGTTAAAAATCCAAAACTAGAACCCAATCTGCCTTCGACTCAACCATTCTGATTTTAAGGGCAGCAGGATGAAAAGTTGGGGTATTTTGTAAAAAAAAAATAATTTTATTCATGTGTGAGGTGTGGGTGTCATTGACTGGACCACCATTTACTGCCCATCCAAGTTGCCTCAGAGAATGTTGTGGTGAGCTGCTGCTTGAACTGCTGCAGTCTATCTGTTTTCGGTAGACTCATAATACCATTAGGGAGGAAGTTTCAAGTTTTTGACCCAGCGACAGTGAAGGAATATTTCCAAGTCAGGATGGTGAGTGGCTTGAGTGGAATTTACAGATGGTGGTGTTCCCACATATCTGTGCATTCTAACTTGGTCAGATGGTAACTAAAATATTTTGTAGGCTGTGTGTGCCAACACTTTAGTAGGAATTCAATTTTTTAGTCTACATCAGCTGGCTTCCTTAGTTCTCAGGAAGCCCAACAGGTAAAATGAACCAAAGAGGCTGATCCAGAAGGTAAATGAATTTCCAGCACAGCTATGGGTCAGGAGAAACAGGTGTGTTACCCCAAGCCCAAAACTAAACCTGTCCACACCAGTCCCACTGCTACAGTCATGTTCCTGGCATCCCCTTCTTGAATCCCTGAGCGGTAGCTGAGAGTTCCCAGCACTGCCCATGATCCCAGCTGCCATGATAGATGTGAGATACAGATTGAAGCACCATAAATAGTAAATATCAGGGGAACTAAGAGAATATTTTCAAGACAATGATGTGCTTCAGCACCTGTAAGTGAAAGACTTGCTGAGGAAGTAAAGTGGTGTGGTCAGGAGTTGAGCAAAGAAGATTTGAGGAAATAACTGATAGGCTTCACCAGATCTGTGTGTTGGGCATTGAGGGGAAGGTCGGGAAAAGCAGCAGAGAATGAGGCAGATAAGGTTTTGGGATAAACAAGATTGCTGGAAGTATAGGAAAGTGTAGGTAAATTAGAAGACACAGTGGAAGAGATTTCCCAGTCTTTGATTTTGGAACTACAGAAGTAACACAACTAGGGAAGTGCAATGCAGGAGAATAGGCAGATGTTTTGAACATTACAATTATGAATGTAAATGTAGTATTTATAATATTACAGTTTTCAGATTTACTTCCAAGAGCATCACGTTTCATAGGGGCTTCTACTCAGACTTGAATTAAGTTCTGAATGTATTTTAAAATTTGTACAAGGAACACCACCTTGTGGCTATGATTAAAATATTTTATTGGCAAGTGAGTATTTCTATCATTTTTTGTTCTTCATTTGAGGAATTTTTTTCTTCATTTGTACAAACAAAAACAAAGCATTCGATTATGTTAGTGTACTAGTCTCTCGATTGAGAAGGCTGAAGTCAGACCCTAATCTTGATTAATGCACTTGCTGAGGATTTGCTAGAATTGGAACAGCCCTTGTGCAGTTTATGAAATCTTGCATTACCTTTGTGCATTGTGACCCGCAGGTGGCACTTTTACAATCCCTGTGATTAATTGAGCTTCACAGAGAGCATAAGAATATAATAAATAGGAGCATGAATAGGCCATTCAGCTTGTCAAGTCTGCCCCAACATTCTATAAGTTTGGAACGCAACAGTCTAGTTGCATAATTGGAGGACTGTTAATCCAGAGACCTAGGTAATGTTCTGGAGACCTGGATTCAAATCCCACTGTGGCAGATGGTGAATTCAAAAAAAAGAATCTGGAACTAAGAGGCTAATGCTGACCTCCATTGTCCATTGTTGGAAAAATCCTTCTGGTTCACAAATGTCCTTAAGGGAAAGAAACTGCCCTCCTTACCTGGTCTGGCTTACATGTGTCTCCAGTCCTACAGCAATGTGGTTGCCTTTTGACTTTCATCTGGGCAATTAGGTATTGACAATAAGTGCTGACCCAGCCAGCAACATCCTAATCCCATTAATGAATGAAAGTCTGATCTGCCCTGACTTCAAATCCTCTTTCCTGCCAATTCCTCATAACCCCTTGATTTTTGAAAAATCTTATCTACTTGCTCTTTAAATTTAGCCTCCACAACTCTCCACAATTCCAAACATTCACTATCCTATGAGAGAGGAAATTCCTTCGAATCTCACTTTTAAATGAGTGTTCCCTTATTCTGTGCAACTATATCTCCTACACCAGGATTCTCCCACTGTTGGAAAGATTTTCCCAACATCTTCTCTGTCAGCTCCCCTCAGAATCTTCAATATGAATCTTCAATAAGAACACTGCTCATTCTTCAAAACTCTAATGAATAAAGCCCTAACATAGAATGCCGACAGAATGTAAGCAGGCCATTTGGCCCATCAAGTCCTCCAAAGACCATCACACCCAGGCCCACCCTCTAACCTTCCATTATTCCTGTCACCCTTCATTTCCCATGGCTAATCCATCTACCTTACACATCCATGAATATTATGGGCAATTTAGCATGGCCAATCCATGTAACCGGCACTTCTCTGGACTGTGGTAGGAAAGCACAGCACCAGTGGAAACCCACACAGAACATGGGGAGAATGCATACATCTCCACATAGACAGTCATTCGGGAGTTGAATCGAACCTAGGTCCCTGGCATGTGAGGTAGCAGTGGTAACCAGTGAGCCACTATGCCACCTTATCTTCAGCAATTCTTGATAAGCCAAGTCCTTCATCCTAGGAATCAGCCAAGTGAATTTCTTTTGAATTTCTTCCAATGCCTATATATCCTTTCTTAAATACAGCGACCAAATTGCAATCTCTACTTCAGGTCAGGCCTCACCAATAACCTAGACAAGTGTAACAAGCCTTCTGTATTTTTAAACTCCAATCCCATCAAAATAAAGGCTGAAATTCCATTTTCCCTCTTAATTAGTTGCTGCAACTCCATTATAAGTTTTTGTACTTCATGAACAAGAATACTCAGATCTCTCTGGTCTACTGGAGTTTTACTGTTCCCTGTTCTCAGATCCCCAGCTACATCTTTGAAGTGTCATACACTTATTTTAGCTACTCCCTTTCTTCTCATATACCCATAAAAACCCTTAATGTTCATATTTATATTTCTTGGCAGTTTACTTTCATGTTTGTCCCTTTTTATTAGCTTTTTAGCTATCTGCTGATTCCGAAAAATTCTCAATCCTCTGGTGTGCCACTATTTAGTTTTTCTCTCCATGACCACCTTTCTTCATCCTTCTCATTAAATCCTTTGTTTGGAATGGAATAATTTTTTGCAGTGTGTTATGAAATAGCAGCTTAATTGTCTTTCACTGCTTATCTACTAATCTTCTCCTTGTCTATTTTGCCAACCCACTTTAGAAAATTCTTTATTCATACCTCTATTATTATTCTTATATTGTTTGAGAACATTGGCATGTGACCTGAGGTGCTCCCTCTAAAGCTGAACGTGAAATTCTACAATGTTGTGATTGCTATCCCCTTAAAGATCCTTAACTACAAGATTGCTTATTAATCCTCTTCCATTCCAATTTATTAGATCTAATATAGTTTCCAGTAAGGTTGTGTAACCTACTGCTTTAAGAAGCACTTCCTAATCCCTCTATAAATTCATCTTTGATTTTACCCTTGCCAGTCTGACTTTAACAGTCAGAATGCAGATTAAAATCACCAATGACAATTGTAGAGTCTTTCTTACACACCTCCATTATTTTCTGATTTATATTTTGTCCTGCGAGGCAACTCTGTGTAGGCCCACAGATGACTCCCACTCATTATTTCTTTCCCTCGCTGTTCATTATTTCCAACTGATTCTACGTCACAATTGACTGCATGTCTATCATCACTGCACTGATGCGTCCTTTATTAACAGTGCTATACCACCTCCTTTTCCATTTTGCTTATTTTTCAAGAACCTCAAATCGCCTTGAATATTGAGTTCCCAGTCTTGGTCACCTTGTAACCACATCTCTGAATGGGTTCTCAAGATTAGTAACAGCTACTTTCTATTTCCAATCAGCATTATGATTCACATCAGTCTGAAAGGCAACACGAGCCATACTTGGCATTGTGAGTATCAAGCTCAGCTCAGTAATGAAGGGGCCTCCATGTCCCTTTCTTCCTGGCATTCCTTTTAGAGCCCCCATAAGTTCAGAGCTGCCTAAAGTTACCAAAAACCAATTAGAATTCCAAACTCATCTCCCAATATTATCCTCTGAGCCCAGCCCCACAGCTTAACCATCTGTGCTGCACTGCCCCCCACCCCCCCTCAATCGACACTAGGGTGGTGGTGACCATTGATGACCCTTTTTCTCACAGGAAGTCATTTCCTCTAATACACTATTGGTTCCCCCAAGTCCCCCACCTCATAATATTGTTTGGGTTTCTGACCCTCAGTTATCATGCCTTCTGCATCAACTAGCATATTACCTCCAAACCTCAAAATTGGCATCTCCCTTGCCCACCACAGCAATGGCTCCAATTATCCCCCTTGACTTTGGTTAAGCTGAAACCCAGGATTAACATGACTCACCCTCCCTGACTTGGACAGACGTTGCTGGCACATGGTGCAGGTGAGAGATTGACACCACAACTTTGATTAATGGGTCCTGTATTAAAAGGCAAGACAAAATAGAAGCACAGTGAGCATTTAAGCTCTAGTAGACTGGGCGAAGCACAATAAGACAAAGCATTGCAAAGATGCACCAAGTGAAAGAGAGAAAGCAAGGCATTCTGAAATGCAGCCTGGTCTAATCCAGGTGGTAGATTCCTGTCCTAGTATGCAAAGTATTCTGGTAGCATCATTACAATGACTGATGCCAGTGCATCTAGTATAGCTTTTAAGAGAAGAACCACATTGTAACTGGATCAGAGATGAGACATGTGGGTTCAGTGAGGCAGGCAAATATTATATGCCGATATCTGAGGAAAATGTGCATATAGAATATACGCCCTGAGATGTTGGTGATTGTTATCCTAGATGGAGGGCCAGAGGAATAAGGGTCTATTTGGAGTTGCCAGATATCTGCTCTGACTTGCAGTTCAGTATTGTTCAGCACTTACTTTCTATATAAAAGGTGATTGCTTCATTTGAAAGGAGCATTTAGGACCTTGGATGGTGTGAAAGGAGGAGATGAAAAGGGAGGCATTGTATGTCCTATCCTTGTATGTTGGATGTAGGAAAGTGAGAGGGTTATTGAGAGAGCCTGAGGACCAGGCCAAGATGTTGCAAAGGAAATGGTCATTTCAAACTGCTGCCAGGTAAGGGAGGCATGTAGTGATTGTAATGGGGTCAGCCAGGTGGACACCACAGAATATGAGTTCCCTGATTGGGGCTGAATGCTTAACAGTGAGAGGCATTGCTATGTAAAAGGCTTTGTATTTGTAAATAAAGGGCGATTGGTGATAGGGTGCCAGCCTCTGACAAGTCATTTCTGAGGAGAAAATGGGTTTCATGATGCCAGCCCTGTGGAGGTGGTGGAAATGGTGGGGGATGACCTGTTTAATATGAAGGGTGCTGGAGCAGAAGGGAAAGTAATGAGGCAGGTTTCTCACTAGGCAGTGGCGAGTTGACAATTAAAGGGGGATCACAGTTTATTAAATGCTTTCCTAATGCCACGGCTTGCCTTATTAATATTCACCCTCCTATCTTACCAAACATACCAAAAAAGACAGATATCAATATTTCGAGGATAGTCAGGAGGCTAAGGGAAATGGTGTTGCTCTGATATTCAATGTTGACATCAGGGCAGTGCTGAGAGTTGATTTAGGTTCTATGGGGAATAAGGTTGAATCGATTTGGGTGGAAATTGGAAATTCTAAGAAGAAAAAGTCACTGATAGGCATAGCCTATAGCCCAGCAAATAATAACATCACATTGGGACGGGCAATTAACAAAAAAAACTAATGCATGTAAAAATGGTATGGCAATTATTTTGGGGCATTTTAATCTACATGCCGATTGATCAAACCAGCTTGGTCTTGGTAGCCTTGAAGAGGAGTTTGTTGAGTGTATTTGCGAAAGATTTCTTGAATGGTATATAATGGGACCCATGAGGGAGCAAGCTATGCTAGATCCGGTCCTGTGTAATGAGACAGGAATAATTAATGACCTCATAGTTAGGGATCCTCTTGGAAGGAGTAATCACAGTATGGTTGAATTTAGAATATAGATGAAGATAAAATCTAATATCAGAGTCCTGTGCATAAACAAAGGGGACTACAATAGGATGAGGGAGGAGTTGGCAAAAGCAGACTGGAAACAAATACTTATGGTGGGACAATTGACGAGCAGTGGAGGACTTCCAAAGCAATTTTTCGAAGTGTTCAGCAAAAGTATATTCTAGTGAAAAGGAAAGACTGTAAAAAAACAGGTAATCTGCCATTGGTGTCGAAGGAATTAAGGGAGGCTATCAAATTGAAAGTGAAGGCATACAAAGTGACGAAGATCAGCAGGAAACTACAAGATTGGAAAAGCTTTGAAGGGCAACAGGAAGCCACAAAAAGAGTCATAAAGAAAAGTAAGATAGAGTTTGAGAAAAAATCGAACACAAAATATAAAGACAGATAGCAAAAGTTTCTATAAATATATAAAATGAAAAAGAGTGCTAAAGTAAACATTGGTCCTTTAGAGGATGGGAAGGGGCATTTAGTCATGGGAGATGATGAAATGGTCAAGGTAGGTGAGGACCTGGAAACAATCATTATCATGGAAGAGATCATGTTGAGCAAGCTAATGGAGTTAAGGATAGGTAAGTCTCCTGGCTCTGAATGAATGCATCCCGGGGTACTAAATGAGATGGCAGGAGAAATAGCAAATGCACTTGTGGTAATTTCCAAAATTTGCTAGACTTTAGTGCAGTTTCAGCAGATTGGAAAACAGCAGATGTGATGCCACTGTTTAAAAAGGGAAGTAGACAAACGATGAGGAATTATAGACCAGTTAGCTTAACTTCTATAGTGGGGAAGATGCTAGAGTCTATTATCAAGGAAGAAATAACAAGGCATCTAGTTAAAAATTGTCCCGCTGGGCAGATGCAGCATGGCTTCATGAAGGGAACGTCATGCTTAACTAAGCTTTTGGAATTCTATTATGTTACAAGACATTACGAGCAAGGTGGACAACGGGGACCCAGTAGATGTGGTGTACCTTGATTTCCAAAGGCCTTTGACAAGGTGCCGCACAAGAGGCTGCTCCATAAGATAAAGATGCATGATGTTAGGAGTAAAGTATTAGCATGGAAAAAGGATTGATTGACTAACAGGAAGCAAAGAGTGGGGATAAATGAGTGTTATTCTGGTTGGCAATCAGTAAATAATGGTGTGCCTCAGGGGTTAGTGTTTGGACTGCAAATATTCACAATTTGCACAAATGGAGTTGGGGACCACAAGCAGTGTGTCAAAGTTTGCCGATAACACTAAGATGAGGTTGCAGAGCAAAGTGTGCAGAAGACTGTGAAACGTTGCAGAGGAACATAGATACAATGAATGAGTGGGCAAAGGTCTGGCAGATGGAATACACTGTTAATAAATATGAAGTAAACCATTTTGGTAGGAGTAACAATCAAAAGGACTACTACTTGAATGATAAGAAGTTGCAGCATGCTGCTGTGTGGAGGGACCTGGGTGTCCTTGTCCATGAATCACAGAAGGTTGGTCTGCAGGTGTAACAGGTAATTAGGAAGGCAGAGAGGTTATGTTGCAGCTGTATAGGGTGCTGGTGAGGCCACACTTGGAGTTATGTGTACAGTTTTGGTTTCCTTACTTGAGAAAGGATGTACTGGACTGGCACTAGAGGGGGTGCAGTGGAGGTTCATAGGTTGATTCTTGTGTTGAGGGGGTTAGCTTATGAGGAGATACTGACTGAACTGGGATTATATTCTTTGCAATTTAGAAGAATGGGGGGTATTTTATAGAAACATATAAAATTCTGAAGGAAATAGGTAAGATAGACGTGGAGAGGATGTTTCCACTGGCAGGTGAAACTGGGACAAGAGCGCATAACCTCAAAATTAAGGGGAGCAGATTTAGCACTGAATTGAGGAGGAACTTCTTCACCCAGAGGATTCTGAATCTATGGAAATCCCTGCCCAGTGAAGTAGTTGATGCTACATAAGTAAATGTATTTAAAGCTAAGATTAATTTCTTTGAACAATGTAGGCATTAAGGGTTACTGTGAGAAGGCAGGTAATTGGAGCTGACGCCACAAACCGTTCAGCCATGATCTTATTGAATGATGGAGCAGGCTCGAAGGGCCAGATAGCCTACTCTTGCTCGTTCTTATGTTCTCAACATGGAGGTCAGAGCAGGTCAGAGCGACTGCTAGCTGCAATAACCTCTAGGTTGCTCAGCATTAAACAGCATCTCAGGACACGATTCATGACACCAAATGCGCACACCCTCCAACCACAGACATCGGTACCTGACATTTGCCATCCCCTCATAATCCATTTGGCATCTCTCCGATCCACCTGCAGGACACTTCGGAATTGCAGACTTGTGGCCTTGGGGCACGCCAGCAACTAGCATTGAAAGGCTGCTGTGAGGCCAGTTTAGAATTTAGAATTAGTTTTTATTGTCACATGTACCCAAGTACAGGGATACAGGAGTGCAGTGAAAGGTTTACAAGTCGCCATTCATCGTGCCATCTTAGGTACAAGGTAACTAGGTACAAAACCTTAAGCAAAAAGTAGAAAAATAAAGAAATAAGTCAAAAGTCCAATATTACAGATCTTGTACGTATTCAGTAGTAAATCAGAAATAAAGTCAAAACTTTGCACACAAGGATTGCACCCTGCTCACAGATCCGAGCAGAGTGCACCGCAAGGCTGCTCGCTTGGTCATAAAAGAATTCCTCACTCACTTCACACCTAACATCATGCTTGGACCATCCATAACTTGCCTTACCTTGCCTTTGCCATGCCCATGATCACAGTCAGACAACGGGGTACCCATCCCGGGTACCTGGATGGCCAGCCGCTTTCATAAAAGGGGGCAGTGTGCAACATCAATCTCACATCTGCTCCATGTGCCAGCAGCATATTCAGCAAACACATAACTAACCCGCCATGTACCATCTGCTGTATCATGCTCTGTACCATGCATTCACAATTAGAAACCCCAAGATACATGACAAAAATATCAAAGACTGTAAAGAAAAATACTTCCACATGATGAGATAAACAGGAAATACCTTTCATCAGCAGTGCTTTTTTCCCAAAGGACAATGTCAAATTATGCTCCTTCATTTAAAGTATACAATGCTATTTTTATAATTTTATAATTAAAGTAATTCAAAGCAGGCCATCAGAAAATCAATTTAATCATTCTCTGCATTTCAGATCATTTAATAATTAATCTCAACCCTTTTTTGGCAGTGTGCCTGAGAATATAAAATAAAATTGACATTAAGTAATTAGACTTTTATCCTGAAGCTCAGCTGCCAATATTTTCTTGGTATAAAATTCAACTGATTTTATTTTGGTTCAGTGACCATATGTGTGGCACAACTCAATGTGGTTAAAAAAAGCATAAAATAGCCCCATCATTAAGTGGTTACAAGGGTCTATAAAATACATTCTTTTTCAGTAATTTGAAATGGAATGTATAAAATAAATTTCAGATTGGACAGAAAAAGTCAAGTGTGTGTGTGTGTGTGTGATATAAATATATTTTGATTAGATTACTTACAGTGTGGAAACAGGCCCTTCGGCCCAACAAGTCCACACCGACCCGCCGAAGCGCAACCCACCCAGACCCATTCTCCTACATTTACCCCTTCACCTAACACTACGGGCAATTTAGCATGGCCAATTCACCTAACCTGCACATTTTTGGATTGTGGGAGGAAACCGGAGCACCCGGAGGAAACCCACGCAGACACGGGGAGAATGTGCAAACTCCACACAGAGAGTCGCCTGAGGCGGGAATTGAACCCGGGTCTCTGGCGCTGTGAAGCAGCAGTGCTAACCACTGTGCTACCGTGCCGCCCACGGAGTTGTAGTGCACCTCAGAGGACGGTTTGGTGTCAAAATCACGAAAACAGCCCTGAATGGGTACAAAGTGAGGTCAATCTGAGGTCAGGTCCTGTGACATACAACGTTCGAGTAGGTGAGGCAGTCCTGAACAAACATGGATCATCTGAAAGTTGTTACCTCGCAAATGGTATAGGAGCAAAACATGCCTCGTCCCTCAGAATAGCGAGAAGGCCTGTCAGAAACTGTGGGTTATCCTCCTGTGTCGAGCATCAAAAAAAATCCTCAGAATCCAAGATGGATACAGACTTGATACTGTTACCACTTGAAGAAAAGGAGGAATTCCTTCCAAATGCGCTCGGTGCAAGCCTTGGGACCCTGCAATCACATGACATCAACATCCAATCACCTTAAAAGTATGCCCCCTTGTGATAGCCATTTCTGTGGGAAAAAGTCTCTGACTAATCATTCTATCTATGCCTGTCATCATCTTGAATACTTCCATCAAGTCACCTCTCATCCTTCTTCGCTGCAACGAGAAAAGCCCTAGCTCCCTCAACCTTCCTTCGTAAAACATGCCCTCCAATCCAGGCAGCATCCTGGTAAATCTGCTCTGCACCCTCTGTAAAGCTTCCACATCCTTCCAAAATGAGGTGACCAGAACTGAACATAATAATCCAAGTATGGTCTAACCAGGGTTTTATAGTGCTGCAACATAACTTCACGACTCTTAAACTCAATCCCCTGCTAATGAAATTCAACACACCATATGCCTCCTTAACAAACCTATCAACTTGGTTGGCAACTTTGAGGGATCTATGGACATGGACCCCAAGATCCCTCTGTTCCTCCAAACTGCCAAGAGTCCAGCCTTTAACCCTCCATTCTGTCTTCAAATTCAATCTTCCCAAATGAATCACTTCACATTTTTCTAAGTGGCAGATGGAATTCAACTTATCAGCCCAGTTTGGCATCCTGTCAATGTCCCATTGCAACCTACAACAGCCCTCCACCAACCTTCATGTCATAGGGAAACTTACTAAATCCCATTCCACTGTCTTGTCTAAGTTATTTAGAAAAATCACAAAGAGCAGAGTTCCCAGAACAGATCCCTGCGGAACACCACTGGTCACCGAGCTCCAGGCTGAATACCACCCTCTGTCTTCTGTGGGCCCATCAATTCTGTATCCAGACAGCTAGTTTTCCCTGTATCCCATGACTCTTTACTTTCTGAATGAGCCTGCCATGAGGAGCCTAATCAATGCCTTGCTAACATCCATGTTCACTACATCTACTGCTCTACCTTCATCAATGCCTTTTGTTCCATCCTCAAAGAATTCAGTAAGACTTGTGAGGCATGACCTGCTCCTCACAAAGCCATGCTGACTATTTCTAATCAAACTATGGTTTGCCAAGTAATCTTAAATCCTGTTTCTCCTGTCTCTCAGAATCCTCTCCAATAATTTACTCACCACCGACATAAGACTGGCTGGTTCTTAATTCCCAGGATTATCCCTGTTCCCTTTCTTGAACAAGGGGATAACATTTGCCACCCTCCAATCATCTGGCACTACTCCAGTGGACAGTGAGAACACAAAGATCATCGCCAAAGCACGGCAATCTCTTTCCTCGTTTCCCCTAGTAACCTTGGGTATATCCTGATCAGCCAGGAGAAAGTGAGGACTGCAGATGTTGGAGACTAGAGTTGAAAAATGTGGTGCTGGAAAAATGCAGCAGGCCAGGCAGCATCCACGGAGCAGGAGAATCGACGTTTCGGGCATAAGTCCTTCTTCAGGATATCCTGATCAGCCCAGGGGATTTATCTATCCTCAAGTTCTTCAAAATTTTCAGCACATCCTCCTTCTTAACATCAACCTGTTCAAGCATATACACCTGCTTCACGCCGTCCTCACAAATGTCAAGGTCCTTCTCAGTAATGAATACTGAAGCAAAGTATTCATGAAGGACCTCCCGTACCTCCTCCAACTACCAGGCACAGATTCCCTCCACTATCGCTGATCGGCCCTACTTTCACTCTGACGATCCTCTTGTTCCTCACATAAGTGTAGAACGCCTTAGGGTTTTTCCTGATCCTACCTGCTAAAACTTTTTTATGCCACCTTCTAGCTCTCCTAAGTCCATTATTTAGTTCATTTCCAGCTATCTTGTAACCCTCTAGAACCCTGTCTGATCCTTGCCTCCTCAGCCTTAAGCAAGCTTCCTTCTCCCGCTTGACTAAATGTTCCACATCCCTTGTCACTCAAGATTCCTTCATCCTACTATCCCTTCCTCCCCTCAGTGGGATAAACCTATCCAGTGCTATTACCAAGTTCTCCCTAAATAACCTCTGCATTTCTGTTGTGCACTTCCCTGAGAATATCTGTTCCCAATTTAGGTGCCCAGTTCCTGCCTAATAGCATTGTAATGCCTCCTTTCCCAAACTGTCTGCTCCTATCCCTCTCCATGACTATAGTAAAGGTAAGGGAGTTGTGATCACTATCACCGAAATGCTCTCCCACCGAGAGAGCTGACATTTGGCCTGGTTTGTTACCAAGCATCAAATCCAAAATGGCCTCCTCTCTATTCAGCCTATCTACATACTGAGTCAGGAATCCTTCCTGGACATACCTAACAAAACTGCTCCATCCAAACTATTTGAACTAATAAGGTTCCAATCAATATTAGGGAAGTTAAAGCTACCCATGACAAAACCCTGTTACTTTGGTACCTTTCCAAAATCTGCCTCTCATATGTTCCTCTGTGTCTCTGTTACTATTGGGGGTCTGTAGAAAACTCACAATGAAGTGACTGCTCCTTTCCTCTTTCTGACTTCCACCCATTCTGACTCTATAGACAACCCTCCTCAATGACCTCCCTTTCTGCAGCTGTCATACTATCCCTGATTAGCAATGCCACTCCCCCACCTCTTTTACCCCACCCACTATTTCCTTTCTAAACCCTGGAACATCTAACAACCATTCCTGCCCCTTTGATATCCAAGTCTCATAGTGGCCACAACATCATAGTCCCAGCCACTGATTCATGCTCTAAGTTCATCACCCTTATTCCTGATACTACTTGCGTTAAAATCGACACACTTCAACCCATCACACTGACTGCAACTATGCCCTATTAACTGTCTATCACTCCTCACAGACTCTTTGCACACTGTATCTGGCTGTTCACTAGCTACTCTGTCCTCAGATCTGTAGCTCTGGTTGCCATTCCCCTGCCAAACTAGTTTAAACAAAAGATAATAACTTCTAAGATACTGAGTCTCTTCAATCTGGTTTCAGAGTCTGCAATACTGAGACTGCCTATTTACAACATAAAGCTGGAAAACCCACTATGTTGCCTGATTGTGGGATGTGAAAACTATACTATATACATGAGAATTTCAGGATTTGTTACATAAAATCAACACACAATGACTGCTGAGGTCAAATTACTTTTTTTTAATTTTTGATACAGACATGTACTTTTCACAAGGAGCAACTGATTGGTGTTCAGAAGTGATGGGCTGACTGGCTGATTCGCCCCCTAGCCATTTTGTTCTGCTGCAGGACATCTTGTGGCTTGGCGATCGCATTGCCAACCTCTGGGTCCAAAGCTCTGGTTCAGGTCCAACACAAGGAATTCTTGGCTGTTGAAAGAGTGACTATGTCCATGATGTATTTCAACAGGCTAACAGATAGTATAGGAATGCTGCCACACCTCCACACTATTCCTGAGAAAGGAAAAAAAATTGTGTGAAGATATACTTATTAAAAGCCTCATCTGATTTCCTTCTCCCAACCTTAAAACAATGAGGAAAAGTTTGCTGTCCTTTCTACCACTCTGGTTGAAATGACCAAAACCAGAACATTCCAAATACTTGGTCTGATGCCATTTTAATCATTGCAGTTACATACCACCCACTACACCTTTGTGAGCCCATTTCTTTTGAAAAAAAACAAACCACCACCAAATCACTTGCATCTCTAATTAAATTAGAAATTGACAAGCAGTGCCCACCAGTTCAACAATATCTCATAAATGAACGGTGGGAAAAAAGGAGACTAAACCAAAATAGATTCGGATGGGGAAATAAATCAATCCAGCTTCCGCGGTGCCCACCTTGCTTCAAAAGCTTTGATGGGCATTGGTGGATATGACATGTTCCATCTCCTGGGAAACCCGGGCATGAGCATAGAGGAGCAAACAGGAAATCACTGCACCCTTCATGGTCTGTGCCTGGACCTGTTGGTGACCATCTTGAACGCCCACTTCTTACTTTTTAACATTTTTTTAAATATCCAGAAAGTATTTCATTTGTGAATCTCCATGTTACTTTTTTAAAAACTTGTTTCTCACCAAATCACCCATATCACCCATTTCTGTCTTTTTTTCTTTTTATATGCATAATGTTAACACACAGAGGCACACACACACTGAATAACTTTTTTTTTCAGCACCCAATCACATGTGGGAATTTCCATTTATTATCTGCCACACTAAAATCACCTGTGTTTTTCAATTAACCAAATTATGTGCAAAATGTCAGAAACGGGCCATTTCTCTCTTTTTAATGAAGCCCACTATATTTCAGGTCATTTAAGATGGTACTTTGTTTAATGTTATGCTGATCATTCAATTTATTACCATCTGAATTCTGTCTCACAATCAAAAGATTCCAGTAAAAGCAATTCTTTAAGAAATGAGAGTTAGTGGGGAAACAGATTGATTTTGCAAGAGATTAGGAAGAACATTCAAATATTCAATAATACAATATGGTTTTTCAGTCCATTTAGCAATGGGTGTTTCAGCTCAAGTGTGATGCTTCGATAAAAAAGAATTGGAAAGCTGTCTGTAATACCAGGATTAATTGTTTGGATATTCAGTAATGCAAGGGATTAACTACGCATTTTATGGCCTTATGTTTGGTCAGAAAGAAAAGTTCACTTAGATAACATGTATATTACAAAATAAAACACTGGTTTATTAACTAAACTAAAAAGTAAAATATTATCAGCTTTAAAAATCTGGGATCAAGATCCACTACAATACTGAGGGAAGGTTGCATCAACAAACATGCCAACTATGGGTGAGTCATCAAACCAGGGCCTTGAATGCTTTTTAAACTGTTTCAAGTGGACAATAAAGGACCCATGATACTATGTGAAAATAGAAGACTTTTTCTTTTGTATCCTCCCCTCAACCAACAACATTGTTAAAGCAAATTGGCTTATAATTCCTCCCTTGCTGATTATGGCACTCACTGGAACAGAATAGTTTTTTTTTATTCATTTTTGTCGGATGTGGGTGTCGCTGGCTGGCCTGCATTTTTTGTCTATCCCTAGTTGCCCTTGAGAAGGTGGTGGTGAGCTGCCTTATTAAACCACTGCAGCCCACCTGCTGAGGGTTAGCCATTAGGGAGAGAATTCCAGGAGTTTGATCCAGTGACAGCGAAGGAATGATGATATATTTCCAAGTCAGGATGGTGAGTGGTTTGGAGAGGAACTTGAATGTGGTAGTATTCCGGATTAGTGGGGCTGGAAAAGCACAGCAGTTCAGGCAGCATCCGAGGAACAGTAAAATCGACGTTTCAGGCAAAATAACGTTGATTTTACTGCTCCTCGGATGCTGCCTGAACTGCTGTGCTTTTCCAGCCCCACTAATCCAGAATCTGGTTTCCAGCATCTGCAGTCATTGTTTTTACCCTGTGGTGGTATTCCCATGTACCTGCTGCCCATGTCCTTCTAGATGGAAGCAATTTTGGGTTTGTAGGTACTGTTTGGGGATCTTTGGTGAACCACTGCAGGGCATCTTGTAGATAGTACACATTGCTGCCACTAACGTTGTTGGTGGAGTGGATGCAGCGCCAATCAAGCGGGCTGCTTTGCCTAGGATGCTATCAAGTTTCTTGAGTGTTGTTGGGGCTGCACTCATCCAGGCAAGTGGGGATTATTCCATCACATTCCTGATTTGTGCCTTATGGTAGGCAGGCTTTGAGGAGTCAGGAGGTTAGTTACCCGCTGCAGTATTCCTTGCCTCTGACCTGCTCTTGTAGCCACTTTGTTTATGTGGTGAGTCCAGTTGAGTTTCTGGTCAATGATAACTCCCAGGATGTTGATAGTGGGAGATTCAGTGATGGTAACACCATTGAATGTCAAGGGGAGGTGGTGAGGTTATCTCTTGTTGGTGATGGTCATAGCCTGGCATTTGTTTGGCAAGTAAGTTACTTGCCATTTGTCAGCCCAAGCCTGGATATTGTCAGATCCTGTTGCATTTGGACATGGACTGCTTCAATATCTGAGGAGTCATGAATGGCGCTGAACATTATGCAATCATCAGCAATAAATTCCCACTTCTGACCTTATGATGAAGGGAAGGTCATTGATGAAACAGCTGAAGCTGATTGGGCCTTAGACACTACCCTGAGGAACTCCTGCAGAAGTGCCCTACAGCTGAGATGACTGACCTCCAACAGCCATGACCATCTTCCTGTGTGTCAGGTATGACACTAACCATGGGAGAGTTTGTCTCATGATACCCATTGATTCCAGTTTTGCCAGGGCTCCCTGATGCCACACTCTTTTGAATGCAGCCTTGATATCAAGGGCAGTCACTCTCACCCCTTGAATTCAGCTCTTTTGTCCATGTTTGAACCAAGGCTGTAATGAGGTCAGGAGATGAGTGGCCCTGGCAGAATCCAAACTGGGTGTCACTGAGCAGGATATTGCTGATCAGATGTTGCTTGATAGCACTGTTGATGCCACCTTCCATTGTTTTACTGATGGGCAGTAACTGGCTGGGTTGGATTTCTCCTGCTTTTTATGTGCATACTTGGGCAATTTTCCATATTGTCAGGTAGGTGCCAATGTTGTAACTGTACTGGAACAGCTTGAATAGGGGAGCAGCACGTTCTGGAGCAGAAATCTTCATATTGCCAGAATGTTATCAGAGCCCGTAGCCTTTGCTGTATCTAGTGCCTCCAGCCCTTTCTTGGTATTGCATGGGGCTGAATGGAATTGGCTGAAGACTGGTATCTGTAATGCTGGGGACCACTGAAGGAAGCAGAGATGGATCATCCACATGGTACTTCTGGTTGAAGATTACTGCAAAAACTTCAGCCTTATCTTTTTTACTGATGTGATGGGCTCTTCCATCATTGAGGATGGGGATATTTGCGGAGCATCCTCCTCCAGTGAGTCATTCAATCATCCACCACCATCCACAACTGGATGTGGCAGGTCAGCAGAACTTAGATCTGATCCATAGTTCATAGGATTTTTTAGCTCTATCACTTGCTGCTTATGCAAGTAGTTCTGTTTGGTGGCTTCACCATCTTCATGTATACCTCATGCTGCTCCTGGCATGTCCTCCTGCATTGACCATTGAACCAGAGTTGAACCTCTGGCTTGATGTTAATGGTTGTGTGGGGGATATGCTGGGTCATGAGGTTACAGATTGTGCTGGAGTACAGTTCTGCTGCTATTGATGGCCCATAGCGCCTAATGAATGCCCAATCTTGAATTGCTAAACCTGTTCGAATTTTCTCCCATTTGGTGATAGTGCCACACAACACAATGAGCGTTATGCTCATTGTGAAGGTGGGACTTCATCTCAACTAGGACTGTGTGGTGTTTGCTGTTAATGATCCTGCATTGGAGAGATGCATTTGCAGCTGGCAGATTGTGTAAGGATGATGTCAAATATACTTTTCCCTCTTTTTGGTTCCTTCATCACTTGCTGCAGACCCAGTCTAGTAGCTGTGCCCTTTAAGATCCAACCAGCTCGATCAATAGTACTGCTATGAAGCCACTCTTGATAGTAGACATTGAAATCCCCCACCTAGAGTACATTTTGTGCCCATGCTGTCCTCAGTCCTTCCTCTAAGTGTTGTTCAACTTGGAGGAGTACCGCTTCATCAGCTGAGGAGGATGGTACATAGGAGGTTTCCTTGGCAATGTTTAACCTGAAGCCACAAGATTTCATGGGGTCCAGAGTCAATGTGGAGGACTCCCAGAGCAACTCCCTCCTGACTGTATACAGTGTGCCACCACCTCTGCCGGATCTGTTCTGCTGGTGGGACAGGACATATCTGGGGATGGCGATGGTGGTGTCTAGGACATTGTCCATAAGATATGATTCTGTGAGTATGACTATGCCAGGCTGTTGCTTGACTAGTCTATGAGACAGCTCTCCCAATATTGGCACTAGCCCCCAGATATTAGTGAGAAGGACTTTGCGGAGTTGACATGACTGTTTCTGCTGTTGTCTTTTCCAGTGCCAAGGGTGATACCAGGTGATTAATCTGGTTTCATTTCATTGAGTCTTTGCAGCAATTGGTACAATTGAATGGCTTGTTAGATCATCCAAAGAGCAATTGGGAGTCAACCACATTGCTGTGGGCCTGGAGTCATATGATGGCAGATTACTTTCCCTGAAGGACATTAGTGAACCAAATGTGTTTTTCCAACAATCAACAATGATTCCATGGTCATCATTAGACAGTTTTTTTTTAATTGAATTCAAATTCCACCATCCATTGTGGTGAGATATATCCCCTGCTGTTTAGAAATAATCGGACACAGTGCAACGTGTTTCCTGTGAAACAATGTTTTATATTTTGATAATGAAGACAGAATTCTCTAAAGGGAATATCAGAAGCCAGTTTCTCTTCTGTTATGTGTCTAACAAATCAGAGTTGACCATGCATAGGGCAGAAACAGAGGCAGCAAAGACACAATTAAGTCTCCACTTACATTGTATTGTTTTAAGATTTCCTGGAGTTTTCCAATTGTGTGTAACATAGTCTGCACCTGTAGGGGGCACAGATCCAATACTGGTATTTTTATATGATGGACAAGACACTCCCGAACTCCCTGTTCATTTCTGATGCTCCCACTTGTTGCGTGCCCACCTTAAGGTACTCTCTGTCCCTGAAACTCCTCAAACTGGAGAGTACCAAGTGCCATCTCCTGTTTCCTTTCTTATCAACCTGTTACCATTGGGCTTAACCGGTGAAACTCTTATTGTTTTTTTTCTGTTTATTCCATTAATTTGTATTAAGCTGTCATTTGTATGCCATATATTTCTGTACTGTCAAAAGTAGTGACAAAAAATATATTGTTTTACTTAAGATATAGCTTGTAATTGGCTTTTCTGCCTGCCAAGGGTTAACAAAAACAACTTTGCTCAGATATTATGATATAAGTAAACTTGGTAAAGTTTTGTAGTCACTGTTAAACTGGTTTTCTGACAGTTATCCAAAGAAGAATCTAACCTAGTTAATTAAAATACAAAGTGTAGTCCGATAGACTCAGGTAATCTTTTTCTCTTTTCTCTTTCATGGGATGTAGTATTGCTGGCAAGACCACTATTTGTTGCACATCCCTAATTATGCTTGAGGTAAATGGCTTGTTAGTCTATTCTATCAATCACATAAGAGTTAACCATGTGGACCTGCAGACTGGGTGAAGATATCAGCTTTCCATCCTTAAGAGAAATGAACATATTAGACAGGTCTTGCAATAATCAAAGATAGTTTTCATAGTCACTATTACTGAGATCTGTTTTATATTCTAGATCTTTTATTATTTGAATTTTAGGTTCCAAAATAAGACATGAGCGCAGGACCCCAGAGTATTAACCTGGGCCCTAGTGACATGACCACTTCATTAGTATCTGTCAGTCATTGTAGGCTTATTGAACAAGCTGTTAATTTCTTGAATCCACAGCTACTGTTTATGGAGGATTTTATCAATTTTAAATTCTTTATCTTTTTAAATTCTTAATTTTACTTTACAAATTTTAATGAGATGTAATCCAACAGGACAGCTGTTTGATGTTGGCTGACTCCAAATGCCTTTAAAAATGTCTGGTGGGACACATAAGTGAAAGACCCTCATTTCAGCCAGATCCAACTTTGATCAAAACTCAACAGTGGTTCATGAAATTAGTTGTAAGGTTCAAGCAGACCATATTTTCATAGTTACAAGGAGATAGGTCTGCACAGCAGGAATCACAGATTAATGCAGGAGGCATAAACATTTTTGAAGGGCAGATAAAGCATCATAATCAAAAAGTTATTTAATTCCCTACCCTTTTAAAGTGATGAAAGTAGGCTGCAGCCGGTGGTTAGAGTGAAAGAAAATAGCTACTGTTCAAGTGCATTGATTGACCATCTGATTTAGCTTAGAAAATCCATTGCCATCTGATTCTGCAGTTTCAATAGATTTCATTGTTGACATTTCACAAAGAGGGTTAATATAACTAATCCCACTCTGAATACTTGAGTCAGTTTCAAAAACTCCAAAATTACCTAAAGCGGTGAGGGGGAACGGCTGAGATCATATTTTGATTTCTGGCTTTAAGTAAATATTAAAGAATTAATTGTCTTTGATGTGGTTATTGAATCCAAATTTACTTCTGAAGAAAAGTTTTTTGAAAAAGTAACAAATAGGATTGATGAGGGCTGAGCAGTGGATGTGATCTATATGGACTTCAGTAAGGCATTCAATAAGGTTCCTCATGGGAGACTGGTTAGCAAGGTTATATCTCATGGAATAAAGGGAGAACTAGCCATTTGGACATTGAAATGGCTCGAAGGTTGAAGACAGAAGGTGGTGGTGGAGGATTGCTTTTCAGACTGGAGGTCTGTGACCAGTGATGTGCCACAAGGATCGTTGCTGGTTCCACTACTTTTCATCATTTATGTAAGTAATTTGGATGTGAACGCAGGAGGTATACTTAGTAAGTTTGCAGGTAACACCAAAATTGGAGGTGTTATGGACAATGAAGAAGGTTACCTCAGAGTACAACGGAATCTTGATCAGATGGGCCAATGGACTGAGGAGTGGCAGATGGATTGTAATTTAGATAAGTGTGAGGTGCTGCATTGTGGAAAAGCAAATCAGAGCAGGACTTATATACTTAATGATAAGGTCCTGAACAAAGAGACCTTGGAGTGTAGGTTCACAGTTCCTTGAAGGTGGAGTCACAGGTAGATAGGATAGTGAAGAGGGCATTTGGTTTATTGGTCAGAGCATTGAGTACAGGAGTTGAGAGGTCATGTTATGGCTATACAGGACATTGGTTAGGCCACTTTTGGAATATTGCATGCAATTCTGGTCTCCCGTCTATCAGAACATGATGTGAAACTTGAAAAGGTTCAGAAAAGATTTACAAGGATGTTGCCAGAGTTGGAAGATTTGAGCTATATGAAGAGGCTGAATAGGCTGGGGATGGTTTCCCTGGAGTGTCAGAGGCTGAGGGATAGCCTTGCAGAGGTTTATAAAATCATGAGGGGCATGGATTGAGTAAATAGACAAAGGCTTTTCCGCAGTGGTGGTGGTGGGGGGGAGTCAAGAACTAGAGGGCATAGGTTTAGGATGAGTGAGGAACGATTTAAAAGGGACCTCAGGCGCAACTTTTTCACACAGAGAGTTGTATGTTATGGAATGAGTTGCCAGATGAAGCAGTGGAGGCTGGTACAATTACATTTAAAAACTGTCTGGATAGGTATATATAAATAGACAGGGTTTAGAGGGATATGGGTCAAATGCTGGCATCTGGGACTAGATTAGGTTGGGATATTTGGTTGGCATGAGCGAGTTGGACTGAAGGGTCTGTTTCCATGTTGTACATCTCTTTGACTCTGTGACTCTAAAAATATTTTTCACGTGACTGCTAAGATCTGTCCTTAGTTTCTATACATGGTGATTGGCTACAGAAGTAGCATGGGGACAAAGAAGAGTAATGAGTGGAGTTGTTCGTGATGGGTGTGGTGAGAGTTGAAAGCTAGTGAGCCTAATTGTGTAATTTGTCTGAAGTCTCAGAAAACTGAGCCAGGCTTTCTAACTAGCACACCTCTGCACTCAGCCACTCCTGTGGCTGCCTCCTGAATGCTCTGTGCCGTCAACACCATTCCTACCCCCTCCCCGAAGCACAACTTGTGCCTGTGTGGGTTGTTTCCAGAGAGATGTGTCTGCCAAGTCAGAAGATTTTCTGATTCGGGATTCCCGCTCCCATGGTGAAAATTTAGCCCCTTGTCTGCTAACTGTTGTAGTTAGTAGAAATAAAATAATGAAACAACGATGTGAAAAGCATAATATTAATTATGTTTGCAGTGCACTTGAAAATTATCTATTATTTTCTTCTGTGTGACCAGTTAATAATGATTAAATAAATATAATTCTGTAATAAATATATTTATTGTTTGAATACATATTTAATATTAATGTGTAAAATAATGTTATTCCACTGCCTGTAAGTAACAAGAAACATCTTACAGAGACATGGAATAAAACAAATGTCTGAAGAGGGATCTTTACCATTCTGTTTTGGTCTTATTACAGTATTTGGTAGTTGTTAAAGATTGACTGAAATAGGAGAAAAATGATAATACTAAGAACCGACAAAATACTGCAGTAATCTCCAGATACCTTTCTTTGTCTTGCATAGTGAACAGTATACAGCTACCTGGTTGTCAAACCTGGCAGTTCATTTCTCTTGGGATTCAATTAGTTGGTCCTTCATACAAATTGCTATTCCAAAATCAACTTCTCCCAATTATGGATTTCTGGTGAACTGATTACAACATCCTCTTAATCAAATATATTAAGTTATAAAAAAAAGGTGTGCAGCATGATGCACTTCAGTGGTTTACTTCTGTTCGTTGTCTTGCTGCTGTATCTTACCATTTTTGTTTTATTATTCCAGGTTTTAGACTGGATAGAAAACCATGGGGAAGCATTTCTAAGTAAACACACTGGGGTTGGGAAGTCACTTCATAGAGCTCGGGCTCTTCAGAAGAGGCATGATGATTTTGAAGAAGTAGCTCAGGTGAGAATTATAGCTCATCTTATAACACTTTGTTAAGACTTAAATTATAAATAATTAGCAATACTTTAAATCTCTATGTTATTACTGGTTTATAAGTCTTGGTTTTCTCATTATAACAATGGAATACTTTCTGAAGGAAATAAGCAATTAAACGAAATACTTGTATAACACACAGTCAAGACTGTCCTCAAATGTCAGTCTGGAATAGTCAAATAACTCCCAATAGTCAATGAATTCAACACACCATGGCCTTGCTAACTTCAAATTGTCTAAAATCATTCAGCGAGAGACTTCATTTCTTCATGCTCTTACATTTAATTTAGTGAACATTTCTTTGATTATTGGAGTCTTTATCATTTCTGACAGCACTTTGTTCATTGACGGAGTCTAAAAATGTTTATTTTATTAAATTAAATACTCATTTTTTTGTTAATAAGTGCCCTATTTAATGCATTCTTTACTTTGTTGCACATCAGAAGCCTTGGAGGCAATGGGGTTCAGTTTAGGTAAACTGGCAGGAGTTGGGCAGAACAAGGTACCCAGAGAAATTAGTTTGGCTTTCTCACCAACTTGTAAGTTACTCCTAGTTTTCCAGAGACAAGGGCTAGCAGCAGCTTCAATGGGAAGTGCAATTTTGTGTCAAAATCAGAGAAGCACTACTTTGAAACTGTAGAGGAAGATATTTACAAGCAAGAATATTTACAGTTGCATCCTGAAATAACTGCACAGAGGCTGGGTCCCGCCACCAAGTCGCCCACATACCTTCTAGCTCTTGGCCGCCCCACCACATCTTCCAGTCACCGCTAGGACAGCCCATCCCGCTCCCTTCTCAGGACAACAGCACTCAAGACGGCCTTCTCATCTTCTGGCTCTCGAGCCGAGTGGCGTCGTGGTGGTCTACCCACCTTCCGACTCTCAGAGAAGCCTCTCACCTTCTGGTTCACAGGGCAGCCTAACCCCTGCCAGCTCTCGGGGTGACAGCTTTCAGGATGACATATGAGCCTCCCATCTCACACTAAAGCCTGCCAGACCCAAGGACACACAAGACAACGCAGGTGATAAACCCAACAAGCAAAAAAGCAGAGTCAGTGACCAAAAACAATGTCCCCACTTACCAGGAACAGAGTCCACAACCAAAGAGTCCCGTCCCAAAAGCAGCAAATGCACACCCCACAGCACACACACAGGTGTTCAGTCTCCATGGAGGCCTGGTCTGTCCACAGAGGACTGGGCCCACTCACAGGAATACAGTTCATTGTAAAGGTGCAGTTAACTCACAGGGGCTCAGTTTACTTTTGAAGGCAGGGTCAACTCCAGTGTGCATCAAATGCTCACCTCCCAGTGCACACACAGGTTTTCAGTCTTTACAGAGACCTAGTCCACCCACAGAGGGCCAGGCCTACCCATGGAGGAACAGTTCATCTGGAAAGGTGCAGTTGACTCACAGGGGATCAGTCCAAACACCAAATAGTGAAAACACATGCAAAAAGGCAAGTGCAGACACTAAAAAGCCATATGTCAATGGCTAAGCCCTGCCACAAAATCAGCATAGCCCTTTCTCAAAATAAACCAAAAACAAAGAGTAACACACAGGCTGTAGTCAGCCAATGAAACAACAGTTCCCAAATGAGAACTGAAATACACTGTAGCACATTGACTGTAAAGATCAGCCAGTTCAGAAATCAGTCCTCAATAAAGAAATATCAGTATAAAACTGGCGGTGTAGATCAGCCAGTTCAGGAATCAGTTCCCTTAAAAACAAAAACCAACAGCAGTAAATACTGGCTGTGTGGCCAGCCAGCTCTGAGACAGTCCTCAACTGAGGAGATTCTAATCTCCTGACTCTATTGGTGAGACAAGGCTTTCCTGTTTGGAGTTGTTAACCTGGGCCAATCAAGAATCTCGTAGTTAATGAGGTCCATGTGGTTTCAATCACTACATCCCTCTGACTCCTACATCCGGAGATATTGGCCTGGTCTTTCACTTGTAGCTTTTCTTGAGATGGTTTTGCCCAGGTCCAGTTCCTTCACCTCAGACTCAGACAAAGGTGGTGTGTACTGGACTCTGGCCCATCCATAAAACCTCAGAAGAGTCTTCTCCCTTCTTCTGGTGGCAACGCTATTGAGGCCACATCCATTTTGGACTCTAAGGTTTCCTCAACACTAGAAGGAGGGGGAACATCTGCGGTTGCTGCTTACTGTTCGGACTGTTCTGAGGGGCTAGGTATATTTTGTTCCTACCTGTTTGTGAGGTAATGGCTTTCAGGTGATCACCTAGATGTCGGTTTCCTCGCTGAGCTGGAAGGTTCATTTAAAGACATTTCATTACCATACTTGGTAACGTCTTCAGTGAGCCTCCGGACAAAGTATTGCTGATAATTCCTGCTTTCTATTTATATGTTTGGGTTTCTTTGGGTTGGTGGTAATATATCCTGTTGTGATGTCATTTCCTGTTCTTTTTCTCAGAGGGTGCAAAATGGGGTCCAAGTCAGTGTGTTTGTTGATAGAGTTCCGGTTGGAATGCTATGCTTCCAGGAATTCTCGTGCATGTCTCTGTTTGTCCTAGGATGGATGTGTTGTCCCTGTCGACGTGGTATCCTTCCTTACCTGAATGAAAGGATACTAGTGAAAGAGGGCCATGTTTTGTGGCAAGTTGATCTTCATGTATCCTGGTGGCCAGTTTTCTGTCTGTTTGTCCAATGTAGTGTTTGTTACAGTTCTGGCACAGCATTTTGTAATGTAAAGCAAAACTAATATCAGGTTTAACCTGGTGCAGAGTCTTCTCTCCATCAGCAACTCTGCTGGAGCTATCCCTGTTGTCGCATGTGAAATGGATTTACAATTGAACAGGTACCAGGACAGTTTCATCTCAATTGAGTATGTGGGCTGCTTGTTTAAGCTTGCCTTCAACATTTGAAAACGGCTGTCCTTATATGCTGAATGCCAATGGACCTTAAGAATATTCAAACTACCTCCCTGCTGTTAAATGATGTCCCATTGTCTGTGAACAATACTTTCGGGAGTCCCTATATTATGAACAATGCTCACACCTTCTCAACTCTCAGCTCAGAGTTTGCTGAACGATCTTTATGCATGCCAAACACTTTGAATAGGCATCCACTCTGACCAGGGACATTGAGCACATGAAAAGACAGGCATACTTGACATTCAACTGAATCCAGGGTTTACCTGGCATTCCCATGAATGTGAGGTGCCACTGGTGGCATTCATTTGTTTTTGTTGGCACCCTGGGTACTACCCCACCATCGCAGCTATGTCAGCATCCAACCCTGCTCACCAGATATAGCTTCTTGCCAGTATCTTCATCTTGGAAACTCCTGGATGACCCTGGTGGAATTCAGCCAGTATTTGGCCATGAGCTTTACTTGGGATAATCACCCTTTCTCCCCACAGTAGTATACCATCCTGGTCTCACCGGGTGCAGAAAGGTTTCAATCTGGGTTGCAATGGTCCTTCTGCTACCCTTATCATCACCAGCTGTTTTAGTTTGCTAGGACAGGATATTTTTGTGTCCACAGTCGGGTATTGTTTGTGGTGAGTGGAAAGGTGTCCAGAAAGTTCAAAACCAAAACAGAATCTCCCAGGGAAGGCATCAGCAGAGGAGTATCCACCAGTGGGAGGCAGCTCAAGACATCCACATTAGCCACTTGGCTTCCTGGATTGTGTTCTAACTTGTGCTTGTAAGGTGCTGAGAATAAAGGCCCAACACTGAATTCTACTGGAAACTATGGGCAGCACCGCCTTGTCTTCCTTCAGTAGCCCTTGCAGGCATTTGTGATCTGTTACTATAACAAATTCCCATCCGTAAAGGTACTGGTGGAACTTCCAAAGACGACCATCAAACTTTCTAGTCCGGGAAGCACACACTATTGGGTGTTCCTGTCCATTGGCCCACCGGTGAGCCAACACTACCCCAATACCTTACGGGGAGGCATCACTTGTCAGCTAGATCTCACTTGGTATCATAGTGGGCCAACATCTTAGATGACGATAGCTGCTTTTTAACTTCCCTAAAGGCTGCTTCTTGGCTCTGTGACCCTTTCGAAGGCTCACCCTTTTTCAATTGCAGGTGTAAGGGTGCCAAAATGGAGGCCAGTTTATGTATGAATTTTCCGTATTAATTCACTAACCCAAGGAAAAACCTAAGCTCCGGTACAGACGTGGGAGATGGGGCTCCGTTGATCACCCTCACTTTCTCTTCTCACGAGTGTAACTTCTGTTGACTCTGTAGCGAAATAGGTCACTGGGGTGCCTGGAATACACTTTGTTTTCACTTCTAAGGTATATGACCACCTGGGAGAAATGTTTAAGCGCTGTGTCCATGTTCTCCAAGTGCTCTTTATTGGTCTTCCATGTTATTAGTACATCATCCAGATAAGTGGCCTTTTAAATGTTCTCCGTGGTCCTCTGGAAAAGAGTGCAAGCTGATGATATCCCAAATGGCAGTCTTGTATGCTGATATGAACCCTTGTTGGTATTAATTGTTGTGTACTTATGGGACTCCTCATCCAGTCACAATTGCAAATAGGTGTGGCTCATGTCCAACTTCATAAAGGGCAGCATGTAAAGGGTACATGTAGAGTAACTGACCAGTGTGTGCACTGTTCTGGGTAACAGCCTATAAGTTTTCCTGCTCAAGTCAGACCAAGACTCCTTGCTGTCTTGAGTCCACATACTGGCAGCAACCAATGGCTTGCCGGCCCAGATCCTGAAGAACTGTTTGGCCACTTGGCTGATGTTCTGCTTTGGCCTAGTGTCTCTCTGCTCAGGACATGCCCTGTATGAAGCTCTGTGATTGCCTGCACTCAAGTGGTTTTCCCCAGGCTCAGTTAGACAGTTTAAGGGTCCACTTCCATTGGGATGTCCATGCTCCACTTGCCGCATTCTCTCATGACAAAGCCAGCTACAGAGCCTGTTTGAAGTCTAGTTGGGCTTCAGTTAGTAAGTGTTTCTGCTTGGTTACATTTTAATCCTACATGCCAAACAGTCTCTCAACATCTCTCGAAGATGCCGGTGTTGGACTGGGGTGAAGTGGCCGAGCAGAGGCTGATAGCTAAGTTCGGTACCCATAGGGAGGGCCTCAACCGGGACCTTGGGTTCATGTCACATTACAGGTGATCACCATTGCACTACACACACACACACACACACACACACACACACACACGTATCCCATCCCAGACAGACACACACACAGACAGACAAAGACCCACATGCACACATATATATTGTGTGTGGTGAATTTTTTTGGTACAAAGTTACATTGCATTTTGCTCAAAAACTGCATACATTCATGTAGAACTCGGAGCTCGAAAACCGAATGAATTTATGTAAAACTCTGTTATCTCACTTTTTAGATTAGAATCAATCTAAACATCAGGTCATAGACAGAGAACACAGGGGGCTAACACCTTCAACATATTGTCTAGCTATCACCATTGTTAACAGCTAACCCGAGAATGCAACTTTAAAAAAAAGGGTTTTGGTGATTTACACATGAAAGAAGTGAAACTATCACTGTATTCCAACAGATGAAGGGCTTAACAGACAATCAATTCTTCAGTGTATAATTTCAGTTACATCACACTGCAAATTTTTGCTATAAATTCTGTGTTGCGATCGAGCCCGCCACAATCACCTGATGAAGGAGCGTCGCTCCGAAAGCTAGTGTGCTTCCAATTAAACCTGTTGGACTATAACCTGGTGTTGTGTGATTTTTAACTCTCAACATCTCATTCAGGATTAACCCAAAATCATATGACTCTGCTAGTCATGGTAACCTCATCAAAAATCCCGATACGGATTCCCCCAATTCTCTAACAGCCGAATAAAATCAACAGTGTCTCAGGATTAGAGGAGGTTTGGAGCCATAATATTCCTTAACCAACTCTGTCAACTCTTGGAAGGTTTCAGTGTTTGGTGCCTCTGGGAAAGCTAAGTGCCCTTATAACTGAAAATGCTGTGGGTCCACATGCAGTCAGAAAGATTACTTATCGCTTTTCATCTGTCCCAATGTTATTTGCTAGGAAAAGATATTGCATTCTTTCCACATACTGGGCCCAGTCTTTGACAGCAGGGTCAAATGAATCAAGCTTCCCAAATAGAGGCATAATCCCAGAAATGCTTACCCTAACTCCAAGATGACTATTGCAAGTGAATGTTCTTCATGCATGTCCTGTTTTCTCCCATAGGCACTGAAATAACTGCACAGAGACCAGTGTTGTGTCATAAAGTCACCTTTTATTTATTAGTGCACAGTAAAGTGGTTGTGGCCAGCCAGCTCAGAGTCAGTCCTCACCTGAGGAGATTCTAATCTCCTGGTTATGTTGATCAGCCAAGGCTTTCCTGATTGGCCCAGGTTAACAACCTCAATCAAGAATCTCATAGTTAACAAGGTCTACCTGGTTACAATCAGTAGAAGTCCTGAGTTCTTCTCAGGTACAACCACAGAGAGCCTGGTGGGAGAATTTCAGAATGGAGCAGAGGTCCTTTTCTCTTTGGAAGACTGCTGTTTGCCAAAGGAAATTGGTGAGCGGGCAGGGTGAAGTGTGAAACAATATGTCAGCATGAACATATTATCCCCAGGATCTGGCTGTTGTCCAGAAAGGAAGTCAGTAATGACATCAAGGGTGCTGAGACAGGAATCACCTTTAACTCACTCATACTTCTGCTGAACCCAAGTGGATTCAATAATTGCCTTGAGCCTGTTAATACTCCTCACTTTATTTGGTGTACTGTCTATAAGACCAAATATGACTTCACAGAATCTCCTTTTTTTAATGGCTAGTCTTTGGAATTCTTTTCCAGAGATATATTCATGGGTGAATTAGTTTGATTGACACGAGAATCATTGGTTGTTGGGCACAGGAAAAGAAGTATCATTAAGGTCTTGATCAGATCAGCCAGGATTATTGATTAGCAGAGCAAGCTCAGTGGGCCAAATGCCCTCATTCTACCCCTGTTTCTTATGATCTTATACTCATAGCCTGAAATGCTGCAGTTCATTCTGAATCTGAATCACTAGATTAGATTACTTACAGTGTGGAAACAGGCCCTTCGGCCCAACAAGTCCACACCGACCCGCCGAAGCACAACCCACCCTACATTTATCCCTTCACCTAACACTACGGGAAATTTTGCATGGCCAATTCACCTAACCTGCACATTTTGTTTTTTGGACTGTGGGAGGAAACCGGAGCAAACCCATGCAGACATGGGGAGAATGTGCAAACTCCACACAGGCAGTTGCCTGAGGTGGGAATTGAACCTAGGTCTCTGGCGCTGTGAGGCAGCAGTGCTAACCACTGTGTCACCATGCCACCCACTAAGTGTTTATCATGCATCATGTGATATGTTTATTAAAATATCATGAAGATTGAGGATTTGGCAAAAGACACATGCTAATCAATGTTCACCCCTTGTGTGAAAGCTAGCACATAACAGGAAGAAGCTGCACACCACATTATGGGATCCCATCACATGCTAACACTTGTTCCCATGAAAGAGACCTCTCTTAGATCAGAAATCATACAACCACCAGCATGGAGGTGTCATGCGTGGAGGCATAGGACATTTGTTGGTATCTTCCCTTCCTCTTTGCTTTGTCTTTAACTTTTTGTGTTACACGCTGTCAATCCGCAAAACATTGCAGCTTGCTATTCCATTGCACAGCCAAAGATTTGCTAATGTTTACCTTCTTCGTTTTGGATATAGTCCCTGTTCCAATTTTCCAGAGCAATGAAATAATCAAGGTGTAAATTCAGATGACAATGCATCAGCAACCATTCTTGCTTGGCCAAGTACCCAGCAGAGGAATAGTTGCTGTGAATGATTCAGATAGTGAGTCTGTGTGGCTGCATTACAAGATTCTCACATGAAGCATCTGTGATAAAAACATAATGTTGAAAACATAACCAGAGAAAAGCAACAGAGGTGCAGTCTTCACAGATTAGTTGTTGATTTCTACACACAAGCAGTTACTAAGTGCAGAGTGTTGTCGGCAAGGGAGCAGCTAGGATAGGTTTGGTAAGTAGAGTGGAATCTATTAATTGATGTATATGGTTGTTGTGAATTAATGGATTGGTCAAAGCCAGCATGCATTTATGAAAAGCAGATCTATTGGAGCTTTTGAGGATGTAAGTGATTTAAACAATTTGAGTGAGTGGGAACTCATGTGGCAGATGCAGTACAATGTGGCTAAATATGGAGTTATTACACTTCTGTGTGAAAGGCATAGTATTATTGAAATGATGATATGTTGGGAAATGTGGATGTACAGCCTAAAAATAGCTTAAAATTACAAAGGGATATTGATAGACTAGATGAATTGCCAAAACTGTGGTAGATGAAGTTCAATCTAAACAAGTGTGAGGTTACCCATTTGGGCTTGTAAAAGGAAAGATTAGGGTACTTTCAAGATGATATGGTTAAGTATAGTGTACAGCCAAAGAGACTTGGGGGTCCAGTTGCATAGATTTGTAAAATGCTATGGGCAGGTATAGAAAATAATCAAAAGACTAATGGATTGCAGCCTTTTATGTCGAAAGGACTGAAGTATAAGGACGCAGAAGTTATATGCTACTTAGACATGTCTTGGAGTACTGCAAGCAGACCTGGGCATCACACTTTAGGAAGGATACCTTGACCTTGGAGGGAGTACAACGTGGATTTATAAGAATGATATCTGGACTTCAGGGGTTAAATTATGAGGAGAGATAAACAAATTAGGTTTTGAATATCTTGAATTTAGAAGGTTAAGGGGTGATCAGATCGAAGTCTCAAAGATATTAACAGGAAAAGACAAGGTAACTAAATATAAATTATTTCCACTGGTTGCTCTGATAACAGAACTGGGTGCATAGTCTGAGCGTTAGGGCCAGACCAGTCAGGAGATATGTTAGGAAGCACTTCTATAAGCAAGAGTAGTAGGGGTTTGGAACTCTATTCTACAACTGACAGTTGATTCTACATCAGTTGTCAACTTTAAATTTGAGAGAGAGAATTATTTTTTAAGCAAAGTTATTAAGGGATATATGCCAAAGGCAGGTACGGAGGACAAAAAAAAAGAACTGCGGATATTGGAAATTTGAAAGAAAATGGAATCTGAGTTCTATAGACCAGCTAAATCTGCTTTCTCTCTAAAGATGCAGCTCGACTGACTGAGTTTCTCGAGCATTTTTGTTTTAGTGGCAGGTATATGGAGTTAGGCCACTGAATAGCCATGATTTCCTCGAATGGTGAAACAGACTTGAGGGGCTGAATGGTCTACTTCTATTCCTGTGTCCAAAGGGATCTGGCTGTCCTTACATACAAGTCAGTATAAATAGGCAAACAGGTGCAGCAATTAATTAGAAAGTCAAATGGTATATTAGCCTTCCTTGCAAGCAGATTTGAGATGAGAAGTAAGGATGTCTTAATGCAGTTAATCAGGGTTTAGGTGACACCACAGCAAAGTAATGTATTTAGTTTTAATTCCTGTTAAAGTTCCAGAAGCAGGCTGAGCTGGACTGAAACAGAAACAGACATTACTGGAGAAACTCAGCAGGTCTGGCTATATCTGTGGGAAGAAAGCAAAGTTAATGTTTCAAATCCAATGCCTCTTCAATAGAACTGACCCAATTGACCTTGTTGTTACAATGAGGCAGGTGAGACAAAAGCAAACATTTTGTAAGTTGTTTTAAATCAAAAATATAGAAGTTCATACAAACTTGCCAATTGATTTGCAGAATTTTTATAACAATTGTTTTCAAATTAGCCATAGCTCTTGTACATTATTTTGGGTTATGAAGAATTGTGCATATTCAAAAATATGAAGCAGCCCAGCTCCCTGTAACTCACCTGTGTCCTGGGACATGTTAAAGCCCAGTCAGCTTTCTTAATTGATGTTAGATTTTATTTTAAATCGTCTTTTAAAATGTTACTAGTTACCTATAATGTAAATCAACACTAGTAAATTAAACAGAATTAATATTATATAGTCCATATGCCTTCACGTAAAGTTTTAGGATGAAGTATTCAGTAACTCCACAAGTTGGGGAAATGTTGCTTACATCAGGTGGTTGATCAAAAGGAGACAACAGATGTCTAGTTTTTTGAAGGAAGTTGTTCACTGTATATGAGGCTGTACCAAGGATTCAGGATCTGAGAAAATTTCAACTCCATGATGTCTGGAAAACTATAACAAAGCAAGCATAATTTTCTGAAATGCTGAGTAAAGTACTTTTGAAATGCAGAAATATTGAATTAATTTTGTGGACATCAGTGCATCGTATTTGTGTGTTTCTTACATTTGTGTTAATTTGGTTGTTTTTCCTATTAGTATGGAAATGTGTCCTTGCTATGTCACATTATCTGATAGACCCAGAAGGTGTTGCAGTTGTTTGGCCAAATATTTCTGTGTTGAAGATGAATTGCTGTAGTAATAGGCTGGGAGAATCAAATCACATGATAACTGTTGGAGATTCTAAGGATTTCATAGATAAGCATGCACTTTTGTGTTCATGTACATGACGATCTGGTTGTGGAGCAATGCTACATTTTAAATTATATACTGTTTGGTACCAACTGTTGAAAAATGGAATCTGTGCTGACTGTTTTGCCAGATTTTTTTTTTCTCTCCGTTTTTCTAAAGGAAATTATTAATGTGATTTATTTTAGGCTAAAAAGATCATCTGTAAGCGTATTACTGAGCACGTAAACAGCCACAACAGCTTTCAGAATTACAAATCCATTCAATTTTCTTCCATTTTTAACTAGAATACTTATACAAATGCTGATAAGCTGCTGGAGGCAGCAGAACAGTTAGCTCAGACTGGAGAATGTGATCCTGAGGAGATCTACAAAGCTGCCCGACACCTTGAAGTACGGATTCAAGATTTTGTACGAAGAGTGGAGCACAGGAAACTTCTGCTCGATATGTCAGTGTCATTTCATACCCACACAAAGGAGGTAAGATAAAATGTTTCAAGGCTTTGAAATGGCCTGAAGCTGACGTTCAATTTAGAGCTACAAGTAGATTTGAAGATGTTCTGGGGTAAGTTTTAGAATATTTTGCTCCTAGTACAAGCCTCAGTAAAGTACAAAATGATTTGTGAGGCTGGCTTTACATGTCCATATACTGGGGAATTTTCCCTGACAGATCTTTTAGGCTATCAGGGAAAGTATGTTAAAAGTCCAGTAAAGCAACACTTCATGTAATCTAGATGGATGCAACTCTTGGCACTGAGATTGCTGACATGAAATGGGTATAGGAATATAATCTGTAGCCTTTCCTGCTCTCCTTATATTCTTATTGTTATTGAACTTTATTGACAATTTTGGTTTACAATTAAAAATCCTATTTTGCTGTTTAATTCTTGCACCATCTTTGCATTTTATTTCCTTTTTACCAATACCTTCCGCAGCTCACTGCTGAAATATTAATACTCCATAAACATCTGCCAAAGATCAGAATTTCTTAGAGCGTTCCAACCATGCAGCATAGTTTATTTAGGAAGGTGAGAGGAGTAGCCATACCATTGATAATACATGAACCTGAAATCTTAAAAGGATGGATAATATGAAACTCCATAACTGCAGAAAATATCTGATACAAAGCCAGTTCATCCTGCAACCAAAAGAGAAAATGCTGGAAAATCTCAGTAGATCTGGCAGCATCTGTAAGGAGAGAAAAGAGCTGACGTTTCGAGTCTAGCTGACCATTTGTCATAGCTTTGACAAAGGGTCAGTTAGACTCAAAACGTCAGCTCTTTTCTCTCCTTACAGATGCTGCCAGATCTACTGAGATTTTCCAGCATTTTCTCATTTGTTTTCAGATTCCAGCATCCGCAGTAATTTGCTTTTATCCAGTTCATCCTGCAACTTTCTCAGAGTGAATATAAAACATTTCCAAAGGAAGTATAGATAGCTGTGAGTAAAATGTTGAAGAGCTGTCTTCGGGTCAGAAAAGTCTGGAAATTGTAGTGAGGTGTACCATTTGGACCAGAGGAGGAACTATCAAAAACTGGAGGAACTATCAAATTTGCCAGGGACAAAATTTGATGTCAACCATGATGATTGAATAGCATGGTCAATGCAGAAATTATTGGTCAATCAGCACATACATGGCAAGCAGTATAAAAACCTAATGCACTGATGATTGTTTGATATCAAGTAAAGAGAGAAACTAAATGGTCAATTGACAGTTACAGGCTATATATACCATGCTAGGCAATACTGAGGAGACCTAAATGGGACAGAAAATGTAAGGTAAACTTAAGTGCAAAGATTTCAACTTACCTTTACAACAACTCACCTGACATTGTTTCTCCGAATTGACCTCTGTGATACCCAGTGCATTAACTTATGGAAGTCTGCAGATCACTCGACACTTAGTTATATTGCTTCTGGTATGGTCATGTTAGTAAAGGCAACTTCGAAGTGAATTGTACAGATGAGACATTTGATCCCATTCTATGCTGTCAGATCTAAACCATCTTGGCAATAGAATCAGAAGCATTATCCTCAGCATCTCTAGATTAGGGTGTGTAAAGTTAGTTAGGATTCCGTCTCCTGAACACTATCCATTGGCTGCTGCTGGAAATTGTAATTGTATGAACCTTAAGAACAAATGTGGGCTTTGGCAGATGTTGCTGTCATTAAATACATGGCCAGCACTTTCTACTAGGTTATTGAATGAAGAGTGACCACTTGGTTAAGTTTATTGTAAGATATTTCATAACTGTACTGCAATAACATTCAAACTCCTCAAGAGAGGAAGATGGGAGAAAATTTTCGAAAAAAATGTTGAAGCATACACCACATTACTCTCATACTAGAATTCCATTATTCATTCACAACAAAATCTGTATAGATATATATCTATGTTTTGCTCCAGTAATACAATAAATGTAGTCAATGATGAAATTGGGGAAGTCTAAACAACTGCAGCTCATGGATATCATATGGACTCCTACAAGCTGCTTATCTGCTCCGCAAAGCATAGGCAGCTCAGTCTTGTTTATGCTTAGAGTTCATAGTCAGCGGTTAACTACAGAGTAATGTTATCCAACTGTGCTTGTTCCCCATAGCCCAGGAAATATTTCTTTTTCAAGAATTTATTAATTCTCCTTTTGAAAGTTATTATTGAATCTGCTTTCAACATGCTTTCCGGTAGTGCATTATAGCTTATAACAATGTGTAACAAAGAAATTGTTGCCCTCATACACCAAACACCTTAACTCGGTCCTTTTATTCACATTAATACTGTCTTTGGAAACAGTTTCCCCTTATATTTTTAAATCCCACTGTATTAAAATCATTGAAACCTTTGATTACCTCTACCAACCACCCCCTCTCCCTCATCTACATGTACTTAGTCTTTTCTAATGAGAAAAGATGTAGTTTTTCCAGTGTCTTCAAAAATTGTTCATCCCTTGTACCACTCTGGTAAATTCTGGATTAGTGGTGCTGGAAGAGCACAGCAGTTCAGGCAGCAACTGCTCCTCGGATGCTGCCTGAACTGCTGTGCTCTTCCAGCACCACTAATCCAGAATCAGGTTTCCAGCATCTGCAGTCATTGTTTTTACCACTCTGGTAAATGTCCTGTTTATTTTGTGGTGTGGGTTCTTGAAATAGATTGTTGCCTCATTGTTGCATTTAAGTCAAACACTCAGTCCTGTTTATGCCAGCAACATCAAATATATGTGGATATTGTATCTTCTTGTATTTTCTGTAAGGAGCTAGGAATTAGTGCAAGTGTTCCAGTGGGCAACGAACATGGCTGATTAGGAGAATCAAGTATTTAATTTAATATGACACTGTCCTGAACAGTTTTCTGAGCCAGGCAGCATGACAATTTAGAATGAACACCATGAATGTGGGCACAACATGCATGGGGGGAGCATCGCTTAAATTCATGCACACTTGTTTAAATAGGTTTGGCTTTAAAATTGGTGTGGCTGTGAATGTGGGGGTGTGGGGAATGTGGCATTAAAGTGGGAAAGGGCATGCAAAACTGGCAAGAGAGGTAGGAAAGAGAGTCTGAGAATTGAGACTGAAGGATGGGGGAGAGAGAATAAGAACATTGATAATAAGAGTATTGATTGAAACATCAGCAAGGTTCATGGTGCCACGAACTTTGCCAAGGAGCTTGGATAGCCTGGATGGATATTCCAGAAGTGCCGTTTGAAATTGAAACAGTGAGAAGTTGGAAGTCACAATTCCTTAGTTGTCATTACCAGAAAACCCTCCCAAATATAGAAGCAATACAGAAGAACCTTGATTATCTGAAGGACACAGGCGGGCAGTTAATTTAGTTAATCGAATTCTGGATAATCGAATGCCGGATAACATAGTTTAGCTAGGCATCGAGACCTTGTGATCTTGCCGGATAATCCGTTATTTGGCTAATTGAATGCAGGATAATTGAGATTCCGCTGTATATGAATTCCCATCAGTCAGAGCATTGTATGATGTTGAATGATTACTTGGCACTCCATGGCAGAAGATCATTTGTCAGTAAGGTTTAAATACAAGACTGCACTAAAATTCTTCTGTGCAGTTCTTTTTGTAATCACAAACCCATGATAATCTCCCAATAAACAGTTACTGGCAGTGAGGTGTAATAATATAGTGAAACTTCACAGAGGCCATCTTCGTTGTGAGCATAGGAATTTGGAATGGGAAGTGTTGACAGGAAGTGCAAATAGATGTTTACAGGATCTATATCAAAATGTTTTCTACAGTATGTACTCTTAGCAATAAATATTTTGTGATGGAAAATGGTCATCCACTGGCCAACTACAGATTGTGAATCAATAAACATCTGAATTAATGTTCAATGAACCAGTCGATAGTTATCAGTTATCTTTTGGAGGTTTATTGTTAAATATTTGAAATGTTGGGATAGTGAAAACACAAGTTGATTAGTAAATCCCCATGTGAATAGCTGTTCATAAAGCACAGTTGGAACTTTTAATTAATGTACTTTGATTCTGTAATTAACTGACAATGTAATTTGCACTCAAAAGTAGCAGTTAACAAGCAGGATGTTTTAATGCCTTGGTGTTACTTTATGGAGAAGCTTCAACCCTGAATTACATTAGGAAGAATTGCAAGAATTTCATTTATCAAGTGCCTTTAATATCCCATGGTATTAAAGAGATGGAACTACTGATATTGTTTCCACAAAAAAGCAGCACCACTGGACTTTTCAGAACTTCCAAAAATGAGACTGTGCTGATTCCAGAGTTACTGTTTTGTCTTCTCTGCACTTGCGATTACAATTTCTCTTGTTTGGTGTTTCAGTATTGAATTGTATTTATTCTATTAATGAAATTGGCTAATTACTTTCATCCCTCATACATATAAAAAACTTACCTTAGTATAGTGCTTTTTCCAACCACTTAAGTGTTTACAGCCAATTAAATACTTTTGAAATGTAGCCACCAGTTATAATGTAGGAAACATGACAGCCAATTTGAACACAGCAACCTCTCACTAACAGTAATGTGATAACATAATCTGTTTTTGTAAAGTTGATGAAGGATAAGTTTTAAGCAAGCTATGATATATTTATTCAATGCTGTTGATAACAACCCTTTTTATTTTTAAAAATGGTCTTGCACTCTGAGGAGAATTACAAATGTTGTAAATATTCACTCAACATCATGGCATTAAATTGTATAGTTGACTAATAACCTGAACATTGCAAAGTCAGCATTGGTTTAACAGTTTGAATTTGTTGTACAGTAAAATGCACACTGCTCGCTCTTGTAAACAAAGAACTCGCATATATATATAGCACCTTTACTATAATAAACTGTTCCAAGGATCTGAAAACAAGGTACCAGTAGGTGTACAGTATGCTTAAAAGAAGGCAATGCCTAGATATCAGAATCAGAGGAGCCATAGCAGATGTGTGGGCATAGTACCAATCCTACTGGTAGAAAATACCATCAATATGTGGTTTGTCATGAAAAATACCAATCACTGTTACAGCTGCGAAGAGAATGAGACCTGAATTCATGTGTCAGAGAGCCTATAAATTGAACACTGCAATTGGTTGTATTTTTAGAACTACAATATAATGCATTAAACTCGGCTGCTGGCAGAAAACTATATAAGTCAGAGAAAGAACTATATCAGCACGATAGCAATAGTTTCCCACTGCTGTCCTTTCCTACTGAGGAAACAGAGGGTAGGATTTTTTTGTGTTCTTCGGGACTAAATGAGGGTCCTCAGCATTCACTTACCAGGAGCCAGCCCACAAGGCCTATTTTCTGGGAAGTAACCTCCTAATTGTCCACCATCTAGCTTGCCATCCAGTTAAAGATGGCAAATACAACATTCTGGAAAATAATTACTAATTTTTTAATATTCTAGACAATGCAATCCAGGCGGAAAGAGCTGCAAATATTTGAAATTGTCAGGTGTGATATTAAAATCTGATTTGCAATGATAACTGATTAAAATAAGTTAACATGTATGTTATATATCATGCCTGTTATCAGCAGGATAACTACTGTTCTCAACAATGGAATTGCATAAATTGAAAACTTCTGGTATAGTTCAATATTTAATGATTCAATGCATCACTGAGTGCATTAATGAAAACTGTCCAGGGCTGGTGAGTTCAGAATATAACAAGTGTTATTGTCTCATTGCTTTACCTTATCCCTAAAATGGTTTGAAAGTTGTCCAGTGTGTATATTTTAGTAAAGATGATTATAATAATTAGATCTCTTTGGGCCACATCTGTTCCTCATGAAATCTGTCATGAAGGACCATTTTTTCTCTTCCTGGTGCAAGCCCTGTAAGTAGGTGTTCCTTTGTCAAACTCTGCATGGTGCAGCCAAAACGCCATCTGCTGGATCTGAGTCATAATAATCATGAGTCAGAGGCAGATCTGCCCATTGCCCGATGCTAGTGCTCGCTTTTCAACTATAATTAAAATTTATATTTTTCCCAATTCCTGCATGTTTTCATAATATCGTTTTTCAAATATTTATTCAGACTGCTTCTAAATGCTTAAATTTCTGCCTCAATAATTTACAATGCAGGTTATATTCTAGTAACCATGTGCGTGAAAATATTTGTATTCATGTTCCTACATTCTTGCAGTGCAGAACTTGACTTTAAACCTGTTGTTTGTAATGAAGCTCGTGAGTGAAAGCAATTACTTATGTAGCCATGTGATGCCCACTACATTTATCCCTTATTGGGTTTCACATAAAACTCAACCGGTTACCATCCAAATGAAGCAATGAACCTGAGAATTCTCACTATTGTAACAGCCATGTCTCTAGCCTACTCTGTATGTAAGGCCTGTAAGTTCAGTCCATTGCTTCTTTTGTCAGCAACAGAAAGATCTTCTCCAGCTTGAGACTGATTGATGTTTCCTCCTTTAATCCTACCAAGCATGAAGGTGACCAATCTGGCTCCAATGGACTTTCCTTCTTTGTCAGGTTTTAGAGGATGCTTTTTTGATCTCTCATAATTTGGAAAGAGCTCAGTCAGCTCTCCTTTTAATGCAAGTCTGTCCATAACCATTGTTCAGATTGTTCATAGGAGTAAATTGTTTAGATTGAGCACTCTTTTCATTTTAACGGTTCTGTTGGGACAAACAGGGCGTGCTTGTACAGAATATCACTAAACTAGTCATTGATGTCATAAAAGATCTGAATGCAAGTGTGCTCATCAGATATATTCAGAAACCTCTTGCGTAAACGTTACAGCTTGTGAAGGACACAATGAAGATTATTTGCAAGCTACTGTTCTTTTTTTAAATGCTTAAGTCATGCACCCAAAATGAGGTTTGAGCAAATCCATTGTACCTGACCTCTGGATAGCTGTCACCATAAGCCTCAGAATTCCTTGAGAGCTATTTGATGAATATCTGTTCCATAGGTTTGGCAGATTTTACACAGCACAGCATTTTAAAGTAATTTGTTCACGGAATGTGGACGACACTGTCAGTGCCAGCAATTATAGCCCTGAGAAGCTAGTGATGAATCACCACCTTCCATTAGACCTAGATTCATGTCCAGGGTAATCATTGCTGTCTTAGAGTGGAAGAGCTCATGACCCCAATTGCTCACCTTGCACTGGGGTTTGAACCCTGCGGTAAGTAACACACTTCAGCTGTAATGGTGGAGGAAGTAAATACTTAAGGAGGTGGATGGTGTGCTCATCAAGCAGGCAACTTTGTTCCACTGAAATTTCTTGAGTGATGTTGTAACTGCTCTTAGAGCTGTTGTAGCTACACTAAGTCGAGTGTATTCCATCACACTTTTGACTTGTCCTATATAGATAGTGGAAAGGCTTCAGGGCTTTGAAGTGAGTTACTCATCACAGATTCATTAGCTTCTAATCTGCTCTTGTAGCCTCAGTATTATGTGGTTGGATCACTTATGTCTCTGGTTAAAACTTTGGATGCAATGTGCTAGCCTTTATGATAACTAAGACAATCAAGTTCTGTTAATGGAACCTGGAAATGTTCTTGTCAAGCACAATTGGATGACTGAATAAACTCTGGATTCACAGCAAAAAGAGTTTCTTGAGTGAGATAGCACAGAGTGCATACTTCTCATGGACTTGGAACTTAGCTGGATTTTATTACAGGAAGAAGATTTGTTTATAAAAAGCTAAATTTACACAGTCATGCTACATTTCTTGATGACAACATTTTAATTTATTTGATTAATACCCGCATATAATTTCTGAAATTCATTAGGTGCAAGCTTACATTATTGAGACTTTGTCATTGTTATGTGCTTGACTGAGATCTCACAAACCTTCTGGAGCATCACACCAGTTGTACATTTTATAGGACTGTGGAGATCTGTTTCTCGTGAGGTTCCAATGGGATGCTTGCTGATTGTGATGTATGTTATTGATTTGGAATTAATTGTAGGTAGTATGATCAAGAGATTTGCAGATGAAATGAAATTGGGCAGAGTAATAAACAGTGAGGAGGATAGATAGCTGTAAACTCTGGGAGTAAAGCCACAAACTGCTCATGGAGGCAGAGCTGTAATAAAAATAATTAAACTCAGAAAATTGTGTGGTATTACACTTGGGATGGGCTAACATAGCATGAGATTCATCACAATGAATAGTAGGACACTAGAAAGTACGGAAGATCAAAGGGACTTTGTGCTTATCCACAGATCCATGAAGGTAGCAGGGCGGAAAGATAAGGTAGTTAAAATGCACTCTGCTTTAAATCTGCCCCTCACTCTTTCACTCAAACCAAACTTGCTGGATCGGAAAGAGGGGGGCTGAGCAATCTTGATCTCATTCCAGGTGCCACATCCCCTCATAAATAAGGGAAGTGCTCTTGTGACCAACAGGGAGGAGGGGCAGCAGATAGGCACAAAGAAATTGCCCTCTCTCTAGAGGTGGCCTTCTCTACCAACTCCCCGCTGCTAGGGGCCCAACTGACTCCATCTGCTCAGACTGAAGAGTATTCATCTGCATCTGTCTGAGAGACCCCCAGTAGACTGAAGCCCTTCAGCACAGGGCCAGCTGCTAAACTCACCAGTGGCAAAGCAGGAGAGGAGTTTGCAGACTTTCAGCAGAATAGCTGTGGCTGCTGTGGGAGCCCCTAGCAGTCGTGGTTGGAAGCAAAAGATTGAAGAATATTGAATGAATTTTGGGTTTAATGATGTAGATATTTTGTAAAGCATTTACTTGTAGGTACATAGGTTTTCAAAATCCTTTGGTCTCAGTCAATCACTTTATATCTCTAAGAGTTTCTCATTCCCTTCTGGAATACTGAGAGGGGTGATGGTCACTGTGAATGTGCTCATACACTCCCAGTTAAGGATTACAAAGAGTGATGATGTCCTTATGGACAGATCTCATCTGGGAAGAGCATAGTCTCTAGCACGCAGGAACTTAAATTACATGGATGTTTTGCTGAAGTCAATTAGCATGCTGTAGCCTGTTTACATCTCCCTGATAGATAAATACCCCTTACAAACAAAGGTCTGTGTGTAATGAACATAGACTGCATGTAAACTGCTGGCAAGGATCTTTGCCTCCTCACTCTCCACAGGAGTCATACCGGAGGATTGGAAGGAGGCGAATGTTGTTCCACTTTTCAAGAAGGAGAATAGGGAAATCTCTGCCAATCACAGACCTGTCAGTCTTACGTCTGTGGTCAGCAAAGTTGTGGAAAGCATTCTGAGGGATAGGATTTATGACTATTTGGCAAAGCATTGTGTGATTAAAGGCAGTCAGCATGGCTTTGTGAGGGGCAGGTCTTGCCTCACAAATCTTATTGAGTTCTTTGAGGAGGTGTCAAGACAAGTCGACGATGGTCGAGCAGTGGATGTGATTTATAGGTATTTGATAGGGTCCTCCATGGTAGGCTCATTCATAAAGTCAGGAAGTATGGGATACAGGGAGATTTGGCTATCTTGGATTCAGAATTGGCTGGCTGACAGAAGGCAGAGAGTGGTTTTAGATGGAAAATATTCTGCCTGGAGGTCAGTGTTAAGTGGGATCCCGCAGGGCTCTGTTCTTGGGCCTCTGCTCTTTGTAGTTTTTATAAATGACTTGGATGAGGAGGTTGAGGGGTGGGTTAGTAAATCTGCAGATGACACAAAAGTTGGAGGTGTCATCGATAGTATAGAGGGTTACTGCAGGCTGCAGCGTTTCACAGACAGAATGCAGAGCTGGGCTGTGAAATGGCAGATGGAGTTCAACCTGGATAAATGCGAAGTGTTACATTTTGGAAGGTCAAACTCGAATGCTGAATAAAGGATTAAAGACAGGATTCTTGGCAGCGTGCAGGAATAGAGGGATCCCTCAAAGTTGCCACCCAAGTGGATAGATGGAAATGTGTTGCTGGAAAAGCGCAGCAGGTCAGGCAGCATCTAGGGAACAGGAGAATCGACGTTTCGGGCATTAGCCCTTCTTCAGGAAGGGCTCCTGTTCCCTAGATGCTGCCTGACCTGCTGCGCTTTTCCAGCAACACATTTCCATCTCTGATCTCCAGCATCTGCAGACCTCACTTTCTACCCAAGTGGATAGGGTTGTTAAGAAAGCATATGGTGTTTTGGCTTTCATTAACAGGGGTATCGAGTTTAAGAGCCGCGAGGTTTTGCTGCAGTTCTACAAGTCCCTGGTGAGACCACACTTGGAATATTGTGTTCAGGTCTGGTTGCCCTACTATAGGAAAGATACAGAGGCTTTGGAGAGGGTGCAAAGAAGGTTTACCAGGATGCTGCCTGGACTGGAGAGCTTGCCTTATGAAGAAAGGTTGAATACGCTCAGATTTTTCTCTCTGGAGAGAAGGAGGAAGAGAGGAGACCTGATAGAGTTGTACAAAATAATGAGTGGAATAGATAGAGTCAATAGCCAGAGACTTTTCCCTAGGGCAGGATTGACTGGTATGAGGAGTCATAGTTTGAAGATATTAGGAGGAATGTATAAAGGAGACATTAGAGGTAGGTTCTTTACGCAAAGAGTTGTGAATGCATGGAATGCGTTGCCAGCTGAGATGGTGGAAGCGAAGTCATTGGGGACATTTAAGAGTCTGCTGGACATGCACATGGATAGCAGTGAGTTGAGGGGTGCATCGGTTAAGTTACTATATTTTACATTAGGATTAAGTCTCAACATCGTGGGCCAAAGGGCCTGTTCTGTGCTGTACTTTTCTATGTTCTATGTTCTAAACCAGAGAACTGTATGCAGACACTCCAGCTATCAAATTGAACAAAAGTTTATTGGTGCAAAGAAAACAAAGAACATACAATTTGTGGCAAACAGGGCAACATTATGTTCCTGCCATCATTAAACAAGCATCTGTTGAGGGCAGCATGTGTTTTGGTACAACAAACAAGGGTAGGGCTTATACAATTAATGGTAGGACCCTGCGTCATGTTGTCGAATAGACAGACCTAGGGGTGCGGGTACATAATTCTTTGAAGTTTGTGTCACATATAGATAAGAGGGAGTACAGGACATTGGTGAGGCCTTGTCTGGAATACTGTGCCCAGTACTGGTTGCCCAGTTATAGGTTGGATATTATCAAGCTGGAGAGGATTCAGAAGAGATTTAACACAATGTTGCTGGGTATGTAAGGTTTGAGTTATAAAGAAAGGCTGGGACTTTTTTCACTGGAACTTAGGAGGCTGAGAGGCGATCTGGTAGAAGTTTATAAAATAATGAGAGGTATTTTAAGGGGGGGTAGATATAGGACTGAAGTTAGGGGTAGGTTCTTCACTCAGCGAGTCGTAAGTTCATGGAATGCCCTGCCAGTAGCAGTGGTGGACTCTCCCTCTTTATGGGCATTTAAGCGGGCATTGGATAGGTATATGGAGGATAGTGGGTTAGTATAGGTTAGGTGGGCTTGGATCGGCGCAACATCGAGGGCCAAAGGGCCTGTACTGCGCTGTATTCTTCTATGTTCTATGTTCTATGTATACATAGAGTTAATAGTAGTTGTCTTTTCCCTAGGATGGGAGATTTCAAGACTAGGGGGGCAGATTGTTAAGGTGCAAGGGGAGAGATTTAAAAAGACGAGTCAAATTTTTTACACAGATGGTGGTTCGCTGAATTTCCTGAGAAAAAGGTGAATGCGGGGACAATTACAATGTTTAAAAGACATTTGGATAGATACATGAGTAGGAAAGGCTTGGAGGGATATGGACCAGGAGCAGGCAGATGAGTCTAGTTTAGTTTGGGATTATTTCGGCATGGACTTGTTGGACCAAAGGGTCTGTTTCTGTGATGTATGACTCTATGTATGCTTCAAAACTAGCTAATACTTCTGTGTGTCCACACATTTTCAAGCAAAGTCAATAGTTATCAAGTGTTGCTACTATCAGGTTCCTTCAGGTCTCTCTGCTTTGCCTCACTACTGACCTGGCCTCCTCTGCATCAGAATGCTCTCTTTCAGCATCACCATCAGACTCTTGTTCCTTCTTGTCTGAGGAGTCAGGTGGTTGCCTCATCTCTCCCTCATCCAGGTTCTTACCCCATCACTGAGCTAGGCTGTACAGGGTGCAGAATGCAATCGCTATATTGGAGACTGTGTCCACCAAGTACTGGAGTGCTCCTTTTGAGCAGTCTGGGTATTGGATGTGCTGTCTGTTCAATGGTGAGACTGCTGTGCTGATGTTTGCCATCAGTATCAAAGCTGTACACTGGGGTCATTCGTCATGCATTTCGGATTTATCCTTTGTCACCAGTGAGCCAATCCTAGAGTTGATGCAAGGGAGAGAACATTTGAGGAACCAGGAATCTGTGTAGAATGTCAGCATTATGATGGCTCCCTGGATTATGGGTACACATCTACAGGAATTGTTACTAAGGAACTGGATTGTCACAAAGGAACTGGACACTGAGGGAGTGATATTCCTTCCTGTCCAGGAATCTAGCTGGATGATGCCATGGAACTGAGTGCTACATGTACACAGTCAATGGCCCCTTGTACCCAAGGGAATACAATCCAACTGCAAATCCCATGGCTCGGGCAAGTAGGTTTTCTGTTGTCCATGGTGAGCTCAATAAACTGCATTGCTTTCCTGCAAAGGGAACCAGAGAGCTCACAAACTGGGACTGCAACTGGGAGATGCCATTCTTGTTCCCAATTGAAGTTTGAAGGGAACCAATGGCTAAGATGTTCAATGTTAGTCTGATCTTCAACAACACAGGCATGGCACTGTCTCACAGGTTGACCAGCTGCAAATCTGCCTGCAGGAAATGGCAGAAGTGGGTGAGCTTTTCTAGTCATGCAAGTCTATCTCCTGCACTAACTGTCACTCATCGGGAGGCAGGCAGAATGCCTTAGCTCCATTCTGTGCAAACTGGTTGACAGAGCTGGAGAGTCAGGATCCCCTCTTAATGCGCTATGTGCTCACCCACATCTACTGTCCAATAAGCCTCATGTTTCTGATTTGCTATCATTTCCATTCCCTTCTTCTGCTTCTCCTTCTCTGTCTTCTCAGTTTTGTTTTATGAATTCTAAGACAGCTTCTGGGTTCATAGAAACATAAAAAATGGGAGTAAGAGCAGATCATTCAGCATATCCAGCTCACTCCGCCATTTAATATAATCATGGTTATTCTTCTATCTCAATGCCATACTCCTGTTCTCTCCCCATACCCTATAATTCATTTACCTTCTAGAAATTTCTCCATTCCTTTCTTGAATATATTCAATGACCTGGTTCCTGCAACCACCACTATGGTAGAGAATTCCACTTGTTTAACACTGTCTGAGTGAAGACATTTCTCCTCATCTCAGTCCAAAATGGTTTCTTCTTTACCTTGAGACTGTGACCCCTTATTCTGCCACCCCTCCCCTCTCCAGAGGCCAAGGGGAATATCTTCTGTGCTTCCAGTTTGATCAGTCCTGTCTTAATTTTATGTTTCAATGAGATCGCCCCTCAGTCTTTTAAATTGAATGAATATAAGCCTAGTCAATCTAATCTCTCCTCAAAATTTCAGTGGTTCCAACACCTGGCGTAGAATTACTGCTCACCAAGATAGAGCAGGAATGAGGTGTGCATTAACATTTATCATCTCGACATTGAGAATATTTGCAAAATTAGTTGGTACAAGATGATGCAGGTGACCCTTGAACTCCTGTCCTTCACCCTCTACCCCCTACATTTTGTGTATACTTCCTCACCTCCCACATCCCAGATATTCCTGCTGTTCAGGTATGGCATCTCCTCATTGCCGAAAGGTCATTAAGAGCCAACCACATTGTTATCAATCTGGAGTTACATGGAAGCCAAGCCATGTAAGGACAGCAATTTCCTTCCCTGAAGGGCATTAGTAAACCAGATTGGTTGATACAACAATCAACAGTTGTTACGTGGTCATCATTGACCTAGCTTTTTAATTCCAGATTTTCATTTAACTCAAATTTCAATATTTGCTGTGGTGAGATGCAAACCCACATCCTCAGAACCTTCACCTGGGAGTTTGGCATTATTAGGCCAGTGATATTACCACTATGCCACTGCCTGCAGGTTTACTGAAGTCAGCCAGTGTGACACCCTCACTTGGGTGGGCAGCTGTGTCCATTGAGCCCTGACATAATAATTATTTAAGGACAAGATGGCAGACATCATATGAATGAGGCCCCTCATGACCTGACAAACATAGGGAGGCTTCAGCCCTAATACTGTAGATATTCACACAAACAAACAGCTTTTTGCTGAGGCATCCAAGTTATTTGAGAAGTTTTTACTCACCAGCGGTTGGAGGACATTGTCAACTCTGCTGGGTACACCGTTCATATATTACTGCGTGTTTTTCAACAGACATGCTTCCTGTTTTTGGTCCACATAAATCTCCAGGCAGGCACAGAAGATCTGACTGTGAGTCCAAACTGCAGCTGAGTGTCGTTGGTTGTTTTATGATCTTCCATTTTGAGATTGTTAAATCTTAAGGTACTAAGAGCCATTTAAGGCATTATCCTAAGGCACAAGAGTGTCATAACGCTCCAAGCTTGCTTACATTGCATTCATCCTATTTTCTACAAATAAATTTTAACTCTTAAAACTACAAATTACACACTAAAACTAAACAGAATATTCTAAAACACGTGAGCCATGTGCTATTCACATAGCTATTCCCAAGTGTTAATACAGGAATACACACTGACAGTGTGTATAAAACTGCAATCATATATGGAACTCTAACTATATATTCACCACTTACAGAAATAAATTTCCAGCATTTTATAACATAATGCTGAGGTTTATACACTTCTTTGGTTTATTTTTTGATTGCAACATTTTGCTTTTCATTCGTCTTTTGTGAACTAACACAGATTTTGTGCTGTCAGCAGTCACTATGGTGACCAAATGACATTTACGTTGAAAGATTAGTAGATTTGGATATCACTAAAAATAGATTTCAATTTCGAACGCGGAAATGGCACTTATTCTATAATATTCAAAGCACAGGGCAATCACATTTTGCTGTATCAATAGATTACATCGGGGAAGATAGTGAACTGCACTTCATTAATAATTTTTAAATGTAATTTAGGTTTAAATTTTAACTGTGATTGTGGCCTCTGCAACTGAATAGTTAAAACCAATTTTTAAAAAATTCTTGTATCTAAAGGTCAGATTTTCCTCAGTATGTATCTTCAAGGTTGCATTGTAAATATCTGTACATAATAAATGTATATTTATATTTATTATGTACAGATATTTATATGTATATATATTTATACATTTATATTTACTGCTACATTTGATACCTACAGCTGAATGATTTTTTTTCCAGCACAAGAACAAATTTTCTCCTTTAGGCAAAAGTGGCATTGCTGCAGATAGAGCTACGAAGTTAATTTATGAGTTACAGTCTAAACAAAATGACAATGGGTACACATTGTTACATCCTGAGATACCTGATAAACTACGTGCACTAATCTGGATTCACATGGTGTTGAAAGGTGTAGCCTAGAAATTCTGACTGATTGAGTCTTTAATAAACTAATGGTGCACTGGTAAATTAAATAGCTAGTCTGCACATTGGATGCAATGAGCAAAAGTAGCTAACTGTTGCCACTGTTAAGGTACCCCAGATGTGATAGGTAAAATCAGAAAGAACCTGTGGAACTAGACTTTCAGCACTGACTCCCAGTCACAAAAAATGAAATTACATTGAATTGGAACCTCAGAAATACCAATAACTCAGAGAAGCAAGTAATTGCTCAGATGAAAAAGAATAGATCAGAATAAAGTAATACTGAAGCCATAGATTACTCAATGGCAAAAGTGATTGAGCATGACAGGAATATCAAATGTTTTGCTGCTTCCCAGGTATTAAGGTTTGGACTCGATGAAGTCAGTCACATAAAATCCTGTGATGGGAAAGGAAGAAACTATTGGTCACTTATGTAACCTTCTTAACATTAGCTGAGATTTATTGTGAGGTGAATGTTGGAGAAAATTCATTTGTGTCCTTCAGGCATCTGTTCCGGAACATTAATGGTAGAATTTTGTAAGGACCTGAAAAATGTCAGCTGTGGCAAGCAATATTACATCTCAGTCACGCCGCCAGTAAATCAGACAGTAAAACAGAACCTCTTTGCCTTAAAAATCAGAGGTAGTGCAAATATCTGTCAAAATGCATTTTGTCTATTAGAAACTGGGATGATGCCAGATATTCCAATAAAAACACAGCTGCACCAGAAAATCTAAAACAAAAAGCAGCGAGTCTTGCAAATAATCAGTGGGCTGACAGAATCTAAAAGAAAAAGATCAATGTTTTAGGTGTCAAGTATTTGTGGCAATTATAACCGTAATTCCATAAAATAATAATGGGGATTAATTATATCTTGGAATAAGCTCCATAGTTATTTGATCATGTTGTATTTATACAACATCTTTCCTCAAAGCATTCTTTGTTAGTGCTCAGCTTAAAACATGATTGATTTGTTATTGTTACATCACTCAGTTATTGATTGCTTTGTTTGTTCATGTTAGTGAAGAGATTACCCAGGAATTGGCTTTGATAACCCAAAGATAAATGCTGAATACCACAGCAATCTGCCAGAAAATGGCCTATCATTTTATGTCTCTTGCTTTTGTTATCAGATGGTGTATGGATTTGCTGCAACTTAAAGCAATCGAATGCCACAAAAGCGAAAGAAAATATTACATAAGCTTTCTAACAATGATTCATTTTAACACAATGAAGAATCCATTTTGCAACTGCATTCGAATTGAGTCAGCCAAAACAAATTTTCTTCAACTAAAAAGTGATCATTGTCAGGTGTTCAAAGGCATGTGATTTGTTGCAGCTTGACATCTTGATCTGTATGAATTTTGAACAAAATGTTTGGAAGTTCAAATCTGAGACCATCTCCACGTCAGACCTCCTGCTTTACGGGAAGTTCTAACTCTTAGCTGTGTTTCGATGTGAACAAGATGAGATGTTCAGTGTAAAGGTGTGGAGTAAACTTACATTGCCTTCTAAAAACTTCCTGCCATCTGATCATGAAGAGCAATTGATGAAGTACTCTATTAGCAATTATAAGTCAGATCAATTCACTCTTCAGGACTGGTGGATATTTTGCAAAAATGAATTAGACATTACAAAGGACAAAATATATAACCATTGGCATTTGGTTTGAATAAAAATGTTTTTGAAGACAGAAGGGCTAACCTTACCTTATTTTGGCAAAAGTATAATTTTTGTTGAGTTCTTTAGCACCAAGTCAATCTCTGTCAGCTTGGATCTGCCCTTAACGACATTTGCCTTAAATATGGCAAACAGGGTGAAATTAGTGACTTGACCTAGAGATCCTGCTGGTTGGGGTAGTGTGAAGGGTGGAAGTCTTCTTCTCACAGAGGAGTCTACAACACCAGACTCTGCCAACCTGGTCTGAAACGCTACCCAGGTCAGTGCAGTCTCAGCCATCTGAAGGAATGCACAGTAAGGTAGGAAGGAGGACAATGACCTCCATTTCACTGGGGTAAGTGCCACAATCTTTTTCAGTTACTGACCACTCACTCTATCTATGCTATTGCACCTACCTCCCACCTTGCTTCACAACTCTCACTAATGCCTGCAACACCTTCCCTCTATCCCTTTTACTCACCCAATTCCCCCTCACCACTTACCCTTTATGACCTCTGTATTGCCAACTCACTCACTCAGGACATCTCAGCACTGTTCCCCTTTCTGAACTAGCACTAACAGTTATGTCACCCACTTTTATGTCACTTAATTCCTCCCTTTGTCTCATACCAGGAGAAGACAGCACATAATAGGGCAGAAATAGTGAAGACGGTTGAGGGGATTAGTGACATTCTGGCTATTGGCCTCTCCAAGGAGAGGATCCTGAGCTTGATCATCTCAAGCAGCTGGACTTGATATCAAAATTTGCCTTTGATTCATTATGCTGGGACCTGTTGACTGAGGAGCATCTCCCTTGACTTGGCTGAGGACAGATCCCCTTAGATTTTGAGACATGACCATCTGCTTGAAGCACATGCAGTGTGTTTGTTGTGTGCGCAGTTAGTACATCGTGCTGGTGTAAGACCAACATGGCACAGTGCCATACAGCAAAATGTCCCCCCTTGACTGCTGTCTACTCTACTACAAGCATTACTAGCTGCCAGGCTTTGTATCTGTGCCTGTTAGTCCTGGCTTAGGAGGAAAAGTGCAAAAAAGCAAGACAAGACAAGGAAAGACAGGAATGCTGTGACTATCTATGTGGAGTGTTGTGAGTGAGCATTCAGAAAGCAAGCAGCTCTTAGATACATCCAAGTGTAATTCATGAGCTTATCCCCATGAGCAAGTTTTCCTTGCAGATGCATTGCAATGAGAGGGGCCAGTGCACTCAAAGTATATAGCATTGGAGGGTTGAAGCATCTTTTGTGCATCAGAAATGTGCCTTGATGATGTGGAAGGGTTGGCATGTGTGGATGTGGGGTGCACGTGTCTGCTGCTGTGCAGTGTGCCCTGAAATGTTGGTGCTGGGCTTCCAAGTTGACAGTCCAGAGTGTTAAATGGTAAGATAAATTCACTAGGTAATTACCTTGACTTCCATGGTGCAGATTCTCAGCATTTAGTTTCTATTCAACAGGTGGTAGGATGGGAGCCTGCATATTAATGAGAAGTGATAGACTGAGATATTAAAGGCTTGTAAAAAAAACACTGCTACAGTAATCATGGGGTCTTCAAGATGCAGATGGATTGAGAATATTAGGTTGTTAGCAGATCCCAAGAAAAGGAGTTTATGGAATGTTTGTGAAATGATTTTTCTGAACAGCTTGTGGTAGAGTCCACAGGGAAAAGGCAAGTTTGTATTTGGTGATGTGGAAAGAGACGGACTTAAATCGTGAGCTTAAGGTGAAGGAACCCCAGGCAGCAGTGACCATAATATGATAGAATTCACTCTGCAGTTTGAGGGAGAAACTGGAATTAGTTGTAATGGTATTACAATTTAGTAAAGGTAAATACAAAGACATGAGGGAGGAACTGGCCAGAACTGATTGGAAGGGGAGCCCAGCAGGGACATCGGTAGAGCAGCAATGCCAGGACTTTTTGGGGGAACTTGAGAGACACAGCAGAAATTCATCCCAAGGAAGAAACATGCTAAAGGGGAGGGTCAGTAACCATGGCTGGCGTGGGAGGTTAGGGACAACATAAAAACAAAAGAAAAAGCATACAATGTAGTAAAGATTAGTGGGAAGTCTTTTAAAATACCATCAGAAGACAACTAAAAAAAATCAGGGAAGAGAAGATGAAATATGAGGGTAAACTAGCGAGTGTTGTGAAACAGGATTGTAAGATTTTTTTAGAGATATATAAAAGGTAAAAAAGGCAAAAGTTGACATTGGACCACTAAGAAATGAGGCTGGAGAAGTAGTAATAGAGAATAAAGAAATGGCAGAGATACTAAATAGGTACTTTGCATCAGTCTTCACATTGGAATACACAAGTAGTATACTAGAACTTAAAGAGAGTCAAGAGGCAGAGGTGAATGTAGTGGCCATCATTACAGAGAAAGTGCTGGGAAAGCTGAAAGTCAATAAATTACCAGGACCAGATGGACTACACCTCATTATCTGAAAGAGATAGCTGAGGAGATTATAGAGACATTGATGGTGATCTTTCAGGAATAACTGGAGTCAGGGAGGCTCCCAGAGGACTGGAAAATGGGTAATGTAACCTCACTGTTTAAAAAGGAAGGGGAGCCCGTTAGCCTAACCTTGGTCACAGTAACACTTTAGAGATCATAACTAAGGATGAGATTTCAGAGAGTACGTGCAAGTACTCTGGTAATAAAGGGCTGAGTCAGCACTGCTTCACCAACAGGATACTTTGAATTCTTTTAAAAGGTAATGAGCAAGTTAGACAAAGAAGAGTCAGTGGACACGATCTACTTGGATTCCAGAAAGCATTTGTCAAGGTGCTGCATTGGAATATAACAGCAAGGAACTGGCATGGATAGAATTTCAACATGTTAATTTTGAGCAGTCTGTTGACAAAGAATGATAACAATGCCATCTAGTAATCAAAACATACAATTACATCATGACCCATGATCATTAATATAGAGGAATTGGATGGGAAATGTAGAAAAAGGAATATGTTGTAGTAACAACCAAACATGAAAGTGTGACCAGAAATGATAACAGCAGGGAATTTGTGAGCAGGAAGCATATAGACATTGTAGGATTTGCAGTGTTGAAGTATTTTTAACCAGCTTTTATTCCTGGTGTCTCAACTTCGATATTATTATATTAAAAAAAAATTGTTAGAGAAATTCAGCAGGTCTGTAACATTTGTGGAGAGAAAATAGAGTTAACGTTTCAGATCCAGTGACTGTTCTTCATAACTCTACAGATGCTGCTAGACCTGTTGAGTTTCTCCTGGATATGATGTTTGCTCTGCAAAGAAGGATTATAGCAAAGTTTCTCAATAGCACAATCTTTTCTTCCATTTGTAACTTAATTTCCATTCACTATATTGTATTTGTATTAGCAATAGCAATCAATGTTATTATTGCTGTCATTGTTTTGCAGATCTTGTTAAATGTTGGGGATTTCTATGATTTAGCTTTATACATAACTTACTCTAATAAGCAATGTTACCCTTTGAACTTGCTCTTCCATTCAGTATAATCGTGGCTGATCATCCAACTCAGTACCCTGTTCCCACTTCCTCCCTATACCCTTTGATTCCTTTAGCCCTAAGAGCTATATCTAAAGCCTACTTGAAAACAGTCAATGTTTTAGCCTAAACCACTTTTGTGGCAGGCATTTCCACAGGCTCACCGCATTCTCTGGCTGAAGAAATCAGCTCAGTCCTAAATAGCCAACCAAGTATCTTTAAGCTGGTGAGGTCTCATCAAAGCCCTTTACAGTTGCAGCAAGCCATCCCTGTTCCTGTTCTTGAATACTCCTGCTATGAAGGCCAACATAGTATTTGTCTTCTTCACAGCCTGCTGCACCTGCATGGTTAATTCTAGCCACTGGTGGACAAGGAATCCCAAGTCGCATCACCCTTTCCCAGTTTATCATTAATCAGATGATAATCTGCCTTCCTGCATTTTCTAACAAAATGATAGCCTCACATTTATCCACATTATACTTCATCTACCATGCATTTACCTACCTCCTCAACTTGTCCAAATCACACTGAATATCTCTACATCCTCCTCAGAGTTCACCCTTCCTCTCAGCTTTGTATCATTTGCAAACCTGGAGATATTGCATTCAGTTCCTTCATCCAAATCATTAATATATCATAAATAGATGGGCCCAAGCCTTGATCCCCGCAGTGCCCCACTGTGGAAAAAGACCTGTTTAGTATTAAAGCTCTGAAGAAGGGTCACTGGATCCAAAACGTTTAGTGGTGTCGATAGTCGTCATGATTCGGAGATGCCGGTGTTGGACTAGGGTGTACAAAGTTAAAAATCACACAACACCAGGTTATAGTCCAACAGGTTTACTTGGAAGCACACTAGCTTTCGGAGCGACACTCCTTCATCAGGTGATTGTGATAAATCACCTGATGAAGGAGCGTCGCTCCGAAAGCTAGTGTGCTTCCAATTAAACCTGTTGGACTATAACCTGGTGTTGTGTGATTTTTAACTGGATCCAAAACGTTAACTCTGATTTCTCTCCACAGATGCTGCCAGATCTGCTGAGTTTTTCCAGCAGTTTCAGTTTCTGAATTCTAGCATCCGCAATTCTTTCGATTTTCCGTTTATTCTTCCTGTTTGCCACCAATCCACGTCAGCACATGACCACAAATCTCATGCATTTCAATTTTATGTGCTAATCTCTTTATTTACATTTATTTCAAACCTACCAGCAATAAATTATTTTATAAACAGAAACACAAGTGTATGATAGGGTTATAATTTGTGTGTAAGTGTTCAGAGTTTTGTCAGGTGTCATTGGTTCATTTGCAAAGACTAATATTATTTTACAGAGACATCTTTTAAGACACTGCTTCATTAGACAGGGCTTCAGAAAAAGCTAAAGTGGCCTTTCTCCACAGTTGTAATTATGTCTGAAGTGATGCATTACACTTGGAAGCTTTCAAAATAAATCACGTCAACTATGGTAAAAGCAGGACAAACTGTAAAACTGATTGCTTCAGTAGCCAACTACTAAAGTGGCAGATGGTCTTCAAGAAATATTTTAAGGTTTTAGATATACCTCGTGAGGAATACATAGTCAAGAGAGGTTGCTATGTTAATTTCCATGTAATTCCAGTTTTTAACCTCTTACAGCTATGGGCGTGGATGGAAGAGCTTCAAAAGGAGCTGTTGGAAGATGTTTGTGCTGACTCGGTGGATGCAGTGCAGGAACTTATCAAACAGTTTCAGCAGCAACAAACAGCAACGCTTGAGGCAACCTTGAATGTCATTAAGGAAGGGGAGGACCTAATTCAACAACTCAGGTGAGTACTGCCGATTACAGGTAAATATTGACAGAAATCAAATACATTCATTATCCTGAGCAATGTTTCAGACATAACACAACCAGTAATGCAACAAACTGCCTTTACAGTATGCTTAATCATCCATAAGATATCAATTGAAATGGTATTGTAAAAATGTATTATTTTTAGATATAGTATTTATTTTACAACAGACTTCATTTATTCGTAACAAGCATGGGCAACCTTTTTGGTTCTGTAAATTTGTTTAGAGAAGTGTTAAACATTTTTTAACAGCTTATAGCCTTTGACAGAAATCAGTGTGGATTAATCTACTTCTTGCCTTTGTTAGTGTATTGAGGTCAAATGTCAGATAATGCAAAAAAGTATGTTCTTTGTTGAACTTTTTTCAAGTAAGTGTTTTTTTTTATGCTTATCACACTGAATGAACGTTGAGTGCACCTTCATCAATCCTTTTCAGTTTTGTATATTTCAACAGTTGTGAGTGCTATTGAAAATTTGCAGCCACAGCTTTCTGCTACGTGAATTGCTTTAATGTTAAACTTTTGGTTTGCCACAGGGACTCTGCAATTTCCAACAATAAAACCCCACACAATAGCTCCATCAGCCACATTGAAAGTGTTCTCCAGCAGCTCGATGAAGCCCAGGGACAGATGGAAGAGCTTTTCCACGAGCGAAAAATCAAGTTAGATATTTTCTTGCAGCTTAGGATTTTTGAGCAGTACACAATTGAGGTAAGTCTATGATTTACATAGCAGCATTGACCTTTAGCAAGCAGTTGGAGTACTTCCCTAGGGAGCTGTGACTGTTCCATCAGATCTTGAGTCTACAGAGCTCAGCTGCTAACACATAAATTGTAGGGGAAAGACGTGGGTGGGGTAGGGATAGTAGAGTCAGAATGAGGGTGAATGAAAAATGAGGTTGAATATGGAAAACAAAGTAGAAAATAGGATGACATTTTGATTTTATTTTTGTGAGTAAACATCTCTTTTACTGCAGGAACTAGAATTGCCCTGTATCATCATATTTAGTGTCAGACTCCTGTCATAAGTTTGATAGTATGAAATAAAAGTGCTGCCTTCTTTAAGGTGGAAACATTGACTGGAAATCTTTCTAGAGTTTTAGGTCTTCTAAAGATACTGGCCAATTATTGCCTTTCATTTACAACATATTTCACAATGTTGGATAAGAGGCACTTGTTAACTGGAACTTATAAATTACCTGTACTTACAATTTATGAGGAAAGATAGAGATCAGTAAAAATAATGATTCATGTTCTATAGTAGTAACAGTAGTAGTTGTAGTTTCTGTAGTAATGGTTCGATTTTACATGGAAATCAACCTCTGTTTCTCCATATAATAGAACTCAGGGTGTGGATAAATGGTTAGGATTGTCAATATTTCTCAGTTTGTAATTTTAAGAATGTGAGAGCCACATCCTGCTACGACTCCATAAGTTAAGGAAGTTGTCAGAGGGAAGCTAGGCAGTGTAGATTAGTCACCTGAACTTCTGTTGGTGAGAAATTAGCAGTCCATAGTGATGGCTAGGATGACAGAACACCTTGAAAATTTCAGCTGATCAGAAAGGTTGTACCCAACAGAATTCATTAAATGTTTTGAAAAGGTGACTATATTAGAAATTAGGGTGTCTATTTGGACCATCACATCTGTGACAGATCTTTGAAAGAGCCAAGGTTTCTCAACCACTCGATGATCGATTGTTCTCAGATTGCATTTACAACAGACATTGCTGGATCGGTCACAATTTCCTTCTCCACCACCTCGCCCCCGAACCCCCAACAACAAATACCATATGTTAACCACTAATTATAACATCTTTTCCTGTCATTGTCACAGGTTGAACTGGACTGTTTGCAACTTCAGTTTCATTTTTAGCTTTGTCTGATAGTTGTTCATCAAAATGACAGTCTATTTCCACCTCTATAACCTCATCCAACAGAACAGCTGCCTGTCTCCATGCCATTGTCAGCTCTGGTATTCTCCTGGTCAGCCTGCCATTCTGTAATCCCTGTTAGCAGCAACTTGTCCAATGCTGTCCATTCTGTTCCAAATCTGAATCACCCAACAAATGATACCTTAAAGCACCATGCAGGCTATCTAACATGGAGGTCTGAGCCTCAATATCCCAAGAGCTTTGGAGTTCCCTGTACTAGCACAATGTACTTAACCTTTACTGACCCTGTCAGGAACTCCTCCCCAACAGTCTATCCTGAGCACGAAAAACAGGAATTCCTGAATTACAACTATCTAGGGAAAGAGAGATAGTGAGGACTGCAGATGCTGGTGAAGTCAGAGTCAATAAAGTGTAGTGCTGGAAAAAGCACAGCAGCACCTGAGGAACAAGAGAGTGGATGTTTCAGGCTTAGCCCTTCATCAGCACACTTTATCAACTCTAAGGAAAGAGAAACTATTAGCCAGCACGATGTTCAGAGGGAGTTTGAACAGGATGGATAAGTGTTATTAAAATTATTTGCTGACGTGAAGTCTAAGTTCTGACATTGTCTGATTGAACTAAATGATCTTCATTATAAAGTGGAGGTTGACCCTCCTCTGAGAACTAAAACCAAAACACCCAAAGAGGACACCTGTCCCATAATCTATAAAAGGAGTGTGAGAAGGGGTGTAATCTGTTTTTTCAGCAACTTCTAGTGGTTAAATAAAATAAATCCCTGATACTCACTTTAAAATCAACAAGTAACAATTTATTTATCTAACTCTAATTAACTAGGCTATTAACAAACCAAATAAATCCTGAATAAAGCAAGATTCTAATGGTATATTGTTCCAATAAATATAAGTCACATCTATATTAAAATACAACTAGAACTTAGTCCTTTGAAATTACAGCCAGGTTACATGTCTTCTGGAATGTTCTGTCAGGAATACCTTCTCCGCCAATTCTTCTATCAAGGATATTAACTAGTTGGGTCATTGGTACCGTTACTATTTAGATTGTGCTTTCTCTAAGTCATAGAGGATACTATGAGAGCCAGTAATTCTCTCTCGATCACTGAAGGCCATTAGCTCTGGCAGATGGTAATTAGCTCTGGGGTCTTTGTCCAACTGCCCCTTCTTTTTATGCCCTTGATGACATATAAATATTTCTTACAATAGGATCAGTCCTGTGTTGTCAAAACCATTATTCATAAATTTAATAGGTTTTTGGTATCTGAGTACCTCGTTCAAATTGATTGGCTAAATTCAAAAGCCTGTCATCTTGGTAAAAACTGCTGCTTGGCCTGCTAACTGTGTGGCCTTTTGATACAAATGTTTCAATTCAGGTGCTGGCTGTGTACTTGGAAACTTTCAAGCTGCTGCTCACAGACATCCATTTTAAATCTCTAAACACAGAAAAAGTACATGATGTTTTAAAAGGGCCACACAATGCTTTCCCCGCTAGCACTTTACAGACACCAAACTCTAACTTCCTGCCTCCCAATCCTCAAGTGTTCTACCCAACTTCACAATCCCTTTTTGTAACTTACATGTTTTTCTGTGGCGAGTTTCCATGCTCGTGTTGAATTGGCTGCATGCAACAGCTTCACAAACAAAAACAGAAATTGCTGGAAAAATCCAACAGGCCTGGCAGCATCTGTGGAGAGAAAGCAGAGTTAACATTTTGGGCCCAGTGACTAGGAGTTCTTTGGTTATTTTTCTTTAACAACTTTACAATCTTATTTCATGAGCAATGTCAGCTGTGTTTTTTTAAACTTGTTTTTGAAATCAAGTTACCTTACTTGAATTTACACCTTATTGTAAAAGTACACGCCCATTGGCAGGGAACTATACAAAAGGAGAGGCACTGCTTAAACTTTTCAAATGGTTTTGTTTATTTACAGAACATAAAACTATTTCCCTTTCTCTATACATCAGAGTAATTAGTACATTCACATCAATCTTTAACATAATGTTTCATTTTATCACCCATTTTTCATCACTGGTCCATATCTGTACTACTTTATTAGGTGACAGCAGAGTTAGATGCCTGGAATGAAGATCTGCTTCATCAAATGAACGATTTTAATACAGAAGATCTGACTTTAGCTGAACAGCGACTGCAGCGACACACAGAGCGCAAACTGGCCATGAACAACATGACATTTGATGTCATTCAGCAGGGCCAAGATTTACATCAGTATATCATGGAAGTGCAAGCCTCAGGTAATGTAGAAGCTTAGTTCCTTTTACCACTTCTTGCAGCCTGTTCTATAATTTAGTGTGGAACTTTGTGCATTAGGTTCATCCCTCCAGTGCTGTAGTTGTGCCATTACTGAACAGGCAGCCTTTCAGTGAACCCATTGATAAAAGGCCTGACAGCAGGTTACTTCATAACTCAGCTCGTGCACAGGAGATGGAGAGAAATCAGTGAATGGAACAGATTCCTGGAGGATCCCACCAGAAAGGAAGTTGATTTTTGGACTGAGTTATGCTCATATAGTGTTACTCCGATGACTGCAGCTCAGCTGGTGGAAGTCTGCTGGAAGAGACTGCAGATGGTCTCTGAGGATAACCTTGTGCTGCTCTGGATGTCAAAGGCCTGATGTTGGGCTGCATCATTTTTACATGAGCGGGAACAGTTTGGGCAGATGGACAAGCAAAAATGTGGGCACTGGCAAAGTAGCTGTTGTGGGAAGATGAATGTTGCCACTGTGAGAAAGGATAGTAGGTTCATGTTCCATTCGACCACTACCACTCCAACAGGAAGGCACCTCGGTAACCCGAGGAGTATGTTGGAGGACAGATTGCTGGACTCTGGTGACTAGCTATCTTTCATTCATTCATGAGATGTAGGTTTTGTTGGCTGAGCCAGCATTTACTACCCATCCCTTAGGTAGGAGTGGTGATGAGCAACCCTTTTTTTAAACAGCTGTAGACCACATGGTGTAGGAACAGGACCTACCTTGGTAATTTTCCACATTGTCAGGTAGATGGCAGCGTTGTGGCAGTACTGAAACAACTTGGCTGGGGGCATGGCAAATTCTCGGCTGGGAGTATAAGCCTTCATAATGTACTGCAAAATTTGCCAGATCCAGTAGCCTTTGCAGTATCCAATGCCTTCAGCCGTTTCTTGATATAACATGGTGTGACTCAAACCTTTTGAATAAAATTCAGGCACCAGTTCACTCTGTGTACAAACAACTAGCAATGAAATTAAATCTCCCAGAATTGTATGCTATTTACACATGGATTTGGCAGTCAGATCACAATGCATAACTTATGGTATAGAGAAGTAACCAAATGGCACGATCATAAAATTGAGATTCAAGTGAAATTCAGGTGAAATTTAAATGAAGTAGATAATTAAAAGTGACAGAATAAGAGGTCAGCAATTTTTACAGTCCTTGGTAAATCTGTCGACATACTTTACCAAGGCTGAAGCTAAATCCTGAAATGGCAATCACAAACACTTAATGAAAGGAATAGTCACAGAACCAGGTTTGGGGGTAAGTTAGTAGCGTAATACCTGGAATGCATTTAAATTGTTTCTAAAAAATGAAGAAGCAGTGCTCCGAAAACTAGTGCTTCCAAATAAATCTATTGGATTATAACCTGGTGTTGTGTGATTTTTAAACTTATGGCAAGAAGAGTAATCTTATTTGTCACTCTTTAACATCATCCATGAAAGTCAGCATTATTTTGTGTCTGGAAAGTAGTAGAAGTAGGTATAAGGTCACAGTGAGTCTTTAGTGATGGCAGTTTTGTGAGCGTGAAAGCAGTAGATAGCCTTACAATAGATGGCACTGCTCGATAATTGACTCTTACTGGTCCAAACCTATGGAAGCACTTTTTTGCATTGTTCCCAAATAGGTGTGCCAGGGCCCACAAATAGAATTGGTATTATCTTGGTAGTTGCAATCAGTGATGTCATGTTTGCTGTTGATTACCTGAGAGTTTTCTTCTTCCTTAAAGCAGGAACTATATTACTATAAGTGAGGCACTCTCAACGAATCATTGTGAATTGAGATTAGTAGGACCTTCATATATCATTGAGTCTGCTCCTTACATTTATATTTGAATGTGGAACGCTGCATCCACATGCACTAACCTTCCGAGAAAGAGTTTTGCTCAGTGGAGTTCAAATGCAACAGCTAACTATTATCCGTGCTGTAATTAGAGAACCACAATTGACAGTTCTCACATAATTCCACAGTAGTGCTATACAAAAGTGATATTTCAGGGACATCTTGTCATTTCCAACCAGAAATGTATTTTTAGTTGAATACAAATTAATGAAAGGCTAACCGGGTCTAATGTAGCTACTAGTACATTTAAATATCATTAGTTTTATTTACAAAAGAAGTTCTAACCAAAAGTTATCCAATTTATTTAAGAAAGTGCAAACTTTTAGTTGTGCAGTTCGGTTTCTAAAGACATTATTTTCTATTGTTTGAAGTGGGAATGAGGATAGTATTACTTCAAAGTGAGAGGTCTTGAACATGAAAACAAACACATTAAGAGCAAAACTAGGCTTTCAGCCTGTTCCACCCTTCAGTAAGTGCATAGCTGATTTGCTTGTGTTCCAAATTCCACATTTTTGTCTATCTTTGATAATCCTTGAATCCCCACTCTTTTGAACTCTAGCGGAGAAACCCAAACCAATCTTTCATTGTAAGGCATTCATTCCAGGTAGCAATCTAGTAAAACTCCTCTAATATCTTTATATCCTTCTTTAAGTAAGGAGTCCAATAAATAAATGCAGTAACCTCCACATCATATTTGAGATGTGGTCTCACCAATGCCCTGTATAATTGAAGTATAACTTTGTTACTTTTATGTTCAGCTCCTCTCAAAATAAAGGATTGTATTCCATTTGCTGCTGTATCATACAAACCTTTTGTGGCTCATACACTAGAACATCTGGATCCTTCTGTACCTTGGAATTCTGCAGTTATTAGAGGAATACTTCTTTTATTCTTCCTGCCAAATGAGCAACTTCACATTTTCCCATATCATATTCCATCAATCAGATTTTTGCCCTCTCACTTAAACTATCTATATTGTTCTGTGTCTTTGTTACATCATATTCACAACACACTTACCTACTTATCTTTGTGTGATCTGAAAATTTAGCCATGATGTATTTACTCTCCTCATCTAAGTCATTGGTATGAGTTATACAAAGTTGGAGGCGCAGCAGGAGCTCCAACTTCATGCAATAACATTTCATGTGGAACCCTGTGAAATGCTATCTGGAGATCCAGTATAGTACATCATCTGTCTCCCTTTCATACACAGCACAATTTCCTGCTTTAAAGAATTCCAATAAATTGATTAAACAGGACTTTCATAAAACTGCTGGTTCTTCATGGTTACCTTGATTTTTGCAAGTGCTCAGTTATAACCTTCTTAATGATCTATTCTGACTCAACTTCTACAACAGACATTTAACAATTGGCCTTTAGTTTCCAGTTTTCTGCACCTCTCCTTTCTTTAGTTGTAGAATTTTTTTTATATTTTCCATACCAATGGAACCTTTCCAGAATCTAACATTTCTGAATGAAGGCTGAGAAGAATTCAGGTGCTGAGACATGTGAAAAAGGCAGAGATTTTCAAATAAGCTATGAAATGTGTTTATTCTAATCAGGAATTGAACTAACTTGTGATAAAGACATGGATCTAGGAACACAAGTGCAGGAACTGCTGGAGTTTCTTCATGATAAACAACAAGAGCTCGAGTTGAATGCTGACCAGACCCAAAAGCGCCTCGAGCAATGTTTACAGCTTCGTCACCTACAGGCAGAGGTTAAACAGGTAAAGGAGAAAATAATGTTTAAAGTGTAATCTGTGTTTTGAGTCCTTACTGTTTTTCATTTAAAACTGGAGGACAGAGTCCTTTTTTTTAATCAAAATCCCGTACCCACAACCTAACCACGCATTATTCTTCAACCAAACTGACACACAGGTATGTAGATCCCCAGTCTTTATTGGTGTGGAATTCGGTTATCAATTTACACAAAGTAAGAAAAAAAAAGTAAACTAGTGGAAAATGTGGAACTTTCAGCAAGCGTTTAAAGAGAGAAATTTGAAATCCCTTCACTCCTGATTTAACGTCACACCAAGAAAGCAACCTTTACAAGCGTTGATTCTCTTGCCTCACAGATTATTTTCAGCACTTAACTGCTAGCTGAGTGGACATACTTTATTACACTCCAAAGAGCCAGTTAGTGATAGCTAGAACTGGAATCTATGTTTATATACTCTTCTATAGCATTCATTTACAGAGATATGCATTTCAAGCATGTACCTCCTAACTCAAAAAAACATGGTTTCAGTCTGTGTCGAATTATAGGGGTACAAATGAATCACCAATAAATCTGCACTGCCTGCACACAATTAAACATTATTAATAAATTCTGAGGAAGGTTATTTTTCTTCATAGATGCTGCCAGACCTGCTGAGCTTTTCCAGCTAATTCTGTTTTTGTTCCTGATTTACAGCATCCACAGTTCTTTCTGTTTTTATAATTAATCAATAATGAACACCATATACAATTAGCACCTCTTCCCATTATGAGTGAGAATAAATGTGATTTATTTTACCAACTCCAATGAACAACATTGCACACCTTTGTAATATCCTGTTTAGCAAACTTGAGGCTTTTAAATTTCTTTCTTGTGTCCCTGTATCTGTTTTTAAGAGTGTGAGGGTAACACTAAGATTAAATTACAGAAGAATCTTTCATAGCTAATTTTGCTCATCAGTTTAGTTGCAAAACATTTTAGATATAGCCACATATTTCAATTAGATGACCTTAAAGTTGTGAATGACACTGAATGGGAGCAAACTAATAGTGACTAAAGCTCAAGACAAATCGCGGAGAGGTCACTCTATCAACTTCAGCTAAAATAAATGTCTTGTATTTTGAAATTGAGAGAAGTACTTGGCCAATATATGTTGAATAAATTAAATGTAGAAGATTCTTAATGCTGTGTGACATTGTATGATGAAAGAAATGAGTATGCTGAATGGAAAGTAATTCCAAAAGGCTTAATGTTACTTAACAAGTGGGAAGTACTCCCTTATCTGGGCTCTCCCTTCTGTAATCAAATTTCTCAGGATTACTGCCTTCTGTCATTTATATCATTGACAGTTGAATGCTGAACAATGTTGTCTTAAATAATGATGGGCTTATACAAATATCAATGTTTTGTTTGAGTCCCACAAAACTTTCTAATTGATAGGAATGTCCATACATATTATAACATGGTATTCATGAAAATGATAACTAATTATACTTGATCATAATACAGAAGTAACTAATTGAATGTTTTTGTTTCTCCCAATATTTGTAAAATTTAAAGTAGGGCTATCATCACAATTGTGAAAGCTATGTTGATAATCCCTAATAATGTGGATAAATGCTGAACAATCAATGGTGTTTTGCTCTAGATACAGATTTTTGTGCTTACAATGACTGAGTTGAATCTGTTTAATATAGTAGCAGTACTGGAATCTATACATTATTTTTGGACAAAGAGTAGTCCTGACAATTCTATAACTTTGTCCTCTTCCTTTTCTTCTCAACAAAAGAACAGTTGAACCATCTGTCTCTGATCCCCTTAGGGATTATTATTGACCATGGTGCATGCACTGTGCAGGCAGGATTGTAAAAGACTGAATTTCACATCTTTGTACTTCCAGAAGATATTCATCTTTAACCAATTAAAAGGGAAATCAGCGAACACACTATGGTGAGAATGCTTTAAGAGGATACAATATTGAACTTCTGTTTTTCTCCTGCAGGTATTAGGCTGGATACGAAATGGAGAGTCTATGCTCAATGCAAGCCTTGTTAATGCCAGTTCACTATCTGAGGCAGAACAGCTTCAGCGAGAACATGAGCAATTTCAGCTGGCCATAGAGGTAATACTTACTTTTGTATTGGTATTTAAATTGAAGGATTTGTGTTCTGTCTTCTTGAATGGATTTACTTTGCATGTCCTTTAAAAACTAACAAACAGCACTAGATGTATCTCTGACTTTGCACATGTTTTTCCACTTGCTTTATTTTGTAACACAATAAAGATTCACAGTTCCTTAGAGAGTGAAACAGATGAATTGGCAAATACATATGAATGATCCAAAAACTTCTTAAAAATAATAAATTAGCATGTGATGTGACTAAATGGAAGATCATTTCCTCAGAGCTGTTCCTGACCGACTTGTGGAACTTGGCCAGAAGTGTGATACAAAAACTCTATTTACATTTTGTATTGCAGCTCTCGCTGTGTTATCATATTGGAGCTCAAATGAAATGAGCTGCAAAAGTAATAAAGAAGATTTGTAATGAATTGCATTTATCTAACTTATAAAAATGATATCCTGTGCTATAAAAAAAGTTTGAATGCATCAAATAAAGTGTAATAAAAATAAGCCAGAAGGTGTTAACAACCCATTTCTGCAGTACAACTGATGGAATCACAATGGATCATACTGAATTTATTGGAATACCTAACTTCCTTCTTATTAGCTAAGCTTACAGGATTTTTTCTGAATTATTTCGGACAAAATTTCAACAAAAGCCATTTTAAGGTCAATGATTTACAAACTCTTGCTTTGTAAAAATGGTATCTTCTACCTGAATTTTCATACCAAATTCCAAGTGAAAATTCTATGTGATGATTTGCCCTTTCCCCGCTTCTCCTGTTTCAGTATTCCAGTAATTAATAACAAATAGGCCATCCTTATATTTCTGTTTCCTTCATTCCCATTTAATAGTGCACAAGACATTATCCTGAAGAATTGCATGCCAGGGCCATATTTACAGTCTTGATTGTTCATTGGGGTAAAAGTTCATTTTACAGCTGTGCAGGATTCTGATTAGACCGTTTTTATGAATCTATGTTCAGTTCTGGGCATCACATCTCATGAAGGTTAATTAATAGTGGAAGGGTAATGGAATTTCTCCAGAATGAGACAGAGATTAAAGGGTGTCTATTATAAGAATAGATTGCAATGAATAGGCTCACATTCTTTCAAATATGGAAGATTAAGGGGTGATCTAATTGAGCTGTTTAACACCTTGAGAAATAGGAAAAGGAGTAGGCTGTTCGACCTCTCAAGCTCCATCATTTATAGGATCATAGCTGATCCAACATTCCTCATATCCATTTTCCTGCATTTTCCTTGTAACCCTTGATATCCCTACTGATCAAGAATCTATCTATCTCAGCATTTAGTTGAAACAAGGACTCTGCCACCACAGTTATCTGTGGCAAGGAGTTCCAAAGATCCTCAACTCTCTGACAGAAGAAATTCCATTTCACCTTTAGTTAATTAGCACCCCCTTATTCTGAAACAATGCCCTCTAGTCCGAGACTCTCGCATGAGCGGAAACATCCTTTTAGTATTCGCTCTGCCAATCCCATTAAAAATCCTATGTGTCTCAATGAGGTCACTTCTCATTCTTCTAAATTCCAGAGAGTAAAGTCCCAACCTATTTAGCCTTTACTCATAAGACAATCCCTTCATGCGGGGGATTATCTTAAGATGCTGAGTTATTTAAAATGGTCCCATGATTTGCAAGTGTGGGACAGAGCCTTAAAATTAGACTGGCTGTTCAGAGACGATAACAGAAAGTACATCATCACACACAGTTTCTAGTTTAGGGTTGTAATATTCAGCTATTTGAAACCCAGTTTTGGTGCTATGAATACTGGTTAAGATTTCAAAAAAGCAATGGAGGTATGTGTGCACAATTCCAATGTGAAATACCCTGGACACCATTTTGATAAGGGTACTAATGTGCACGTACCATAGCTCTCAGTCCATGTTAATAACATCCAAAGACATTCCCATATATTGTATACCACATTTTTTGTGATAGTCTCAAATAATTAACCAAATACTTACATGATTAGTTCATATTTGTCAAGTGTTCCATCCATAATGAAAGATTCTAGTAACTTGCCCCCAAAAAAAATTAGACTGATGGGTCTATAGTTTCTGGGTGTTTTTCGTCTCCCTACCTTTGCTAATTGTAAATTGACATTGGCAATTGATTAATCCAAAAAGAAACACCAAACTGCCTGATGTATTATCCAAAATCATCTCGCGTCATAAAGCTGCCAATCTGTTAATCTATGTTCCACCAACATTTTTTTAGTAAACTAGTTTAACAAAGGGCTTTTATAGGAAGGTCTTGATTTATTTTTCTCTCATTTTGTAGGCAAGTACTATTTGATCGTGACATCTGCAACCTGTTTGCTTGCAGAACAAAACCACACCTTGTTATGGGGCTCTATTTTCATACCCTTTTCTGAGGGTTTCAGTTTGACAGAAGAGGGAGGCAAATATAAGACAAAACCAAGAGTTATTTTGGGCACTTTTCTTACCTTGCATCTCTACTGACAAGATGGCAGGTCCATGCTGAGATAGTACATTTTTAAAAATAAAATCTACAGCAATTAAATCATCCACTGCTACTTTTCAGGCTACACAAGGTGGAATCATTTTCCTTGGTTTTTTATTTTGACTTTGAAAACACTGGAGATGAGGGAAATATTGCCAAAACATTGTTCCCACTTGATCCACTACTTTTCCATGTACAAATTAAATTGGACATAATCCATGTGAATGTTAGATCACTCATATTTCTCCTTCTCCATATAGTGCACAATTAAAAAGCAACAGTAATTATGGATTCACATGAGCCCCTGCTGACCTCAATTTTAAACTTCATGCTTTTAAACACTTTGAGATAAAATCAGATCCTAACTATAAAGATCAAAGTATGTCGAGAATGCAAATTTTGTTACGTCCCTTAAAATGATATTCTTCCTCTCTACTGTTGTTGGTTATTAGAATTAACACTTCAATGCAAATCTTTAAAAATGTTTAACTTTCCTACATCTCATTACTCACACCTAATCCCTTTTACCATCTGTCTGGCATTTCTGTGCAAACCTCTCTTTCCTCCCTACACATAGTCCCTCTTTCATGCCACTTCTTTACAGAAAACCCACCAAAGTGCCCTTCAGGTACAGCAGAAGGCTGAGACCATGCTACAAGCTGGCCACTATGACTCAGATGCCATCAGAGAATGTGCTGAGAAAGTAGCACTTCACTGGCAACAGCTAATGCTGAAGATGGAGGACAGACTCAAACTGGTTAACGCATCTGTGGCTTTCTATAAGACATCTGAACAGGTAGAAAATTCAAGCATGCATTTTATCTAGACATTATACATAGGTATTTAAAGTGCTAAAGCTGAAATTCTGAATTATAACAGCAAAAACATTAATTTTTTTCACTAATTTATTGACAAATGCTGCATTATAATGAGTTTCCACTTGATTGTGTCTTGTACTTTGTGTTCACAAATTTACTTAAGTCATATTTGACAGATGAGCTTTGGTTTATAAATTCCATGCACTATGGATATAATTTCAGAGTATAACTGAGATAATTAGTCACTTAGCAACAAAATGAGGCAGAGATATTTATGCCAGCTTCCAGTGTCAACTCTCCTGAACTCTTGGCTGCATTTTGTGAAGAGTTGCAATCCATCCACCAGGTCCTGACAGACATATGTCTTCTCCAGGATAATAGGAGATCTGTTCTTCCACTAGAAATAATACTTCGGTATTTTTCATTGACTTGAACTGGAAAGCATCTCTTATAAGAAAAAGCACCTCTTCTGGTACAGCTCTCCCCTTAGCATTACGCTGAAATATTAATCTAGGTTATGTGCTGTTGGATTGTGATCCTTGATCCTGGGACTTAGAGGTGACAGTGTTATTATTGAGTCAAGGCCAATATGGTGGTCCATGACTGTATAATTGCTTAATCTTGGAAGCTGTGTGTGTTGAGTTGTCCACTCTGATGTTTGTTCCCTGTTATCAGGTGTGCAGTGTCCTTGAGAGTCTGGAACAAGAGTACAGAAGGGATGAAGACTGGTGTAGAGGCCAAGATAAATTGGGGCCAAATGCTGACACTGACCATGTGACACCATTAATAAGCAAGCATTTGGAACAAAAAGAAGCCTTTCTTAAGGTAATTTATCTTTCCCAGTCTGCTTAAAAAGTTATGGTCTGAATTTCCTGAGGGCCTGCTCTTCCAACACATGTCCCGGATTGGAACTCAGTACCGCCTAGTTCCAGACCTGAGCCTCTAACATGCCAAGCTGACTGCTGGAGGCTGCATCAAAAGTGTGACCCCAAATTTGCTGGCATCAAGCCATTCCATTGGCAGGGAGTTGGGGTCATGAAGACATGCTGTCTCTTATTTGAATTTTTACTCCTTACAAAGAAGACTTCAAGTACAGGTTTTTCTGCTATAATGCGCGTTTCATCAACATGAATTCACTGTAATGCAATTTTCAAATTGGGGACACTGTTTCTAAAGCGCAAATGTTTACATCACCAACACTTTAAGCATTGTTTCTATAATGTGGGGTTGCACAAGAACACAACCATTGCATTGTAGAAGAATTACCTGTGTTTAAAATATAATCCCCTCCAGAAAGTTTCTGTTGGAAACTTCTGGGACCCTTCCTGAAGCCTCATTGGATCACATGCTAGCTCCCGGAAAAATCTCAATATACCTGAGCTCAACCTGAAGTTTTATTGCAGTGCTCACTCTGCCTGTGGCATGCTCTCTCTGACATTCTCCACTCCCAACAGAATTCAGGCTTTCCACATACTTTGTCTTCAAGAATTTCAAGCCCTTTTTAAAGCACTCAAGTGGCCACAGTAGAAGTAATGTGCTTTAAGTTCTGTCCAAACAAAATAAAGTCCTCATCAGAAGTGGACTAAACAGTGCATAAAATATTTGGCAATTGTTCCATTGATTCTATTAAAGGCACTGCCACTTTATTTTCTTGAGAAGACTTTAAAATAAAGTAAGTCCCTGTACTTCAGAACCCTGCCATCTGCCTCTACTGTTAAAACTACTGTAAGGGTGTGACATTTTCCAATTTCCCCTCTTAACCAACCTGTAATCTCCCTGAATTAAATGGTCATCTACTGATTGTTTTGTTTTTTTGATCAGTGCTTTAACTTACTTAGAAGTAAATGTTACAAAAAATGTGCAATATGGACCATTTAGTCCATTCTGGGTTTTATGATCCACATGAATCTTATTCCACTGCCCTTTGTCTAACTCAAGCACTATAGCCTTTTAATTCTTTCTCCCTCAGGTGTTTATCTAATCTCCCCTTAAATGCACCTCTGCTACTTACCTCATCTACTCCTTGTGGTCATGAGATTCGTATTCTAATCACACTTAGTCTATCAATGTTAAGAGGTTTTGTCCTGAATTCCCTATTGGATTCATTAGTGAATATTGTATGTTTAAGTCCTCTAATTCTGCTTTTCCACGCAACTGGAAACATTTTCACTGCACTTATCATTTGAACATGAAAGGATTAATAAGACAATTAATTATTTTAATGATATTGCTCATTAATAAAATATGCTTCAGTTTGGATTCTGATTCCCTTTATGGCTAAATAATGCGATGGTTTAAAAGCACATTATAAATTTATTGATTTGGGATGCTAATGCACTGATGGCTGATGAGCTTTCCTGCTATCAGTACAGCCTTGGAAAATTACTCCTTTAATGTTCAGAACCCTGCAACGCAACATTGCAATTAATTAAACTCAGCAATTATTGTCTTTAAATGCTTCCAGTTGAATAACTGACAAATAAACAACTACTAATTGTTTAATTATTACCTTAATTTTCTTTCTATTTTGTTGATATATAAAAACCTTGGACAAAGCAGTACTGAACATTTGTTCCTCCTCTAACTCCTTTGATGCATTTCCAGCATCCAGTTTCAATAAGCTTCAACTCTTCTTCAGGTTCCCTCTTTCGCCAAAGGATGAATGTAACATTGTGATAGTTGCTTCCAATGTAAGCGATCAGATTGCATTGCTAACTTTTATTTAATCATTCATTGATGTGGGCATCATCAGTTAGGCCAGAATTTATTAGCCATCCCTAATCGTCTGGAAGCCAGTTAAAAGTTAACCACAATGCTGTGGGTCTGGAGTCACATGTAGGCTAAACCAGATAAGGTTGACAGATTTCCTTGCCTAAAGATAATTGCTGGGTTTTCATGACAATTGACAATGGTCACATAGTCTCCATTTAGACAGAGAGGTTGAGGGAAAGCATTAGGACCTAGACTGTGGAATACTCCACCATTCTAGGTCATAACTGATCATCACTTCAATGCCATTTTTCTGCTCTATCTTCTTATTTCTTAATGTCGTTAGTCTCTAGAAACCTATTGATTTCTGTCTTGAACTATTCAATAACTGAGCTTGGGGATAGAAAATTTCACCCTCCGAGTGAAGAAACACCTCCTCATCTTCTGTTGCATCAAAGTAGAAGCCCACCATTGGATAGTGAAGAAAATAAATGTAAAATACCTCTCCTCCGAAAATTCCTTTTGCTTGAAGTCTCCATTCAGTTTGCAAACTACACAGAGACTCCTGTATTTTTGGAGCTACACTGCTTGAAGTAGTTTGAACTATTTACCTAATTAACCAATTAGACATTCTCTAGTAAAGCTTGTATACACTGTGTAAAGCTGGAAAAAACTTGCTCCACCTTTTACCTAACCTTAATTCTTGGCCCAGTTTAAAAAAAATACATACTAGTGACAAATTTTATAAAGATATTGACAGTTAATAACTCACCATGCCCAAACTGACTGTTTGAAATCTCCATTCCCTTACAATGTTTTATTACATTAAAGGGTTGTATAAGTACCAACTGTCGTTATTTCACCCAAAGCAGATTTGTAAGTTTGCTGGGCATCTGTCACAAGGGCTGTGCGGAAAATTTTGAATAATGTTTTGGTTTGGGCTTCCAATTCAGTCAGTGTGCTGCCCAGTGTTCTTTGGTCACTGGTGGGCAGCACACCAAACTGGGGAGTGGAATATCCCAGGACTCTGTGGGCGAACCAAATGGAAAATTAACACTAAAATGTTGTGGTATGGCGAGGTGGTGTTGTGTGGAATTGGTTAATGAAAGAGGAGGATGGATTGAAACCTGCTCACTTACAGGTTGTAATGTATTTGTGGGTTCAGGATGGATGTTTCCTCAAAATTGCCTCCCCAATCTGTTTCAGAGTGTCATGAGATTCGTATTCTTTAAGCATCTATCCATTTTTTAATGGTCCCTTGTTAGACTGCCCATTGCCTGGTCCGAATGAGCATAGCATTTGTGATACAAGATCCTGCCATTTTGATTTGAAAATTGCTGATGGTTTCTGACAGCTGGCTTAGACTGTGACTTGCATTTGGAACTGGTCTCCTGCCTGCTTCAGATTGCAGTGACGGACACCCATTTAAAGGTTCTCCTGAGCATGGCATCAGATGGGAAGGGCAGCCACTATTTCCTTGCTTTGTAAATCACTCCTTCTGTGTTTATGTATGGAAAGCACGAATGAAGAGGAGTTGGTGTGATCAGTTTGAAGAGCACATGGATTCTGATGAGCTTATTGTTTGTGTTCACAGGCCTGCACTCTGGCGCGTAGGAATGCTGAGGTATTTTTGAAGTACATTCATAGGAACAATGTGAGTATGCCTGGTGTGGCTGCTCATACAAGAGGCCCTGAACAGCAAGTAAAAGGTGGGTTTGGCGCAAGAAAAGTTGCACCATTGGGATATCATCCACTGTTGTTACTCAGAAAATTAACTATATTCATTTTTGTCCAGCAACTTGTTAGTTCAAGTAATAATAACATTTTGTAAGTTTAGATTGCTGCTCAACAGTTAGAATCTGTTTTTTTTTTGTTATTGTTGTTAATTTTATCTTTTTCATACTAGTTTTTATTGCATGTAATCCAAATAAAACTTCTATTGTTTAAATCTCCCTGATTGAATGTTGTCATCCAGGAGGGTATATTTGAATGAATTTTCATTGGTTTACCTTCCAGCACTTTACTTTTACATAAACATTTTGAGTTTAACCCAATCACATATTTGTCTTTTAACTCTGAGCTTCCTGATGTTGACAGTTCATCTTTAACTGCAGTGCAATTGAATCTTATTTCATCATTCTGAGCGAATGAAAACATTTAGTAGAAATTAATATTGGAAAAATAGCCCCACATGCTGTCAGAATTCAAGGAAGTGATGGTGTCATTTTGATTTGCAGCTATTCTGAGTGAGCTGCTTCAGAGAGAGAACAGAGTTCTTCATTTCTGGACAATGAAAAAGAGAAGACTAGACCAATGTCAGCAGTATGTGGTGTTTGAACGAAGTGCTAAACAGGTAGGTGTTACCTACAATCCTTTGTTGATTATTAACTTGAAGCCTTGGTAAGTTTTTTTGCATTCTTTGAAGTGCGTGCATATTTCTGTTTCAAAGAAAGCAAAGCTGTGATGAACATATAATCTTTCAAGGGAGCTCCTATCAATAATACTACCGAAGGGTTTTGGATAGAAATCATGACGAGGAATGCAAAGTTTTAATACATATTCTCTCAGTGTGCATCAGGAATAGCACAGTAAAAACAACACTGTAAGCTTTCGTACTTTGTTTTCATTTCTTTCTCCAAAGGTTTGATTACCAGCTCTGGGGAAGAGGCAAAGACTTGCTATAATAAATTGCAGTTTAATACAATATTTTACATATGGAGCTGTGTCCTCTGTGATTTCTTTTTTTTAGTGTGAAGCTCGAGTTTTATCTTATGATGTAATGATAATGGGAGGAGGACTAAAACAAACAGATGCCACTGAATTTGAGGAAATAATTTTGCCATTTTAGGTGGAACATTTACCTTATTGTTAATCCCTGTACACACAACAGGCTTTGGACTGGATCCAAGAAACAGGCGAATATTACCTCTCCACCCATACCTCTGCTGGGGAAACTACTGAAGAAACTCAGGATCTTATGAAAGAATATGGTGAATTCAGGATTTCTGCCCAGGTAAAATGAAATAGGTTCCCTTGAGTAATTTGTAACTTATCAATGTCTTTGATGCAGATATTCCAGAATGGCTTTAAATCTGTGTCAGAGTGAGAGCTGATACACCTTTTGCCCAGTGCCATCAATATTTCTGTTCAGGGAGAAAGAATACATTTGGTTGTTGAAATGTAATTTTTCTCATTGATGTGTACATTTAAAAAGTCTGATTTTTAAAAAAAAAAAATTCCAAACTGATATAGACAACAGATATTTGCAATTATCCGTATATACTATCTCTGATGCTTTTTCAAATTCAGTTGACACAGTCATGCCACAAAGGATGTTTTAGAATGTGTTTAACACCAGAAAATGAGTATCTACTGTAATAAAATTACAACTTGTACTGATTAAAGGGATCTTATTATAAGTATAATCTTACAGATCATATGTTAGGAATACCAACATATGGTACATGCAGGAACTCCACACTGAAAATCTGTTTCATTCTTTTTTAGTCTGTGTACTAAAGTACTTCTGTCCTCAATTGTTTAACTTGTTGGATTATTCATTCTGTTATCTTTGTGATAAAGATTAAAAGATAAATTGTAACATAAATATTTGGTAAAGATTATGTTTACCATTCGTGGACTATACTCTCTTCAAATTTCTGTTGTTAATTTGAGTGTTTTTTTTGACATCCCTCGTCTCCATATTTTTATATATTGTGATATAGTGGAAACTTCTAAAGTTCTCAATTCAACGTGTACACAGTTCATGAGATAATGCTTATCCTGCTATTATTTTTAAAGTTAAGTGTTCATTTCTAGCTTTGAATGAATCAGAAATGAGTTTTCTCATGTCCCTTTAATTTGCACTTCAACCTCAGAAGGGTAAACAAGTTGAACAAACTCAAAAATTAATTTCTGCTTTTACATTATCCATGGATGAAGCCTCTAATTAGCGTAAGAATTCAAAATTATTAGTTGAGTATTTTCTTGCACAACATTTGTCTTTTGGAGTGGGCATGATGGGAGAGAGCAGTCAGTCTTTTCACTCCTTTACAGTTGTTTCTTAGTGGCATAATATATTTATCGATTGGTTTCATATAACACTGGTGTTAGTTTAATCCATTCTTTAATGTCGTTGTTACATGAGGGCTACAATGAGTTCAGTTAGTCAGAGATCTAGCATTTGTGTGCTTTGGATTGAGGCTTTGATGTAAAGGTAGTAAAATGTATGAAGCAATGGCAAATAAATGGGATTTAAGCTTGATATGATCTAAAAGAATGGACTTTTGCTTCACGGTATACTAATAGTTGCAGTTATTTTTCACTCCTTCTGTAAAATCTCCTTCCTTTTCTGAATGAGATGTATGTGTGTGTGTTTGTGTGCTGGGGAGAGAGAGAGAAAGAGAAGCAGAAACAAACTTATTTATTTTAGCCATTAGCTTTAGACAGTATTCATTTTTTTATCTCTCCACCCCCCAAGGCTCCCAGCCTCATTCCTGATGAAGGGCTCCGGCCCAAAATGTCAATTTTCCTGTTCCTTGGATGCTACCTGACTTGCTGTGCTTTTCCAGCAACACACTGATCTCCAGCATCTGCAAATATCACTGTCTCCTAGTATTCATTTAGTACCCATGGTACCTTTTATTTCACCTCTCCTCCTTTACAATGTCTCTTAAAACCTACTAAATCTTCAATAAAACTTTGGTCACCTGTTCGGTGGGTTTATCTTGGTGCCTCCTCTGAATGACCTCATCTTGTCCATGACCAAAGTGAAGCATGATCATTAAGCACCAACTGTGCCTTACCAATGTAATCTGCTGCTCTTCACCTCACTAACCAAATATTGGACTGTTTGGTGCCCATCTTATGCAAGCATGTATCAGGATAGGTGAAGGGCTTGCCACTGCTGAGACCATCTGGTGTTCACATTGTTGGCATCGTATTTAAAGCTCAGTGGCACACCACCTCAAACGCTGCCAGCCCTTCATCCTGAGGACCTTAAACCATTATCCCCAAAGAATTGGCCCAGAAAGGTAGGTTAACTGCTGTTTGCTGACAGGGACCTGGAGTTTCTGGGGGATAGAATGATGAAGAGGATGAGAGTGCTGTGATCTTGATGACTGGCAAAAGGAGATTATGCCAGAAATAAAATAGTGGCCTGGGTCAGTGCAGCATCCTGGGTGAAATGCAGTGCCCAGGAGTGCAGGCAGTAATTTAATGATCTTCAGTACTCCATGAGGGTAAGTGTCGAAATCTTCTCTCTGCTATTTCACATTCACAGGGCCACCCATGGTCCTTTTACTAATGCTCATGGAATACAGTTTTCAGTATTGCATCATGTCCGCTCAATAGTTTCACCCACCCCATCCTACAAAACTACCAGACCTACCTGCCCTCTGCACTTACTCCCTACTCACTGGGAACACCTTCCCATCTCTCCTGCTCAGACATCACTAACAATTGCTCTTTCAACCACTTTAATCATACTCAATCACTGCCTTTGTCTAGTTGGATAAAAACGACTGACCTCTGGGCTGAGAAGGCCAAGACCAACAGCAGGAGGAGGAAAGGTGTTGGACATAAGGCTCCTCACGCAATACAGGTCATTCTGTTACAATGCGTGTTTCGTCAACGCGAATTCACTGGAATGCGATTGATGAATTGGGGACACTCATTCTACAGCGCAGTCTTTTAAAACATGTGTGGGCTGTAGTGCGATTACAACGCTAACACTTGTAAGTGCTCACGGATTTTCTATAACGCGGGGTTACACAAGAAGGCAACCATTGCATTATAGAAGCACTGACTGTAAAGGAAAAAGATCTTGGATTGTGCACGACCACACTCTTTGCAAATGGGGAGATCTCCATGCGCAACTGACCCAATATCCTTCATTGTGCTGCACGCTCACCCATTATCACCAATACCAGCTCATTCTTAACCTGCACCAGCTTTTATCTCTCTTACACAATTAGTAACTTTTCTTCTCACCTGCACTGACTAAAGGCACCCAGCAAATCTTGGTGAAGAAGAGGTCAGCACCAGTTCCTTTCAGCTTCACCTTCAGCTCTGAGGAGGAAGCCAATGAAGCCTTAGGGAATATTTTTAAACACTCCCATGAGTGCCTTTTCTGAGTCTTTACGTCGCTCGCCAATGATGTCTATCCTCTAGCATTACTATGGGCCAGGGTCCGGGTCGTACTGATGTTAACTAGGGCGAGGTGTGATTGTACCATCAGTCCAGTGCTTGTACTGATTTTGTTAAATTAATGGACCTGCACCCTTAATTTTTTTTCTTGGCCTGGTCATTGTCTCCAGCTGGAGCTGGTCTGCAGCATTTATTCCTCATTTGCTCACTTATCACTGAAGAGTTGTAGTAATTCAAGTGTAAATGATAAGGTAAGTCTGGTTATCTGTAGGTAGATATTTGGAACTTTTCGATACTGAGGAAGTTCATGAGGCTATTATTGAGACCCAGTCCCTTGCCTTGAGCGGCCATTACCAAGCCAAAGAACTTCGGCTCAGAGCCTCCCATCAATCCCATTATCTCGGTGGTTGTATTTCAGCCTTTTCTCTTCCCCTACCCTTTCCAAAGCTTTGTTGTAATTTTCGTAACACACTGTAACATCAACTACCGTGATCTTCTGATCCTTCTTAAATATGAGGTCGGGTTTCCATAGTGGGCTGTCCTTTGCAACCAGTCATGGCTCAATGCATGTTGTCCAGCCATACCTACAGACGTACTTTTGCGACTGGTACACAATCTTATTATGGCGTTTAATTCTTGAGTTCTTAACAAATAAGCAACAGCCTGAGATGTGTGAAAGGGTCTCACTTACAGCATCACACCTTTTGCATGTTTTGTTTATGTTCGGTCTTCCCCTTGATAGGGCAGATCTTGTTGGATACAGATCACTTCTTAAGAGCAGGCTGTTTATGAGCTATGAGGATTTCATTTGAAATGTTGGTTTAATCCACGAGTTTGAGATTTTGTCATCTCTGTAGATTGAATGCCCACTCCTTCGCATTCAAGCATTCGCCACTTTTTGAATTCCCAATCTGACCATGCTGCATACCTATTTGCTGGTTTCTGTCACTGGTGTCTGCCTCATGAAGTGCTAGCATAATTGCCTGGTTGAGGCTTATCAGGTCCATGTCACTTTCAGTATGACTTTGGGTGTCTGGCAGGAAGGTTTCTATTTCCTTGAGAGCTTTGAGCTTTTGCAGTCCTTCAATGGTGTCTCTGTTGCCTTCACCTGAATGCAGAAAGGAGGCCCGTATGACCACATCCTTAGACATCTCCAGTACCTCACATTTGTGGATGATTGCCAAATAGAATCTGCACTTCCAGTTTTGGGATGCCCATCCTGCCGTTCCTGTTGTTGGAATTCAGGATTCCATTGTTGATCTGAGGCGGAAGATGTGGCACTGCGTATTATCTGAACCAGTCTTGTAAGCATATTCAGAGACACTTCGGAAAGGATCAAGTGAAGATACAGTCTGGGGATGACATGAGTTTTCAAGATTTCAAGGCGTTGTTTTGGTCAGAGAGATGCTGCCTGCAATCCACTTACCCACATCTTAAGCTTCTCCTTCCACTGTCCTTCTGACACACCTGCCCATGGGTTGATACGGGCACTCAGGTATTTCTCAGTTTCTCCCGGGGATATATAGGAAATAAGGTCATCATGAAGCTTCCAATTGTCGAAATGATTGTATAGGAAGGTCTTCCTCTTAAATGTAAAGTCTAAGCCTTTTGTCTATGAAATGTTGATATTGAGGCCTGTAAGGTGACAATATGATTGGAGCAGTTTTAGATTCCTTCCCATACTGGTATGAGAGTCACTCAGAAGGGCTCTGCCGTCCGCGAAGGCCAAAGCCGAGCAGTTGGATTCTTCTGCCTCCCAGGGGCATAGCAACTCCTGAGCTGGCTTTTTCCAGACAGCATATCAATGGATCCAGAGCAATGTTAAATAATATGGGTGAGAGTGGGTCACCCTCTTTTATACCCCTCTCAATGGCTTTGGTGTGGTATAAGTTCTGTTCCCTTCAACCACTATTGTGTTGCCAGTGTACAGGTCCTTGATCAGGTTCACAAAGGCTTTTGGGAGCTGTGTTCTTTGCAGGGTGTCTGGGTTGTTCCTCACACCCACAAGATCTTCAGCTTGTTTCAATTGGTTGCCTATGTCCTTATGCTTAGGGATCGAAGCTGGTGGTCTATAATGAGATCTTTGGTGCAGGTTTGATTCCTCTGAATTATTGAGAGCATTCGATGTCTCAGATTTGTGTGAATCCTCTGCTATTTTCACATCATTCGGGATTTGGACCTCTGCCGGGGTGTTTCCAAGGTTTCTGCATTTATCAGAGATTTGCTTTGGTGTTTTTGTTTTGAGGATGCTAGTTATCTCCTTATTAATGAATTTGCATCCTACAAATTTCTTGTCTAGTTTTCTCAGGAGTGATACTTCATCTGGAGACCATATGCAATCACTTCTTCCGGTTTACCTTTGACCTTGAGTGCTGCTTTGATGCGATTTTCATTACAAAGAATGGGATGTCGATGCCCTCTCATGTTGGCCAAGTCCAGCTTGGGTTGTGAACTGTTGGTCACATGCGCTGCATGGAAAGTTTCCTGCTGAAGGGGGTTTCTTACCCTTGCATCTAGTGTAATGGCAGGAGATTGCATGATACTCTCCTGCTCTCTCTCAGCGTGAACATTTTGTTTGAATGTTCTTTATTTGATGTACTTCGTCATATGGATCTCAATTAGGTTCACCGTCCAGAAGAGAGCATCGCATTTAGTGCAGAGCAACCCATTGACAGAGTAATGGATCACAACCTCTCAGACAGATGTTCTGTCATATGCTGGTTTCATAACGACTCCTTCCATAAATGTATGATGAATTCTCTCTTCCCTTTTTCAGGATCTGATAATTCTTATTGTAGAAGGTTTGAGTAGTAATGCTTATATTGTCCGGTGGGTGGGCCGCCCACATGATCTCTTCGACAACATTATCAGTGACATCCGCTACTGGGTTAATACGTTCTTTGGGTAGAACAATCGAATTCAGCTCTAAGTAGGGCAAGAGGTATTGTCTCAAGATCATTGTCTCCATTTGAGTTGAGACTGATCTTGTTGCTGGTTCAAGAGAGCAGGCGTATTTGCAACTTAACAATTTAACACAGCTCGCAGTTGTGGACGAGGCTGTGGGGAGGTTGTTTATTCAGGATGCTTCCCAACTGGACTGCTCCATCAAATATGGAAAACTCATGCGGGTGATATTGGAGTATCAGGTCTGTGCATACCATGGCTGTCTCGTAATTTTTCTCAGTCGTTTAGTCACTCAGCAGCCAAGGCTACTGAGCTTACCAGCAGGGCCAACGAGGAGGCACGACAAAACTATGACAGCAAAAATATGTCAAAACATCATAGTTACTCCTGCCAAGACTTTTGCCTACTTCGTCCACCAGCTCAGACTGTTTCACCTCTGGTGTGTTAGCTATCTAATGTAGATTCAGGACACATTCTGGGATGAGCACATCACTGCCATGACTCTGCTGCTGGTCAAGGAACAAACGCTCCAGGCCTCTGGAACTCTTGAGGATTGCCGGAGTTCAGGTACCAGGCACATGACAATCCCATGGTCCTAGCCATGATGACTGGTCAAATGCATAGTGTCAGAGAAAGCAGACTGGCGACAAGCCACTCACAAAACAACATGAATACAAGGAGTCACACCCGGAACTCAGGGAAAGCTAACAATGGCAAAGAATCCCACTGCTCAGGCTGCTTGACTCTCATTGCCACAGAGGAAGGATATGGTTAGCTGGGATCTGGAGAAAATGACTATAATAATATCTTGGGGGCATTTTGTGGGTTGATGATTTCAGATGCCATCCCAGTCACCATGGGATGAGCAGCTGCAGCTCTTGGGGTGGCCTTGCCACCGAATCCTACTGAGTGCAAGTCCATCTCTGACAGATGATACAGTTGAGTGCTGATGGTCCAGAGCATTCTTAATCTGAACCTGCACTGTGGGAAGGAAGTTTTATTTCCTTAATGGTACTTCTAAGCCTTCACATCAAGCACAACAAAGCCAAGTGTTATGTGTCATGTGGCAGAGCAGCTTCATAAGTAGACAATAGACAATAGGTGCAGGAATAGGCCATTCTGCCCTTCGAGCCAGCACCACCATTCATTATGATCATGGCTGATCATCCTCAATCAGTATCCTGTTCCTGCCTTATCCCCATAACTCTTGATTCCACTATCCTTAAGAGCTCTATCCAACTCTTTCTTGAATGTATCCAGAGACTTGGCCTCCACAGTCTTCTGGGGCAGAGCATTCCATACACCCACCTTGATAAGGAGGTCTGAACTATGTAATCTTGTACAATTGTATGTTTCACAACCACGGCAGTCATACTATATTGGCGGAGTCAAATTCTGGAAGTAAGCCACCTCAATACCTCTCTCTCTCTCCTTGTCAGTACCTCTGTCTCCCACAGAAGACACCCTTGAACATTACAGGCCATGTGTTTGCACATTTACAGTTCAGTGTGCAAATGTGGCAACTCTGAAGCATTGTTTTCCAATGATAGCTATAGAATGTGTTTCAGAAATGCCGAGCCCAATAATGCTTTAAGTGACTTTGTTTGATCACATTTGTTTAACTGCCATGACAAAGAAGCACTAGCATAGACAGTGTAATGGTCATGATTGTTTGAGGTCATAATTTGTAATTTTCCTTCTTGAACAATGCATAATTTGTCAATGGATGGGTAGTTTTACTGAATCAGTGGACGCATGACTTATGTAATTGCTTCGGGAAGACCTCAAATTCAGAGAATTTACTCCTCCACAAAGAACAAAACAATAACTTACTCCACCTTCTTCACACACTGTGGCTTATTTTTGAGCAGTTGACTTTGGATCAAAGATGGCAAAGATTCTGCTTTGAGTCCTTGAGCGTGACCTGTAGACTTCTACTGCAATGCAGGATGATCTCCCTTTCTTCATGTTCTCTCTGTGTTACTGTCCCAGTGTCTCTGATGACCTTTCATCCTCCCTCTGTTTCTGTTCAGCCACTTTATAAAACTATTTCTGACTCAAATTTATCTGAGAGCACATTGCTTTGTGGATTTCAGTGCTCTTGTTGGTTATGAACTCCCCTCATGTAAAGGCCAGACTACTCACAATTGTGAGCCCTTTCCCCTCAAACAAACACGCACACAAGCTATCATCTATTCCTATACTCTGAGGTCCCATCCTTCTATCTTGAACTGTTCCTTTTCACTGCATTCATCCTCTCAGCAATCCAGTCTAATGTGCAGTCAACTCAACCAAACTTGAATAAAAAAGAACAAAAACAGAAGTTGCTGGTAAAGCTCAGCAGGTCTGGCAACATCTGTGAAGAGAAATCAAATTTAATGTTTCTGGTCCGGTGATCCTTCCGCAAAGGGTCCAAAGAGAGAGAGGAACAGTTGGACAGACAAAAGAGTCGGTAACGATGTGGCTGGGAGGGTGAATAGCTGTTAATGGAGACTGTTAGTGGCTCGCAATAGGTAGTGTGTCATGTCATGTGATAACAAGGCCTAGTGTGTGTGGTAGGGGCTAGGACATGGGCGAGTTCAAGTCCTAAAATTATTGAACTCGATATTGAGTCTGGAGGTCTGCAGAGTCCCCAAGTGGAAAATTAGGTGTTGTTCTTCCAGCTTGTGCTGAGCTTCGCTGGAGCACTGCAGCAACCCCGAGACAGAGAATAGGGTGGTGTATTAAAGTGATGGGCAACTGGAAGCTCATGGTTTTTTTAATGGGCAGAATGTAGATGTTGTGCGAAGCGGTCACCCAGTCTATGCTTTGTTTCCCCAATGTAGAGGAGACCACATTGTGAGAAGTGCAGGTAAAGTGCTGCTTTAACTGGAAGATATGTTTGGGCCCTTGGATACTGAGGAGGATTGAGGTAAATGGGCAGGTGTTACACCTTCAGGAGTTGCAGGGCAAGGTGTCATGGGGCTGTGGGGGTGGTGTTGGGATGAAGGAAGACTGGACCAGGATGTCCTGGAGGGAACGTCACTGTGGAAGGCAGACAAGGGAGGGGAGGGGCATCTGTGTCTGATAGTGGCATATTGTTGGAGGTGATAAAAATGGCAGCTGTTGATTTTCTGAATCTGGATGCTGGTGGGTCGGTCAGTAAGGACAAGAGGAACCTGATCACTGTTGTGGGAAGGAAGTGACGGGGTCAGGGCGGAAGTGCAGGAGATGGGACAGAACCGGTTGAGGGCCCTGTCGACAATGGTGAAGGGTAATCCTCAGTTGAGGAAGAAGGTGGGCATTTTGGAGGCTCCCTTGTCAAAGTTGGCCCTATCAGAACATGTGCGATGGAGACAGAGGAACTGGGAGAATGGAATAGAGTCTTTACAGGAAACAGGGTGTGAGGAAGTATAATCCATGTAGCTGTGAGAGTCAGTGGGTTTATATTGGATATTAGTGGTCAGTCTATCCCCAGAAATGGAAACGGACTCGTCAAGGAAGGGAAGGGTCCAGTCAGAGTTAGACCAGGTGAAAATGAGTGCAGGGTGGAAATTGAAAGTGAAATTGATGAACTTTTCCAATTCTGGATCAGAAAGGGAATGATGATATCATTGATATATCAGAGAAAGAGTTGTGGTTGGGGGATAGAATAGGACTGGAACAAAGACTGTTCCAAATACCCCATGAAGAGATAGGCATAACAGGGGCCCATGTGAGCACCCATGGCCACCCCTCTGACCTGAAGAATGTGCAAGGAATTAAAAGAGAAGTTGTTGAGGGTAAGGGTGAGCTCGGCCAAGCAGTGGAGGGTGGTGGTGCGTCGGGACAGTTCAGGCCTTTGCTTCAGGAAGAAGCGGAGAGCCCTGACACCATCCTGGTGGGGAATGGATGTGTAAAGGGATTACATGTTCATGGTAAAGAGGGGGCAGCTGGAGTTTGCAAACTGGAAATTTTGAAATTGGCATTAAGTGTCAAAGGAATCACGGATGTACATGGGTAGGGAATTACTCACTTTCTTCAGCACTCCATGACTGTCCCTGATGAGCCCTTGACCAATAATGCCCAAAGCTGGAAATGTGTTGCTGGAAAAGCGCAGCAGGTCAGGCAGCATCCAGGGAACAGGAGAATCGACGTTTCGGGCATAAGCCCTTCTTCAGCCATTCCTGAAGAAGGGCTTATGCCCGAAACGTCGATTCTCCTGTTCCCTGGATGCTGCCTGACCTGCTGCGCTTTTCCAGCAACACATTTCCAGCTCTGATCTCCAGCATCTGCAGACCTCACTTTCTCCTCAATAATGCCCAAACCCCTATGAAATGGCCCACCTCATCAAACTGACTTGTGAGGATCATTTTTGATGTCTCCACAGCTCCCAAACTGTTTGCATTTTACAATGTTGCCCAATTCCTTGACAACATGAACAATGATCCCCAAACTCTGTCAGGACAAAGTGCCTGATGACTGTGGCCAACCCCTGAAGTGGAATCCGATGTGCCCCTTGATTTACAATGACAATTGACCATAGCCTCCCTTTGACCCACAAGGGACTGCTGCCCTTAGACTTTAGACATGGACTGATGGACCTGCCTTTCCCTGAACACTAAAAAGCAATACAAGCCCAGAAGTTGGCTGCCTGCAGTTAAGCACTAAACAGCCCTCCGACCGCACCAACACTCTGACCACACTCCCCTGACCCAATTTGAGCTAACCTCACTACTTGGGTCCCACCCTGCCACCTGATTCATTCTCCCCTTACCTCAGTCACACTCATTCACCATAGTATGGAAAAGCTGTTTAAATATCCTAAAGTGTCTTGGTTTGTTAGCTATTAGATATTTAATGGAAAACAGCAGCTATCATTGTAAAAGGGGACATCATGGCTTGGAATCCCCAGGCAATCCTACACAACGATGAAGGACTTGACAAACCAGGTACAGGCTGCATTTCTGAAGAATCCTGCTTTGGAGGTGCAAGCCAGAAATATGGAACTCCATTGTAGTATAAATAAAAAGAGTGAAATAGAATTCAATGATGATTGTCTCTCCTCAGAGGTTTGAGGCTATATCTTTGTATACATCTATATTATATATGTAAAATTTCAAGAGTATTAATGTTTTATTGTCATAGCACCTGATAATGACCCATGATTGTAACATTATAGGACCATTCAGCACAGAGAGTCAATGGTTAACACTGCTGCCTCACAGTGCCAGGGACCCCGGTTTGATACCACCCTGGGACAAACTGTGAAGTTTGCATGTTCTCCCAGTGTCTGTGTAGGTTTCCTCCGGGTTCTCCAGACTCTTCCCACAATCCAAAAATGTACAGGTTAGTTGGATTGGCCATGCTAAATTGCACATAGTGTCCAGGGATGTGCAGGCTAGATGAGTTAGCCACGGCAAAGAACGGGAAGACAGGGATAGGGTCACAGGGTTGGTCTGGATGGGATGGTTTTGAGAGGGTTGGTGTGAATTCAATGGGCTGAATAGCCAGCTTCTACACTGTAGGGATTCTATGATTTGTGCTCTGCCAATTTCAACAGCAGTATTTAACATTCACCACAGGGTGGCAATATTGTGGTGCATAGCCAAGCGAATGGTAGATGTATTGCTGAGTGCATATTAAAGTCCATTATATTCCTCTCACAGAGAACAGAAATCTGTGATTCCGGTTTAGTCCACTTTTGTATTTGCTGAGTAGTGTGGGTGCAACCTATAGGACTTGCTAGCCTCTTTTTAGTGACAGTGTTGTCAATGTTGTGACTCTTTTGAATTGTCAACTGGCTCCTGCTCTATGTTGGCTGCCCCTGTTCCTGGTCTCACTTTGTCAGTCATCTGCTCATCTAGCTGCCTCACTTCACTCTGACATTCCCATTTGCCTGCCTCACTGGACTTGGGATGTAGCCCATTCAATGGCTAACTAAAGCTGCTTGTAGGAACCCTATGGTAACCATTTGGAAAAGTTGGTTCTCTCCAGCCTCTTGGTAGCCTTGAATTATTTTTTCCCTTCCTCTCTGCCATATCTTGTTTTCTACTTCCTCTGCCATACTAAACTCTGGGTCTTTCATTTCTATTTTCCTTTAGCCAGAAGCCTGTAGATACTGAATAAAGGCTCCAATTGATAGGTTTTCGTTAAGAAGCACCACTAGTAATGGAGAACAAAGACAAGTAAAAACATTGATTTGCATATCAACCATACTCAAATTCAGGGACTCTCTGCTTTTACTTTTGAGAACCACTCTGATATTATCAAACCTCTGGAGACCCTATCACAGAAGAAGTATAATTTTTGCATAAAATTTAGCTCTACAACTCAGTAAATATGTTTCTTATTATTTTAGTTTTATTTAACATTAAACTTCTTGCTTGTGCAAAACAGTGATTCTGTCATGACTAGGAAGTATTTTGGTGAATATGCATGAGTGTACCATAGTCCACATCTGTTCAGTTTTGGTGCTATGTTCTCATTTTGGATTTTCTGAAAATTCAAATTTGTGTAAATGGTTTGTACTAATGGTTCAAACATCTCCTGTGCTGTAAAAGGAGCAGTGCTGCATTTCTTAGAGTGTTTAGACCTGGAACTTGCGACCTCTTCATGAGAATAGGATCTCAGAAGGATGTTATTCTGAGGCTTCAGTGCAGAAGGAGGACATCCGATCCATCATGTTTGCCCTGAGCCTTGCAGAGACCAGTACAGTTCCTGCCAGCAACCAGTTCTTTCTCCAAAATCCTGCAATCCTTTGGCCACAGGTATTAATCCAGTTCCCTTTTGAAAGCTGTTACAATTTGTCTCCACATTGAAGGTACAGATTCCAAATATGTTTATAGAAGCATATTAAAACAGCCATGTTGCTTCAGTCCACCAGAAATATTCCTTAAGTCCCTCTGATATATCAGCAGATTTGGAACAATACCTCTTCCCCTCCCCCATTGTATCATTTTGTAAATGATCAATGGCCTTCTCAAGAACTGATTCTGTGAGCTGTTCCTGACCCTTCTCTCTACATATTTCTGTGTGCTTATGGCAGCACTCATCACAAGCCTATCCTACCTACAGAATTAACCAGGACTTTCTTTTTCCCCCTTGCTCATAGCTTCCAGCCACAGTTATGTTTATGACTGTTGTTGTGTTCTGCTTTTTCCAGGTTTTATTCTTGGGAAGCATTGATTCTACACACTTTTCCAACCACCTACTATCTGTTCTTTAGATTCCTGCTGCCTCTCCCCTCTGAGAGGGTGCCTAAATAGTTCCCTTCCCTGTTCCATTTCAGGCTGGAAGAACAGTACTCAAAGTTGCAAGTTTCACTTCAGTGAGGCTGCCAGGCTGGCTGCTTTACAAACATGTGCTATCTTCCACCCACGTTCAAGTTACCTATCTGTAGTACAGAATGTACTTTACAGTATCATCTGAGAATACCATGATGTCCCAACTGTTCAAGTCCACACAGAAACAGCTATCATCATGAAATGTTTCAGTGACTACAAGCTCTGAGTTTGTTGCTTTGTAATAACCTGAGACGTCTCTGTTGAAAATTCTATCCCTATGCTTGTGATAGTGCAAACAGAATTCCTACATTCACATGGAGATGTGAGATGGATCTTACTTAATAAGAACAATAGTATATCAGACATCACCCAGTCATAACTAACATTTTATTTTCAGATCTTAAAAGTGATAAAATATATTAAAATACTGGTTGCAGCTTAGCTAATGTCACCATTTAATTTTCACATTGAACTTAAGTATTAGATGAGAATAGATTGTGGGCTATTTGTAGGGCTGGAGAAGATCACAGTAATAAGAAAGTACAAGACCATGAAGAGATGTGAGCATTGGAAGGATCATTTTGAAATTGTGATGTTGCTTCGATACAAGCCATTGTAGGCTCGAGGACATGGAGATGACAAGGCAGTTAGATATGGGAAGCAGAGCTTTGGAGGGTAGAAGGCAGGGGTCGGACAGGACCTCAGTGGAATAGTTAAGTCCAGAGATAAGAGAAGGATTTAGCAACAGAGCTGAAAATGTGTTGCTGGAAAAGTGCATCAGGTCAGGCAGCATCCAAGGAGCAGGAGGATGGACGTTTCGGGCATGAGCCCTTCTCATGCCCGAAACGTCGATTCTCCTGTTCCTTTGATGCTGCCTGACCTTCTGCGCTTTTCCAGCAACACATTTTCAACTCTGATCTCCAGCATCTGCAGTCCTCACTTTCTCCTAAAGGATTTAGCAACAAACAAGCTGAGAGGCAGAGTTGGCCGATGATAGAGAGGAATAGATGCACTTAATAATGGCATAATAATATGCATTTGAAGATTCATATCTCTGAGTTAAATATGACCCTTGGGTTGCAATCAGTCTGGTCCAGTCTCAGACTGTTGCTAGAGAGGCAGCTAGAGTCAGTAGCTAGGAATGGATTTTGGAATAGGGAGCAGAGGCAATGGCTTCAGTTTTCCCAAAATTGAATTAGAAGAAATTTCAGCAAAAGCCAGACAAGCAAGCTGACAATTTTGAGATAGTGGATGAGCTAAGAGATGTGTTGAGGGAATGATCAGAGCAGTCAGTGTACATATATGATCGATGTGCTCCCTGAATGACATTTCCGAATTCTCCGGTGAGTGAATTGCTGGCTCATTGAAAGGTGAGAGATCGAGCAGATCACCTAGTGTTGACTATGATGGTAGCCAGTCAATAAGAGCCAAGTTGATCCAGGGGGCTAGGATAACAATGTTGGATGAATCTATGAGGTGGCAGACCCCTAAGAACCTTCAGACAGACCCCAAGGGGATCCTGGACCTCTGTGTGAGAACCTCTGATCACATTCAATCGGAAGCAACTCAAGTGATGAAATGCATAGAATCTGAAAATTGTATTAGGTCATTTAAGAAATGTCTTTCTGGGACTTGATGTAATGCTGTTAAATGCAGTAAATACACCAGTCAGCTGATATGATGGTTAGCAGCTTGTATTCCTAAAGTAAAAGTTTTAGAAATGCACTGACTCCAGGAAGTAGTATTGTAAGGCTAAAGGCAAAGGGCTTAGTAATTGCAGGTGGAATTGAAATTGAGTGAGAATTACAAGCTGCATTTCATCTCCGTTGATCCAAACAATGTTTCTTTTCTGATCTAGCAAACTAAGGAAAAGGTGAAGCTCATCATTCAGCTGGCTGACAGTTTTGTGGAAAAGGGACATGCACATGCCTGTGAGATTAAGAAATGGGTCACAGCAGTCGATAAACGTTATCGAGATTTCTCGCTGAGAATGGGAAAATACAAATCATTTTTGGAAAAGGGCCTTGGAATCGCCTCCGAGGTAAGTAGGAGTCACTCCACCTCATTGTATAACACTTCGGGAATGATTGTTATGGGAGTTTTGTCACTTTCGTTTTCAAGAGAATGCCTATCTGACTGCAGAACCCCTGAGCCAGATTTAATTACAGACCTTTTACAAGCATATCTGAATCAAAAAGTAATGCCATGAGTTTCCTTAGATTTTTAACCACTGTGCTGTAACATCATTGCAGCTTTCAAACACATTCTCAATCACCACCTCTGGAAAAGTTCCTACAGAGCTGGAGCAGGAGAGAATCTTAATCCCAAATCTTCTATCTGGAATGCTATGTTAAGTGCTAACACTGGCCATTTAATGTGTTACCAAAACATGACAATGTTTGAAAGGAGTCAACGAGCATTCATTAGATTTTAGATTTTTTTCATGGGAAAATTCCTCTGGCCTTAGCCAAAGTTCTGAATCATACTTGTACTATTTAATTGAGTGCTCAGCGTTTCTATAACTATTCTATAGTTAAACCAAAGTGAGTTAACATTCCAATAATTATAACATTAGACCCTCTCAAAGCACTGTGTAGAATTAATAAGAGCACTTGCTTAGCCCTGCAAAACAGTGCAAATAAAATTTGATGGTCAGTGACAGGGTGGATGTCAAAAGGATGTTTCCTGTTGTGGGAGAATCTAGTAGGAGATGTCATAGTTTAAAAATAAGGGATTGGCAATTTAAGACAGAGATAAGAAAACACTCTTTTCTCTCAGGGGATTGTGACTCTTTGGAATTCCCTTTCTCAGAAGGCAGTGGATACACAAACTTTAAATATTTTTAAGTCAGAGGAAGGTAGCTCTTAACTTCAAAGGAATGAAAAAAATGATCTGGGGTATGTAAGAATGGAGATTGAGGTTTAAATCAGATCAGCCATGATGTTATTGAATGGTAGAGGAGGCTCAAAGGGCCATGTTACCTATTCCTGTTCCTTGTTCATATTGTTCAATCAGTCATGATTGTGTTAAATAGAAAAGCAGGCCTAATGGGCTGAATGGCCTACTCCTGTGCTTATGTTCCTATAAATGGTTTAAAACAAAATGTTTGGACTGAAGCATCTCCAGATTCTGAACATTAATCAAAAGTACAGGCTTTTCAAAGTAAATAGTTCTGCCTCGTGAATATGATTGGTCCAGTAATAGTTCAGCAAAATCGCAAAATGGTGTTTTTTGTACAGTGAATCCATTTCCTAGACTATGGACTGGATATCATATGATCCTATCAGGTATGTTTCAGTGTTGGGGGTTTGTTAAAAGATCATTTGACACTAATGTATCCTGCCCACACTATAAAATGATTAGCACAGTAGACTGATGGGAGCAGCATCCCAATTTTTAAAAATGGTGTTCTCTCTTTTCCCATGGGAACCTTCTTGAGAATATAGTACACTGCCTTCCTACCTAACTGTGTTTTTCTCAAAACACACCCCTCCCTCCCCTTCCTTCCCTTTTAGTGGCCTCGCCCCACCTACCCCAAAGCTGGGAAAATGGTCCCTACTCAACAGCCTTAACTGACTTATCTCATTCTGGGTCAAAAAGTGTGGTGCTGGAAAAACATAGCAGGTGAGGCAGCGTCACAGGAGCAGGAGTATCACCGTTTTGGGCAGACGCCCTTCATCAGGAATGTGGGAGCAGGGGAAGGAGGCTGAGAGATAAATAGGAAGGTAGGGATGGGGCTGGGGGGTAAGGTAACTGGGAAGGCGACAGGTAGATGCAAATAGGGAGTGATGATGATGGATCAGAATGGAGGGTTGAGTGGATAGGTGGGAAGAAAGATGCTCAGCTAGGACAGGTCATGAGGCGGTGCTGATTTGGAGGGTTGGATCTGGGATGAGATGGGGGAGGGTAGATGAGGAAACTGGTGAAATCTACGTTGATGCTGTTTGGTTGGAGGGTCCCAAGGCGGATAATGAGGGATTCTTCTTCCAGGCATCAGGTGGGTAAGATTTGGCGATGGAGGAGGCCAGGACTTGAATGTCCTTGGCAGACTGGGAGGGGGAGCTGAAGTGGTCGGCTACAAGGCGGTCGGGTTGGTGGTGATGTTCTCTGCAAGTTGGTGTCCTGTCTCCCCAATGTAGAGGAGACCACATTGAGAGCAGTGGACACAGCAGATGATGTTCAGGAAAATCTCTATCAGATGTGGAAGGATCCTTTGGGGCCTGGGATAGAGGTGAGAGGGGTGGTGTGGGTGCAGGTTTTACACCTCTTGCAGCGGCAAGAGAAGGTGCTGGGAGTGGAGGATGGATAGGTGGGGGGTATGGACCTAACAAGGGAATCAAGGAGGGAATGGTCTCTGCAGAATGTTGATAGGGTTGGGGAGGGAAATATATATCTGGTGGTGGTGTCTGACTGTAATTGGTGGAAATGGCAGAGGATGATGTGCTGTATCCACTGTATCTTGGGAGCAAAAGAGCATTTCCACACTATGACATCCGAGATGGCCTCCTATTTCAAGGACTGCAATTTCCCCTCCCACATGGTTAATGATGCCCTCCAGCGGCTCTCCTCCACTTCCTACACCTCCACCCTTGAACCCCATACCCTCCAAATGTAATATGTCAGAACACCACTGGTCCACACCTTCCACTCCACCAACCTTTGGATACAATGCATCATCCTTGATTCTCCTGCTCTTCGGATGCTGTCTGACCAGCTGTGCTTTTCCAGTGCCACATTTTTTGACTCTGATCTCCAGCATCAGCAGTCCTCACTTTTTCCTTATCTCATTCTGGGTCTGATGAGCCATGGACTGCAGTCTGGACAGTGCCCACTATGGAGCTTTGGTATTGCTGGTACTGTTAGCTACCAGCCAATCAGCTTGAACTGCAGCTCCAGAGGGTGAGGCTTTCTCTGCCTTTGGGCAAGGTCCAATGTACCAGTTCTTCAGTCTAGCCACAGCACACTCTGGCTGCAGGGCAAGCTTCCTTCTGGTCTATCAGCTTATTCCTGACTTCCCTTCTGAGAGAACAAACAATCTGCAACCCAGTGAATTTTCTGCCCTATGCTTTCTTGTTGGCTCATTTCCCCAAGTAGAATGTTGGACCCATAAGCAGTTTGTATTTGAAAACATTTAACTGCAGAATGAAATGTGAACAAGCTACTCTGTGAATTCACATTCATTTTTGTCCTAATTCAAAAAGATTACATTAGTTCTTTTTCAATAGGCATAGCCTCACAATGCTGGTAAGGTATTAGCTGTGCCCTTGCAGTTACTGTGTAAACAGGTTTTACCTGAGATTCATAATGCTTTGTTGCTAAGGTAACTGATCAAATATACGTGAAATACTACACCTCTGAGTCATAGATGTGGCTACTTCACATTTAACTAGTTGATTTTGCCTTCAGTTATCTATTAAATAGAATATTTTATCATCTTGAAGTTACTAGGCTGGGAAAACGACAGATTGAGAGTGTGTGGGACCAAGGGATATTGGGATGACCAAAGTAGACTGAGTTCCCTCTAAAAAAACATCCCAACACAAATTGCACCCATCTTCCTAATGACTCACACTGTGAAAGGTAATTCAGTATATTTCCCCTAATTCTGTTACGTCTATTTCTCACCTGCCCTTGTGGATAAGCATCAATGTCTTAAAGGCACAGTGTGTCGTGATCCTTCAGTAAGGTGGAATTATTTGATATTTGAAATATTGATCACCATAACTTTAGGCCATGTCTTTGGACGTATGACAAGAAACATCATTTGGACACTTTTACATTTTGAATTCATCTTGTAAACCATGGATTACAGTAGAATAGGGATGTGAGGGCTACACAATATGTTTCCTAATGGGAATCATATTTATACATCTTTCTGCTGAAGAAGTTAACTCTACCTAGGGATGGCATGGTGGCTCAGTGATCAGCACTGCTGCCTCACACACCAAGGACCCAGGTTCAATTCCAGCCTCAGCTGACTGTCTGTATGAAGTTTGGACATTCTCTCTGTGTCTGCATGGGTTTCTGCCAAGTGCTCTGTTATCTTCCCACAGTCCGAAGATGTGCAGGTTAGGTGGATCAGTCATGATAAATGTGGGGCGATGGTGGGAGTCTGGCTGGGATCCTCTTTGGAGAGTTGGTGCAGACTTGATGGGCTGAATGGCCTCTTTCCACACTTTAGGGATCTATAATCCTAATAGGAGGTGGCCAGGGTAACCTGATTAAGCACCAAAAGTGTGTCAAACCAACTTGATGTTCCATCATCCCCAGCTGGATCAAAAGGTCCATACAGCTCTTGAAGATTTATCTATGAGCTACATTTGCAGCCTGTATTTAAATTATCTGCATATGGTGGAGTAGCTCTGTGTCCCCAAAGTTACAACGTGTCTATTAAGGTCTGCTGATATGTGGACTTACTATATCTGGGAATAGTAATGTCTCTTAAATATAATGAAATATTGACCTCAGATAATCCTACAGTCTTTTCTTCTAATGTGTTTTGTTTAAATGAACTGTGATATTTGATTGTCGAATTCCTGGCTTGTGTTTGATTTGTAGGACAATAAAGATCTAGAACTGGACATCATTCCAGCGAGTCTCACTGACCCAGAGGTTAAGCTGCGAGATGCCAACCATGAAGCTAATGAAGAAAAACGAAAATCTGCCAGAAAGAAAGAGTAAGGATCAAGTTATGATAGTGTGGTATTACAAGAAACCAGTTTTTCGGAGAAATTCATTCACTGCATTCCTCGGATGAAAGGGATTCGCTCATGTAGAAAGATTGAACAGGCCTGTGGACTTTAGAAGAATGAGGTTTCTTATTGAACTGTAAAAGATCTTGAGGGAACTGGATAGGATGGATACAGAACAATTTTTGCTCTTGTGGGGGAGACTAAAACTATGGATCATATTTAAAAACAAGATATCTCCCTTTTAAAACGGAGATGAGAAGACTTTTTTCTCTCAGACGATTGTTGGAACGTGAAAATCTCTTCCCCAGAAGGTAGTGAAGGTCGGGTCTTTCAATTTATTCAAGGCTGAGTAAAATGGATTTTTGATAGACAAGTGAGCCCAAGGTTATGTGCTAGGGACAGGAAAGTGGACATAAGATCACAATCATATCAACCATAATCTCATTGAGTGGTGAAGCAGCTTGAAGATTCAAATTGTCTACTCCAACTCCCAATTCTTATGTCAATAACAGTTGATGAAATGAATTTATTTCTTGCCATGCATTTGCCTGTGTAACAGAATGGGCAAAGCAGGAGGCAATGTACAATGCAAAATATTAAAGCAATACGATGCCCGTTGCATTAATGTCTGGGAACTGCATGTGAGTAATTAGCAAGGAAGGAATTGAAAACCTGGACTTAAGGTGTGAAGTGAGCAAGGCTTATTAGAGTAATGGAAAAAGCTGCAAATTTGCCAAGTCATTTTGGAAATGAAATTAGTAGGTTTTTATTTGATGCTGGTACTGAGGTGATCATGGCCAGAGTTAAGTTACAGATTAACCATGTCCGGAATTAATGGTGGGATAGGCTGTCCACGTACTTTCCTGATGATAGCTTGGTAACTTTCCAGCTAGCCCCCTCAAACAGTTGCTCAGGTCAATGTAAGGCTATAGGATGAGGCAGGAGAAAGTGAGGACTGCAGATGCTGGAGACCAGAGTTGAAAAATGTGATGCTGGGAAAACATAGCAGGCCAGGAAGCATCCGAGGAACAGGAGAATCGACGTTTTGGGCATAAGCCCTTCTTCAGGAATGAGGCTGATGTGCCAGGCAGGCTGAGATAAAAGGTAGGGGGGAGGGGATTTGGGGAGGGGCGCTGGGAATACGATAGGTGGAAGGAGGTGAGGTTGAGGGTGATAGGCCGGAGAGGGGGTGGGGGCGGAGAGGTCGGGAAGAAGATTGCAGGTCAAGAGGGCGGTGCTGAATCCGGGGGTTGGGACTGAGATAAAGTGGGGGGAGGGGAAATGAGGAAGCTGGAGATGTCTACATTCATCCCATGTGGTTGGAGGGTTCCTAGGCGGAAGATGAGGCATTCTTCCTCCAGGCGTTGTGTGGTCAGGGTCTGGCAATGGAGCAGGCCAAGGACCTGCATATCCTTGGCAGAGTGGGAGGAGGAGTTAAAGTGTTCAGCCATGGGACGGTTGGGTTGGTTGGTGCGGGTATCTCAGAGGTGTTCCCTGAAACGTTCCCCAAGTAGGTGGCCTGTCTCCCCAATGTGGAGGAGACCACATCGGGTGCAACGGATGCAGTAAATGATGTGTGTGGAGGTACAGGTGAATTTGCGATGAATATAGAAGGATCCATTGGGGCTTTGGAGGGAGGTGAGGGGGGAGGTGTGGGCGCAAGGTTTTGACACTGCTGAACTGCCAGTCCTCTGAATGGGGGCAAAAGAGACAAAAAAAAACTACAGATGCTGGAATCCAAAGTAAATAGGCAAGAGGTTGGAAGAACACAGCAAGGCAGGCAGCATCAGGAGGTGTAGAAGTTGACGTTTTGGGTGTCACCCTTCTTCAGTCCTCTGAGTTGGCCAGCAGTTCAAGGGGGCAGGCTACTGTTCTTAATCGATTAGTAACCCTGGTGGCAGGCTTTTGATTGGCTGCCACAGATAAAATGCCACCCAGGGCCCTGTACCGTGTCCGCCCCAACTGCTCTCTATCCCTTTAGCCCTCAGCCCTAGCTCACCTCCAACTCCCACTGTAGCAAGGATACTTCTTAATTAGAGCTTCAACCTCTGCTGAAAAATTCAGCCAAGTGTGTGCTTTAGATTGAGTGTGCATGCCGTGTAGATTTTGAGCTCAGTCACCTATCTATTTAACTGACAAGGAAACAAATAATTTTCACTTTATCATTCACAGTAGGTGACAGAAAAAAATACATGCGAATACAATGATAATAACTTACACTGCAGATTAATTTTAGTACTGAATCCTCAAGGTATACTTGTAAACGGCAACAAACAGTGATGGTTTGTTTAATTGCAACTTCCCTCTTGCAAAAACTGACTCATCTGTTTAATCACAAAGTATCTTTCGGACTGACTTGCTTTTATTTTTGACTAAGTTCAAGGAATTTACTGAATCAACAATTGTAGATGAAAGAACGAATTGTTTTGACTAGATAGGAAAACAGACAGGAATGAGCAGAAATGTTGACAGCCTTCTGAAAGAAAATAAATGTTGAGTTTATTGATTAATCGTGCAATGATACCTGTCATATCTCTGCTCTGCTAGTTGTACAACAACAAATCAGAGTGGAAAGTGAATTCACAACTGAATTGTGATTCAGGTACTTGTCATGTGAGCAAAAGAATGCAACACTCTTTGACTGCCAGTAATCCATTTCAGTGTGATAGCCTGGGAACAGTTTCCTCTGTCTATTTATTTAACAATAGAAATACTGCTTCGGTTATATCATTTTATGATGATGATTAAATTCTGCACTGTACAGTACTATTAGTTGTTACTTTTATTGTCTCAGGACTATATTCATCAGCCTTCCAAAACAAACTGCAATCACGAAAGCTGAAAATTTATTAATGTGAGCAGGATTTGTCAATTAGAAGAAATTAGTGTGTCTTTGCTTAAACCTGTGCCTTTGTTACTTTTATTTTCTGTTTCAAATTATTGCAACAGAGCTTGTGTCAATCAGCACTGTTATGTCAATGTTGGAGCCTTTACACCCATTATTGGAATCTCTGGAATGCTTCTCTTGATTGCTTTGTTACCTCAGCTGTCATTGCCTTCGGCATCACTAAAACTATGCAAATCTTAAGGTTTTTTTTCTTAACAGAACTATGGTTACAATTATCTGTTCCCATTCAAATGTGAGCAGTTGTCAGTCCTTTTCCATAAACTCAAGGCTTGGGCATGGGTAAGATCTGTGGCAGTCAATCAACAGCCTACCACCAGGGGCTACTAGCCGACTGAGGACAGTAGGCTGCCCCCTAGATCTGGATTAGTGGTGCTGGAAGAGCACAGCAATTCAGGCAGCATCCGAGGACAGGCAAAATCGACGTTTCGGGCAAAAGCCCTTCATCAGGAATAAAGGCAGAGAGCCTGAAGCATGGAGAGATAAGCTAGAGGAGGGTGGGCGTGGGGAGAGAGTAGCATAGAGTACAATAGGTAGGTGGGGAAGAGAGGGTGGAGTGGATAGGTGGAAAAGGAGCTGGGCAGGTCGGACAAGTCCGGACAGGTCGAGGGATCGTGTTG